>NW_024501792.1:154644-371986 GCF_017590055.1 Onychostruthus taczanowskii | reverse complement strand
CGGCCCCCCCCGCGTCCCCCGCGTCCCCCGCCCCGGCAGCGCCGCGGGGCCGGGGCTCCGCCGCTTCGCCGCGCACCTGATGGGGCCGCGCTGCCGGCGGGACGGGGCGGCCGGAGCTGGAGCCGGGCGGCGGCGGGGGATGCGCACCTTCCTCTGCCTTCCCTCCCTTGCCTTCCCCGGCCGGCGGTAGCGGGAACGCGGCTCCGGCAGCCGCGGATCCGCCGAGCAGCGCGGAAACTTTTGGGCGAGTCGCTGCTGGGCTGCGGGCTAACTTCCATCTCTCTCCCCGCTCCCTTCTACTCCCTGCTCCCTTCTCCTCTCCTTTCCCCCCCGGCTTTCCTCTCTCCCCCTCCTTTTTTCTCTTTTTCCCCCTTTTCTCTCTCTTTCGTCTCTTCCCTCCCCGCTCCCCCTTTCCCGCTCCACTCTGCTCCTCTCCCCCTCCGCCTTTTGTTTTCGCAGATAGTCGGCACACAAAGCTGGTCCCAGATTTGAGCGACGGCGAGACACCCTGATGTGTGAGCCTGGGGCGCGCCATGGATCTGACTAAGATGGGGCTGATCCAGCTGCAGAACCCCTGCCACCCCACCGGGCTGCTGCACAAAGCCAACCAGATGCGCCTGGCGGGGACGCTGTGCGACGTGGTCATCATGGTGGACAGCCAGGAGTTCCACGCGCACCGGACCGTGCTGGCCTGCACCAGCAAGATGTTCGAGATCCTCTTCCACCGCAACAGCCAGCACTACACCCTGGACTTCCTCTCGCCAAAGACGTTCCAGCAGATCCTGGAGTACGCGTACACTGCCACCCTACAAGCCAAGGTTGAGGACCTGGATGACCTGCTCTATGCTGCCGAGATCCTGGAAATCGAGTACCTGGAGGAGCAGTGCCTGAAGATCCTGGAGACTATACAGGCCTCCGAGGACAATGACACCGAGGTCGCCATGGCTGATGGAGGTGCCTCCGCCACCACTGAGGAGGAGGAGGAGAAGAAGTCGAGGTACATCAAGGGCCTCTTCATCTCCAAGCCCACTGGTGAGGAGGGTGGCTATGCTGGCATGGCCAGCCAGAGTCTGCTGGCAGCCACAGTGGAGCAGAGCCCCTCTGCCTCCGCGTCCTACTGCTCCCTCTCTTCCATGAGCCCCACCAAGGCGGCGGTGGACAGCCTGATGACCATCGGGCAGTCACTGCTGCAGAGCGCCCTGCCGCCCGGTGCCCCCGAGGACTCACGCTCTGCCACCACCCGCCGCCCCTCCGGCCTCGCCGAAGTCAAAACTGAAGCGATGCAGGTGGATGAGGCCTCCAGCCATGACAGCCCCCGGACAGCCGAGCCCGGTGCCCCCAGTGGGGAGAAGCCTGACGAGAAGGGCAAGGAAGGACCTGGCACCCCGACCCGCAGCAGTGTCATCACCAGTGCCCGTGAACTGCACTACACCCGTGAGGAGGGCGCCGAGCCACCCCCTGAGCCTGGCCAGGGGCTGCCACTGGGGCCGGAGCCGTCCGCCGCTGCCCCGGGAGAGAAGCCCTTGGGCATCTACTCACTGCTGCCGAACCACAAGACTGAGCCGGTGCTCGGCGTGCCGCCCACTGCGGCGGCCGCCCTGCACGTGCAGCCGGCCCTGGCTGTCTCCATGGACTTCAGCGCCTATGGCGGGCTGCTGCCCCAGGGCTTCATCCAGCGGGAGCTGTTCAGCAAGCTGGGGGAGCTGGCAGCCGGCATGAAGACGGAGAGCAGAGCCCTGGGCGAGCAGTGCAGCGTGTGTGGGGCAGAGCTGCCGGACAACGAGACCCTCGAGCAGCACAGGTGAGTGCCGGGGCCGTGCTGTGGCATGCTGCACCGGGCAGCCGGGATCTTGCCAGAGGGTTTTGGGTTCTGGCTGTCATACGTGCTGGTGCAAAGTTTCCATCACGTACCCCAAAACCAGCTTGTGGAGTAGCATTCTCAGGGGGGTGGCTGTTGCAGCTCCCCCAAGTCTGGTTGCCGTGCCAGAAGGTTCCTTCCAGTGAGTGCTGGCTGGGGACGGCCCGGATGAGCTGGGGCCGTCGGTGTTTCCTGCGAGCACCACCAGTTTCCCTGGCTGGCACCAACCGAGCTCACAGTTGCTACCCTTTGAGTTTAGGGATCTGCGTGTGGGGAGATGCAGTGGGGACAGGCAGCACTCGCCCACTCTGCTGAGAGCTGGTCCCCCTTGTGCCAGTGCCGGGGCACGCCAGCACGGGCAGTGGTGGCAACATGTGGTGACTTGCCGGCCTGGGGGGTTTTGTGCCGCTCAGCTTCCCGGTCTATGAAGCATTTACATCTGGCACAAAGTGGCGCGGGGGTCAGGCTGGGTAATGCCGGGGCGAGCGCAGAGGGCTCGGGCTGCCGCAGAGCCGCGGGTCCGTCCCTGCGGGAAAGGTGAAGGGCTGAACCTCCGATGGCTGCAGATGCGGCTTGGGGGCTCCCCTGCTCGGGGTGGGGGTCTGTGCTCACTCCCAGCCGCGCACCCTGGGGCTGGCTGCGGGCTGGGAGCGTGGTGGTGGTTCCTGACACGTGAGCTCAGCGCTCCGCTGTTTATTGCCTCCTGCTCGTGGTCCAGGCACCAGGGCTTGTTCCCTCATTTGGCCGGGGAAAGGAGCCGCGTTAATTACCGCACCAAAATCGGCGTCGCCAGTCAAATCCCATGGCTCTGAACGTGCTCCGGTGAGCGCTGCTCTGGCCCCCGCTGTGGCCGCAGCCCCGCTGTCGGACAGCAGCGTCCCGCCTAGGGGAGACATCACCGGCATGGTGCCTCCCCTGGCTGCGCACCCTGTCAGATTTTTAATGAATCAACAGGTTAATTAGTCCTGATGCACGTAAGGCTCCAGGGCCGGTGTCCGTGCCTCTGGCGGGGCAGTCGGTGCTGCTCGCCGCCCGCCAGCGGGGCGGGATAGCGGCTGCGGGCTGCCGGGGCAGCGGCTCCCGGTACGCCCAGCCCGGGAGCGCTCCGGTGCGGGAGCCGAGCTGCCGAGCCGGGATCTCAGCCCTGCGCGGCTCCCGAGTGCTGCCAGCATCGCCCCTCGCTGTGCCGCATGGCCCCTGCGGGAGCAGCCCTCGGCCCCCGGGGCTCCTCGGCTCCGTGTGCGGGCGCAGCCGCTCCGGCTTTGTTCCCCCTCTGGCGAGCGGGAGCGCCGGGGCTGGCGCTGGCTGCGCCCCCGAAGCCGCCTCGGCCGTGCGGTGATGCAGACCGAACGTCACCGGGAGAGCTGCAGTGAGGGCTCAGGGAGAATTTTAACGTGCCTTTCCGCCACGCTCTCAAGGCTCTCCCTTTCCCCCTCCAAGCCCAGAGCAGCAGTTGCCGTGGCCGCAGTGGGGGGCGACGCTGGGACTGTCCGGAGGCTCCAGCAGGGAACGTGTCCGGGGGAGGAAGGGAGAGCTGCGCGGTCAGATCTCCCCGCGGGGTCGAGAGAAGAGGGAGCATGGCCCAGCTGTCCAGCACGGCAGCCCCTATTTCACAGCGCCTTCCAGGGCTCAGCTTGTTTTGACAGCCGCGGCTGCAGCCGTAGCTTATTTCTCACTTATTCATGATCTTATCGTGAGGCTGGGCACACGCCATGCTCCGCGGGGCTCGGGGTCTGCCTGGAGCATGGAGCTCAGCGCTGGCCCCTGCCAGCGGAGCCTTGAAGGCAGTTGCTGAAGCCAGCACCAAACTCTGTTTGCCTGTTCTTGCTTTCTGACCGATTACCTGGCGCTGGCAAACTTTGCAGGGTTAGCCAAATCCTTTGAGCCGTGTTTAAACTGATCTGTAAGACCGTCCGTGTTGAAAGGCATTGGGTAACAGTCCAATGAACTCACTCTCCGGCCCCCAAAGTCTAAATCCCAGGCGGTTTGTGTGTAGACAGGGTCTCATGTGGCTTTTTTATAGTGTTTGCTTTCTAATACGTTGTGAGAATTACCATTTGGGGAGGATTTGTGGGATCCTATTGTATTCATGGAGCTGTTAAACAGCATCTGCGCTGGGCTGGGATCTGCAGCTCTGCCGGAGCAGCTCTGGTGGCAGCTGCACCGTGCTGGCTGCGGGCTCCTCTTCTCTCCACTGCCTGGTGCTGAGGGATCTGTGCCCTTGCTGGGGTCCGGGCAGCACCTCCCCAGCCTGGAGGGGGGCAGGATGTGCCGGGGGCAGCGCGGTGTCACTCGCTGGCTTTCGCTGACCTCCTTCTGCCGTGCGCTCGCTGCTGTGGTTTTGCTTCCGACCCTGATGCGAGCGGAGGGGCCCGATCA
Source organism: Onychostruthus taczanowskii (assembly GCF_017590055.1). Classification (NCBI taxonomy): domain Eukaryota; kingdom Metazoa; phylum Chordata; class Aves; order Passeriformes; family Passeridae; genus Onychostruthus; species Onychostruthus taczanowskii. The sequence goes on along the minus strand of NW_024501792.1, from coordinate 367,749 downwards.
GAGCCGCTCCCGGCTGTGGTGAGCTGGGGGCCAGGGCCAGGGGGCAGGGGCGGGGGTACCTCGCTGTTCCAGGGGGCTGCCAGTGTGACAGCTTCCACGTGCCAAGCCCCAGCAGTGACAGAGCCCGAAGGCACCCAGCCCCGCTGAGCCGGTGCGTGCCGAGCCTGTTCGCAGAGCACAGGCAGCCCATGCATATGGCAGGGCTGTTTGTTTACACACACACATGCCTATAGAAGTGTAAACATATATGTTTATAGTCTTGGAGCCTTCTGAGCGTTGTTCCTGTCTTCATTAGTATGGGAAGCACGTGCAGGGAAAAGGAGAGCAGAGGGTTGGCCTGGCCTCGGCAAGCACAGGGGGCCACTGGCTCTGGGTGACAGACAGTGCCCGAGGGACAGTCATCTGCCCTGGCCCAGTGTGGTGACACGGCTCCTTGGCCTCGTGGCAGCATTGTCTGTGCTGTGTCATACCCAGGAGCACTGGGCTGTGACCATTGAGGGGCCAAGTGGCCACAAGCCAGGGCGCTACCTCTGATGACGGTTTTGAGGTCCCTGAACCCACTGGCTGCTGCGTGATCCATTTTCTTTCCCCCTTACCAAGCTTATGATTTTGACTAATTGAGTGTAGATTGAGTCGTCGAGTCTTTAATTTTTTTATAAAAGATTTCCTTCTGGGTTCAGCAAAGTTCAAACTTAATCTAATGTTAGTATTGATCGTCACTTCTAATTGCAGACAAAAAAGCCATAGTTCAGTGGCCCTTTTGGGGGTTGTTTTGTGAAGGAATACCTCCAAGCTCTAAGGTGAGAGCTGTGCCAAGCTGCCAACTGAGCCTGGCATGATTTGTCACCGGGAAGGTAAATACCTTAAAACTTTAAAAAAATGAAACTGTGTCTTTTATAAAACGATAGTGAGTGGGAAGGCTGCCAGTGGGGATGTGATCCCGTATGCTTCATTTATGGCACAGCCAAGGACCCCAAGGCAGTGCTGCCCGGGAGTTCACGCGCCAGGCGATGCGGCTGTGGGCATCAGTGTCAGTGCAGGATGGAGATGCAGGGTGTCAGTGCAGGATGGAGATGCAGGCTGTCAGTGCAGGATGGAGATGCTGGGCTGGAGAGCAGAAGGGCTTTCCTGGTGTCCTGGGGCCAGCGGTGGGTGAATGCTCCTCGTGGGGCCACTTTGGGTGGAAGGTGCTTGTCCTCACTGTCATGTGGGGGTTGTGCCTTGGGGAAAGCTTCCATTCCAGCTGTCAGGTCTGTTCTGCATTTTGAGGTTGCATGGCTGAGCTGTCAGCTAAAGATGTGTGTGCCCCAGTGGGGGGTTTAAGGACAAGGGTAAGGAGGCTCGCTGTACCCCAAACTCCAGATTTGTGCCCTCTTTTCCCATGGAAGGACAGAAAAGCAGTGGATCTGCCTGTCTGCTACCAGCAGCTCCAGTGTTCAGGACTAGGCATTGATGCTCCCAGTCTGAAATGCTCCTGCTTGGGAAAACTGCAGCTTCCCATGGGGATCCAGTCTTTGGCTCTTCCTGGCAGCCTCACCTCCCCTCTCTCCACCTGGATTAGCTGAGCGTTGTACTGCTAATGCCATTAGGCACGTTGGCACTGCTCGGCATGTCACAGTGAGAAACAGATGCAGCGTACCATTAAAGCAATAAACGTGATAAATCAGATCCCAAGTGCTTTGTGAGATGTTATTAGTGTTAATTTCAGTAGCTGAATACAGTAGTTGTTTTTTATTTTATTTTAAGCATTTGTCAATTTATGTTCCACTCCAATTTAAACTTTTAAAAAAAGGAGGAAAAATGGAAAGCAAGCGGGGGAGGGAAGGAAAAGCCGGGGCAGCAGCCCCCCAAACTCTACCCATGATTACTTCCAGAGTTCGAGGATGACCTGGCAGCTCTTGTTTCTTGCTGATGGGCCTTATTAGCAGCACCTGGCATCATAAGGGGCTAATGGAAACCAGCGTTCCCGCTGCCGGGCCGCGGCGCGGGGCAGCCGGGCGAGGAAGCTCTTATTAGCTTTATGGGCAGGGGGACGTGCCCCGCTCAGGAAATGAATGTTGCAGCTAAGGTCCACAGCGCTGACCCCGAGCGTGTAACCTGTGAGCGCTGGCCGAGACCCCGCGCAGGATGCTTGGGATTTCGGGGGCTCTCTGGTTCTTGTCATGGGCAGAGGGGGAATACGACGTGGTATGCTGCAGCCTTGAACTTTTGATTTATTCAGTGGGTGACTTAACCATTTCCATGCTCAGCTGCAAGTGTGGAGGGAGAAAAGCCCCCTTTGGCTTCCACTTAATTCCATCCATTATTCTGCATCAGTTTGGTTGTGCGTGCACTGCCTTTGAAAGGGAAGCTCTGAAATACACACCTATTTCTGTGTGTTTTGTTTGTTTGTTTGTTTGTTTGTTTCCCCCTGCCCAGTGAAACTCTGGTTTTTCCTGCCCCTGATGCCTGGTGCTCCTGACACCTTGCAGAGGGACATCCAGGGGTGTGATGGGGTCATTGCCTGCTCTCTGCCTGCTGTGCAGCCCCTGCCCCGGCACTGCTCAGTTCCCAGGGACCAGGACCCCACTGGCTGCAGGGCTGGGACCCCAATGACTGAAACCTGCTGCACTGAGGACACTTGGGTGGCTTTTCCCCAGAGCTGGCTGTTGCTGCACAGCTCGATGAGATTTGCAGAGCATCCTCAGTCCTTGCTGCACCTCATACAGTAATGCTGGTTGCAAAGCCTTTGCAGCTGTGCAGAGGGCCCCTCAGAGAGCCTGTGCTGCTTCAGGGGTGACTCTGTCCACCCTTTCTCTCTTTCCCTGTGGAGCATGGCAGTGGTGCAGAGCAGCCTGGGCTGTTGGTGACGGAGCATTCCTGCAGCCTTCTCTGCTTCTGCGGGATGTTGGCTCTTTAGTTACACCAGTCTGTAAATCTGTTTTCCTTGGATAGAGTAAAATGATCTGCATTTTCCTTTTTGCCTGCAATTAGCAAGATTTTTCTTTTATTCCCCCACTGCCCCCCTTGACAGCTTCAAGAGAGGCTTTAAATGAGTAATTACTAAATATTTCCCGGCAGCCAAACACGGGGCCATGGCATCTCCTGTTGCAAAAGTGAAAAATATTTCTGTTTGCAGTTAATTTTAGTGGCAGGCAGATCATGTTAACTGGGTGTAATTGCTTCCAGATATGGCAGAGGGTTTTGTGTGTTGGGATGAAGGGTCTGGTAAGTGCTCACTTCCTGTGTAAATTAGCCTATTCCATTCATTCCTCCTCACCCGGCAGTCCTGGCTTGTGTCACTCTGCCGGTGAGGGGTTCTTCTCCCCGGCCTGGCTCAGTGCTTTATGGTGGGATCAGCCCTTTGCAGGGCATTGCTCCCTCCTTTGCTGGAAGGGATCTGCATCCCGCTCTGCAGCCGGTGGCCTGGACAGAGCTTGGCATGCACCCTGGCCCTGGCAGAGTTTGGTGGTGTGACAGGTACCAGCTGAAACAGGGAGGGTGGCACAGGGAGGATTTCCTATGGGCAACAGGGACAGGTTCTTGCATCGTTTGGAATAAAGGCAGACATGGCAGGGGAGTGTGCGTGTGGCCAGGCACCTCTTTGACATCGGCTGAATTTCCAGTGCAGTTGTGATACCTGCTTCTGTTCCCAGGCTCAAGCCCAGTGGCTCAGACCTGCTCTGGAGTGTTCAGGAGCATCACCTCTGTGTCCATTCTGGACAATCTTTATCCAGGCTGAGGCGTGCCTGAACCACTTGGTTTCGGTTTGGAACGCGCTGGTTCGCGTTGGGAATGCTCCAGGCAACTTCTGTGCTGACAGCAGAGCAGCAGGTACCTTTGGAAGAGTGCAAGTGCTGTTGCACCACCTCATTCGCAAGAGGTCGGTTCCTCTTTTTGGCGAGAGGTCACTCTGCCTCTGCAGGAGGGAGCGTTGCCCTAAAATCGGGGTTGCGGGAGCGAGCCTTTGTGGCCCAGGCTTACGCGCTGGCCGGGGGCCAGGGCCGCCCGGATCATTTTCGCTGTAGTGTTCTTAACTGATTTTAAGTAGATTATGGTTGGATACGTGCCCTGCTGTGCTGGTTCAGGTTTCCATCGGCCTTCGTTGTCTCATTGCCGTTTTATTGGCACGTTGTTCAGCAAACAGGCCGGCAACGCGCGATCGGGGAAAAGCTTCTCCGCGCGGGCACGAGCGCTGCGGAGCCTGGCCGGGGCCGGCCGGCCGCCGTAAATCAGCGTTAAACACCCCGCTTTGTGAGGGTGCCAGCGCGGGAGATGGGCTGGTTATCGGCGCGTGTCAGCCGGGCTGATAACCCCGCACACCGCCCGGGGGAGCGCCTTGGGAACGCGCACCTCCGTCCGTCTGCGGCTCACGGCGCGGAGGAAGGGGCTCGCTGCCACCTTGGTGACCTGTAAAGAAGGGAAGTGTCAACTGAGCGTAAAAACAAAGAGAAACTCAAAAAACCCCCAGCCCCAAGCACCAGGCCGTGTCCGTCGCCAGAAGACGTGCAGTAGGGGACTCGGGCTCGTGTTTTAGAGGTGGCTTTGGCGGTGCTGGGGAGCTGTTGGTCTCAGTGCTGTCTTTCCCAACCTTTGTGATTCCCGAACGCCAGCCCTGCCAGGGTTCAAGGAGCATTCGGACAATGCTCTCAGGCACATGGTGATATTTTTGGGGCTGTCCTGTGCAGTGCCAGTAGTTGGATGTTGATGATCCTTTTGGGTTCAGGATATTCGGTGATTCTATAATTTCCACGCCAGGTACTGCACCAGTTACAGCCCACATGTGGTTTGCCACTCCGTCAGAGCTACTGAATGTGCTTTTATGCTTTTGCCACTCAGTCTGGGGATGGTGCTGGACTCCACATGCTTTGCCCTTGGTCACCTTCCCTCATTCTCATCTCCATGGAGTATTTATAGTAAATCATATTAGAAAGGAGTGCTAAGGAGGAAGCATGATTCATCCTGCTTGAAACCACCACTGACATAAATAAAGGCAAAGCGCTTACTACGTGTTTTTTATTATGGTATTTAGGGACAGGTTGTACTAATTTTGGCGTGCACAGAGTAAACCCAGGAAGGCTATGACTCTAAGAAATCCAGTTTCACCACAGCACAGGCTGTGTTTTTAACAAACTCAACCAAAATCCAGCCGGCCTTCTTGAAAGAGCATGTGCATGGCAGCACAAGGCTTTTGGGGCAGCTCGTTGCCTTCCAGATTTCACTGGAAGTGTCTTTGGCTGTTCCATTGGTTTCTCAGGGCTTTGCTGTCGTGCAGGAACAGAGATGGCTGTGAACTCAGGAATCACCTTTACCTGTGAGGGTAGTAAGGCCCTGGTACAGGTTCCCAGAGCAGCAGTGGCTGCCCCATCCCTGATAGTGTCCAAGGCCAGGCTGGATGGGGCTTGGAGCAACCTGGGATAGTAGAAGGTGTCCCTGCCCATGGCAGAGGGTTGAAATGGGATGAGCTTTAGGGTCCCTCCCAGTCTAAGCCATCCTATTGTGGCAGGTCTGGAATAGGATGTGCAAACTGCAGCAGAAAAGCTCTCCCTGGTGGGGGGAGGCACGGAGAGGATGTGCAGAGACACCCTGCCAGAGGCTGTCAGGCCGAGTCTGGGCTGCCCCAGCACAGGCAGCGCTGCTGACGGATCTTATCTGTGCCGGGCACGGGCTGCGGTGGCGGCCGGCTGCACGCGCACGCCAGCGGCCTTGGCGTGGGAGAGATAAGGCAGCGGCGTTGCCTCGCTGCCCTGCACCCCACACCGCCCCTGGCAGCGCCTGCTGCTCGGCCCGGCCGCGGTGCCACCGGCCCCGTGGCACCGGCGTGGCTCCCGGCTGGTCGGGGCGCGCAGAGAGCCGCCGGCCCGCGCAGCGGGGCCCCTTTCTGCGAAACGGGCCGGTGCTCGGAACCGAAACCCTGCGCATCTCCCGCCCGCCTGCCCCCCCTCCAGCGTGTTCTGATGTTTTTACCAGGAACGAGGTGATTTCCTCTTCTCTTTCTTCCTTCCTCCTGTTCGTAGAAAAGATCCCAAGTGCCGGGCGCGGGGCAGGGCACTGAGAGGCAGCGGCCAGAGGCGCTTGCCGCGCGTGGAGCCTCTTTGGGCAGCTCTGCCCACGCTGCCCTTGCCTTCTCTTGCATGTGTTGTATTGGTGGGAACCAGCATGGGCAATGAAACTGGCAGAAAACCCGCTTCCCTGTAGCAGGAATCATCTTAGGAACATTTTAACTTGGGCAAAAACCTTCCCAGTGGAAGAAAAGTGAAAAGCAATTGGTTTTGTTTCCCAGGTTCCTGTCTTCTCCTTGGGTGAGGGGTGGGGAAATGCTGTCCTGACTTTGCTGTGCCTCCCCCGGCCTTTCAGTTCATCATCACCCTCGCTGAAGGGCAGCATTTGGTTGGGGTTTTTTGGGGGAATTTGGGATTTGCATTTCTGGGGCTGTGGGGAGGATTGCATGTAGGGCAGGGCTGTAGGAAATGGGTGTTGTGGTGGGAACTGGGCCACTGGCAGCTCCCAGCCTGCAGGGTGCTGAGTCAGCAGTACCTGAGAGTGGGGCAGCACCAGGGCTGCCAGGGGATGCCCCAAGACCTGCCTGTGGGATTCCCCCAGCCCAACCCTGCCCACGGATCTGGGAGGGACACTGGCATCTCAGGATGCAGAGGCAAGGACCTGTATTGATTTCTGGCTCCTCTGACCCCTTAGCTGGAGGCAGCTCTTCCCTCAGCGCTGAACCAAATGTAACTTAAAGCAGTGCAGAAATGTTTATCATCCTTCCCTTGCAGCAGCGAGCACTGCCCAATGCATTATTTAGCAGGGTGGGATCTCTGGCAGGCTGCCCTGGAGCAGGGGCCATGACCAGCCAGCACACGGGTGGCAGGGCCTCTGATGGGTTGTGTGCTAAGGGTGCAGGCATCGCTGGGAGGAGAGCTCACACTGGACCTTGCACTGGGACACAGACCAGTCCAGCTCTGCCTGGCCAGAAATGGGAAGAGGATGGCAGAAGAGGGGACCGTGGTGCTGGGGGGCTGAGTGAGGGGTTACAGAGACGGGCATCTCCTGAGGATTACACTCTGGATGCTTTTCATTCTCTCCTAGTGCCGTTGGCACATGGTGTGGCACCAAAGGCTGGGCCACTGGCACCGCTGGCAGCTGTGCCACATCCTCCTCTGGCTGGAGCGGAGAACAGCTCGCTCCCTAATTAGCACCTTGGTTGCCAAGTGAACGGAGCGGCCGTGCATGGCGAGCTCCCTGCCAGCCATCCGTGTGGCGGGGCAGGGCCCTTCCGTCGTCACCACGTGCGGTGCTGCGGCGTGCCGCCACCGAGACCGAGGTGCCAGAGCCGCGCTGCTCGCAGCCCTCCTGCTCTGGGGACGTGCTGGGGACCCAGGGACTGTGTGCTCCAGGGACCCAGGGACTGTGTGCTCCGGGGACCCAGGGACTGTGTGCTCCAGGGACCCAGGGACTGTGTGCTCCAGGGACCCAGGGACTGTCTGCTCTGGGGACCCAGGGACTGTGTGCTCCAGGGACCCAGGGACTGTGTGCTCCAGGGACCCAGGGACTGTGTGCTCTGGGGACTGTGTGCTCCGGGGACCCAGGGACTGTGTGCTCTGGGGACTGTGTGCTCCGGGGACCCAGGGACTGTGTGCTCTGGGGACATGTGCTGGGGACCCAGGGACCATGTGCTCTGGGGACTGTGTGCTCCAGGGACCCAGGGACTGTGTGTTTTGGTGACCGTGTGCTCTGGTGACCATGTGCCCCAGGAACCATGTCCTCCAGGGACCATGTGCTCTGGTGACCATGTGCTCTGGTGACCGTGTGCTCCAGGAACCGTGTCCTCCAGGGACCATGTGCTCCAGGGACCCAGGGATGTGGCTCTGCTGCCCCACAGCCCAGCGCTGCCTCAGCAAGGTGCTGATTTACCGTGTGCCCGTGGCTGTCATCCTCCAGGTGCCACCGCTGTCACCTGTTGCCCCGAGGGTTGCTGCTGAGGCAGCCCTTCTGCTCCGAGTGTATTTTCAATTTCCTCTGGTCACCTCTCACACGGCGTCTGCCCTGGCTGTGTGGGTCAGACATGAGTTAGCTGCAAGTGTCACCGTGTTAAAGGGAAGAAGCGTGTGCTCTTCGAAGGGATGGTAACGATGGATGTTAATGCCTGTGGAACGACAGCCTGTGGCAGCACTCATTAAACAAGGCTCCATTTGGATTGCCAGATCCCTTTGATTCTTCCTGCATTATCTTCTGCCTCATCCTGGCTCTGCATCCCGGCATTGGGGTTTTATTATTTTATAGGAGCTGTAACATTCGGGCTGTGCTGTGTGGCAGTGGCTGATGTGCTCTCCCCACCATCCTCCTCCTCTTCAGGGTGCTCTTCAGCAACAGAGAACTACTTGTGGCTGGAGCATGTGGGGGCTCCTGCCTCCAGATGTGTTTTTCAGCCAGAATATCCCATCTTTAGGAGTGTTTGTTGGAAAAGCCATAATATTTGTACTGAGTGATGGTTTTGTCATTTTCAGTGTCTGTTGCTGGTTACATTCCCTTGTGTGTATAAACTTCGCCTTTTCCTTAGTAAATAATGCCAGGGAAATGAGGGTGAAATGCATCATGACTGTCTGGGCACAGAGATGGGGCTGTCCCTGCACTGCTGCCTGTCCCAGCCCGGCTCTGGAGTGGCCAGGCAGTCCCAAAAGGATGTGCAGAGCAGCCTGGATGCAGCCCCAGCTGCTGACACTTCCAGTGCAGCACTGAGCTGCCCACGGGGAGGACCAGCAGGGGAGCAGGGATGGTGCTGAGCATCGTTTTCACCCAACATATTATTGTTCTTGCAAGAGCAGATTTGAAATCCATTTAACTTTTCAGTGCCCTGTACCCCTTTAAACATTACCCCTTTAAATGTTTCCAGTGTGCTCTCGCTGATGGGTTACCTTTTCTTTCCCCTTGGGCTATAATTAGTGTCCTTTACACAGAATTGCCTTAGAATTGGATTTGAAGAAGATAAGAATCAAATTACCAGTATTTATCTTGTAAATTCCAAAAGTTCTACTGAGAGGTACTGTACAAGAAGGATTTTTAAAATATCGTGCCCTGAAAACACCAACCTCCCGTGGATCCCAGGATTCACCTGAGGTTCACATCTGCAAAATACCTTGGGATGCAGGACAGGGCAAGGAGGGGGACAGGATGGTTCTGTCCCCACCAAAGCCCTGCTGGTGGGCTGGGGAGAGAGCTTGCTGGCAGAACACCTCCCCAGGCAGGTGGAGGTGCTGAGTCAGGGCAAGCATCCCCCCTGCCAGTGGGGGACTGGATGCAGGGTGGGAGCATCATCTCAGGCTGGGCTTTGGTTTTGGCTGTCACATCTGGTCCTGTCTAGGCTGGAGAGGAGAAGCCTATGAAATGCCACCCCTCTCCCATTTTTCCAGGCTCCCACCTGGGGTCCTTCCCCACTCTGACAGGCAACTCTCAGATGGTGAGGCAAGTTGAGCACCAGAAGTGGATGAAGGTAGTTTTGGTGGGCTCTGTTTTCACAGAAATTAAGGATCTGAATTTAAATGAATGAGATGGAGAGCCTGGGCAGCCAAGACTATATTTTCATAGTATAAGCAGTTGCAGAAGAAGATTAGTGGCATCTGTGTAAACACTCCATCACAGCAGCAAGGCGTTGGGTTTTTTTTAATAGTTAGAAAATACTAAGGATGGCTGGAGGCAGGAGACACCATACTTCCCTTCTGCTCCCACCTTCCACCTCCCCGTCCATCCCGCAGTAAATATTCCAGCCAGCCTCAGCCCCACTCTCCCTTCTCGCAGTAAATTACATATTAAAGTAGCCTGGTAACTGAGCACCGGTTGCTGCGCGATAAGCTCTGGGAAATCGATATGTTTGCCATGTGCCTGCTTGTTTATGACACCTGCCTGCCGAGCAGTTGAGCAATGCTCCACGGGCCCGGGCTGCACTCCCGGGAGGGGCTGCAGCAGCTCCGAGGGATTTTTTTTGCTTCCCAAGCGAGATACTGCCCAGAGCTGCCTGGCAGCATCCTGCCAGGGGGGTGAAGTCACAGCAGCGATGATCTTTGGTGATGCAGAGCACGGGGAGGCAGCTCGGATCAGAGCGTGCTCACAGCTTCATCGGTTCTTGGGGCTTCTCCCAGCCCCTCCAAAGGTTTCTGCTCTGCTTCCATGTGCCACCTCCGTGGGCAGGAGTGGGAGCAGAGCCCAGCCGTTTGGACTCTCGTTTGTGCACTGCCCACGCACAGAGCTTTGCGGGTGGGGTTGGCAGCTTCAGAGTGCTGAGCCACGAGGCAGGGACCCTGAGTTCCCCGGTGACACAGAGGACAGGACCCTGGGCTGCACCCCAGTGCTCGGGATGTGCCCCAGCCCCTCAGTCTGCACACAGCTCAGCTGTGAACGGGGATAGATAGCCCTGGCTCCAGAAAACTCCTCCTGCACTTCTCAGCCCCAGAGTTTGGGTGCTTTCCTGTGCAAGGGTGGGTGCCTGCTCACGTCCCCCAGTGGGGCTTTGGGGTGGGAGCAGACATTTTTTTCTGAAATCCCAACTCAGCAAGCTGCGGTAATTGACCTTTTGACCCAGATATGAAGTTGGAAGGTAAAAGATACAGCTTGCAAGTTTTTTATAAAACTGTTGACCTCTCACAAGATTAACTCAGAGATAATAGTAATTATCAACAGCTTATGGTGGATCCAATCGATGGTGAACATTACCTCCTGCCTAAAACTGAAGGTCGGTGTTTTACTGCAGCAGAGATAACTGCCACGGGTGTTCACACTGCCATCAGCCAGCAAAACCTCCCTGCACAGAGGAAACCCTGAACGGAGGTTCCTGTGGGAAAATGGACTCATGGGATGGGTCAGTGCAGTGCCCAGGCACGGGGTCTGGGGATGCTGAGTGCTTCAGGACAGGGCAAACAGCCTCCCTGGCACTGTGCTGGCACTCCAGGACAGTGGCTCCCTTGGGATGCTTGGATCAGGAGAGTGGGCAGGGAGAGGCAGTGCCCTGCTCCAAAGAGACACATCCTCTTCCCTAGCTTTTGATTGTGTGCTTTCACTTTTTATGTACCAAAGATTGTCCATTTAATTAACTTGAGAATGCAATTTCAAAACCACTAATGCTTTACACATGACAGCTTTTAAAACACAAGTAGTGTTCCAGTACTGCGCCGCACTCCCTCTGCCTCTTCTGGGTTGTTTTGGAGACAGACACTCCTCCCAGCAGACCCTGATTCTTGAACAGGGTTTGAACTGATTTGGAGTGTTTGATCCTGGCTTTGCCTTGTCAGTGTGCCTGGGCTGTCAGGAGCCTCCATAAGGAACAGCAGCGATTCCCTCCATGTCCTTGTCTTTCCCTGGCTGTCACCTGTTAATCTCCAGTACAGTGAGCTGGAGCATCTTTTCTCTGGCACTGGTGAGCAGGCTTCCTTTCTGTTCCTTAAGCCTTGGCTTTATCTTTTTCACCTTTTTTTGGCAGAGCTGGTTTCTAATGGATGTGCTTCTGTGCACACCCTCACTTTTTACCCCTCACCTGAAACACCCTTCAGCCTTTCCAGGTTCCTTAGTTTTTACCAGGCATCTTTAAGCTGTCCCAAATGGATAAGGTGGGGGGATGCTGCAGATGCTGCAAAGGCTGGCCAAGTGGATGCAGCATGGTCAGCCCAGGCAGCTTATCCAAAATCTGCCCGCTCTTGCTGGTGTGAGACCCCAGGGTGCCCCCTCCAGCCCCCACCCAGCACATGGATGGCCCCAGAGCCGACTCCTCTCACTTCCCTCACTGCCAAGGGCAGTTGCAGGTGGCTCTGGGGAAACCCCCAATTTTCCCTCCCACGTGCCTTTCCCCCAGCCTGGCACAGGGAAATCGGGTGGGAACCTGGAGGCAAGTTGCTGCATTTGTTGTTGAAAACTTGCATGCACCATCCCCCCCCTCCCCTTTTTTTTCCTCCTTTTTTTTTTTTGTAGCTTAGAAACCTCTCTTTGTGGCAGAAGGCTGGGAGGGTTTGAATGCCACATCCCGGCGTAGGAGGCTGACTGGGACCATACGGCTTTATCATTCATTAATTCCTGTGCTCATTCATCCCCCTATTTAAAGTTCTCTGTAAAGACTGGAGCTACAGATGGTCTTTTGGTACCCGCTTTAGCCGTCAGCCCTCAGCCCCGACAAAGGGGTACAGAGGGAGCAGCAGAGTGTACAAAATATTTCCAACCATTAGAAATCGAGGTCTCATTCACTGGCAGCTCCTGTTTTGAAAGCGAATTTATGCAAGAGCATGGTAACCCCTGAGCCAGGGCCTGGCCAGGAGCAGGGCTGCACTGAGGGGCATCACCAGCCGCTTTTGCCTGTGGTAATTTGGTGCCAGTCACTGTTTCCTGTTTTATTTAGCAACTTATTCCCGTTACTACACCAACATCACGCTCTGGGTGCGGGAAGCAATGAGCAGAGTGTGCCTGGCAGGGATGCTGTGCCTCAGGTGTCCCAGGGCAGCCCGTGCTGCGTGGTGGTTTGTCCTTGCTGTTTGCTGCCACAGAGGCCACCACGTCCCCAGCACGCTGAGGTTTTACATGTGGTGACAGTGCTGTGCTGAGCCGGGGATGCACTGGGGCTGCAGGGACACCCGTGACACCCCTGCCCAGTTGCCACACGTGTTTCGAGTGCCACAGGGGGTGCCCAGGGCTCCCGCTGTCCCTGTGGTTTTGCCCTCAGGAAAGGTTTGCAGGGATGCTGGCAGGCAGGGGGTGGCAGTTGCACCCCTTGATAGAGGAGGAATTGCCAACGTCGTGGAGATCGTGGAGCTGCTGGGGCACACAGGGGACGTTTCCTTAAGAAACAGACTGGCTGGCTGCTGCCAAGGGGGCTCCAGACCTGATCCCAGACACAGAATTCCCTGGTGTCAGCCATCCTTTCGTCAGGAAAGTCAGGACCAAAAGTTTTCTCATGGAAAAACCAAATCCTGCGATCTCGTTTTTGCACATGCTGTGCTTAAATATTAACACCAATTGAGCAAATTGCCTTTTAACTGCCTTTATTTGCTTTCATTAACGGTATAATTTAAAAGCTCCCGAATTTGCATGGAACCTGTTGTGCACGTTGGGGAGGGGGGTGAGGCTGCTCATAAATGAATTAATGGTGAGCAAGCCTCCTTGGGGAGGTCCCACGGTGCCAGGATGGCTCAGCAACGCCCGGCTTCGGGACGCCGCGTACTTTTGGCCGGGGCCAGGGGGAGTGGAGCGTGTTGTCAGTGCTGGCGTCCCGCTCGGAGCTTGGCTCGCCAGGAAGGTATTTATTTATTTTTCAGCAAAACATGTTGTACACTGAGCAAAACTAATTATGGAGAGCTGAGGCAGCGTCTTCCTGTGGGTGCAGCGGCACTGGACGCGGTGCAGGAGGGGAAAGCTGCGGGGAAAGCTGCCGCTGCTGTTCTGCTGCTGCTGTGCCCAGTGCAGGGCCCTGCTGCAGCGAGCAGCGTCTGCCCACGCAGCTCTGCCGTGAGGTGACATGAGCGTGATTCCAGAGTGATCCCAGAGTGATTCCAGCGTGATTCCAGAGTGATCCCAGAGTGATTCCAGCGTGATTCCAGAGTGATCCCAGAGTGATTCCAGAGTGATTCCAGAGTGATCCCAGAGTGATTCCAGAGTGATCCCAGAGTGATCCAGAGTGATCCCAGAGTGATCCCAGAGTGATTCCAGAGTGATTCCAGAGTGATCCCAGAGTGATCCCAGAGTGATTCCAGCGTGATCCCAGAGTGATTCCAGAGTGATTCCAGAGTGATCCCAGAGTGATCCCAGAGTGATTCCAGCGTGACTCCGCTCGCTCCCTCGGCGCAGATGCTCGGGTGGCTTTGGGAGCAAAGCCAGCTCGGACACGGTGGATGCAAGGCAGTCCCACGTGCTGCACCGGGCAGTGCTGACAGCTCTGCTCAGCCTGTGCGAGCTCCTTTGGCACTTCCCCTGTCCACAGTCGCTCCCACAAATCCGTGTTTTCCAAGGGGGATTTTGCAGTTGGATGGGCAGCAGTGGCCCCGAGCTGCCGAGGTGCTTCCCTTGCTGCCATCTCCTCTTCCTGGGCACCTGGGGCTCCCCAAAACCCGGTGCAGCGCAGATATGTTAATTTGCTGCCTTGACAAGGTGCATGATGTTCGCTTCCCAACTTGTAATTGGAAATAATTAGTTCTTTGTCCTCCCTGGGAACTCCTGAGGAGGCGGTGCAGACCTGGGCCAGTCTGGGGCTGGGAGAAGCATCTGGGGAATCCTTGTGGAGTGCGGCATCTCCAGCCTGTCGGAGGGCATCTCTCCTGGTGGAGAAGGACTGTGTAACAGCCCAGCGTTACAGTGTCATTAATCACAGACACTTCCACTGCCCCCGTACAGCAGCGCGGCTGCTGCGCCTGTCCCTCGCTGACAGCTCCCTAATTCATCTTCTCGGGGAAGGGGGATGCTCTGCTGCTCCCCACTGCCGGTGCTGAGGCCGTCACCTGTTCCCCTGCCCAAACTTTTAAAGCCCAGCCAGCATGAGGAATACTTTGGGAGACTCTCTGGAAGCCAGTGAGCTCAGGGCAGGCAGTGTGCCCAGGGCGAAGGCAAGACCTGTGGCTGGACTCCTGCGTGCTTGGGGTTCTCCCACCCCCTCTCCAAGGGAGGTTTCTCTGCCCATCCCCAAAATACAGGCATAAAACCCCAGTGTGTGCCAGACAGTCACATCCCAGGAGCCCAAACCTCCAGAAAGGCACGTGGCAATGCGCAGATCCAGGCGGTGGCAGGTTGGAATTGGGCATCCTTAATTCCAGCTACAAAAACACAATGTTTTGGAGTTGCTAATAATAAGAAAGTGTTTTCATCAAAGCTTTATTCGTCTGTGTGCTGACATCTGGAGAGCCAAGATAGATATTTTCCTTAAGACTGTATTTCCAAGCCATGAGCTCTTCCCTGGCTGTTAATTAATCCTTTGTAGTTTAGCGACTGATGAAATCATGACTCTATGAAATTTTAATCCTTGCGCTGTATAGGCACAGCCGACATTATCAGAGGACCCCAGGTGTGTGCTTGAAATTAGTTTGTTGAATCTCTTGCATATTTGATTACCTTATAAAACTCCTCAGGATCCAGGCTGCTCATGGGAGCAGCAGATTTCTCTGTGGTTTGTGCCCCTTCCCAGGGCAGGTCCCAGGTGGGTGAGCCAGGGCAGAAACCAGGGAGGCACCAGGGAGGGGCATCAGCATCATCAGCATCTCCATGGGGAGGTGAGGAGTGGGAAGTGCACGTCTCCCTCACGGAACAGAGCAGCCAAGCTGTGGCTTGGCTCCATCTGGCACCTGGGGGCTGTTCCTGCTCCCTGAAGAGGAGCTCAGCGCAGGGAAGCAGCTCCTGGGCCCATCCCAGCTCATCCCTGCAGCAGCTCTGGGGTACCACCCTGTTACTGATGCATGTCCAGCCTTAGCCCTGTGGTCAGGACATCAAAGAGCATGGAAATTAAAACAAAATTCCCCCTCCCCTAAAATTCTCCCCCTCATTTAAGTTTCTCTGTGCTCCAGCACCCCCACAGCACATCCACTTTTCCCCTGTCTCCCTCCTTTTGGTTTTGTGGGGACTTTTGCCGTTCTCCCCCTCATTTAAGTTTCTCTGTGCTCCAGCACCCCCATAGCACATCCACTTTTCCCTGTCTCCCTCCTTTTGGTTCTATGGGGAGTTTTGCCATTTCCTTGAGGCTTCAGGAGCTACAGGCTCCCCATTCCCTGGGGAGCAGCAGGACGATGATGCCCTGGACCATCCCAGCACTGTTATCTCTGGAAAGCATCCGATGCATCGTGCTGAATGCTTTTCTCCCAGAATGGTTTGGGTTGGCAGGGCCCTTCAATCCAGCTGCAGCCCCCTGCCATGGACAGGGACATCTTGCAGCAGCCCAGGCTGCTCGGAGCCAGGTGTCCCAGCCACCCTGAAGGTCGGCAGGAGGGAGTGGCCGAGGCCAGCGCTTCGCTGCTGCTCCAATGGCACACGCGCTGCTACGGAAACCAGATGATGAATATATTTTTAAACTTGGAATCTGTGAACCGCTTATTATTTCTGAATTAGGCATCAAAACATCTGCATAATCGCGCCGCCGCTGCGGCAGATGTCCTCGGCGCGAAGGTCACTTTGCCGTTCCGCGGCGATCCCGTGCGGTTCCGGAGCAGCCGTGAGGCCAGGATGCTCTCCTGGCGCCCTGACACCCGTGTCAGCCACTGTCACTGTCACCAGCCGCCCCAGGAACGGGGACGATGGTTTCGGATGGTTTTGGAGCTGCCAGCAGGGCCGCGTGCGTGGCCACGCGTTAACCCCTCGCTGACAGTGTTCCTGACAGTGTTCCTGTCAGTCTCCAGCGTCCAGCAGAGATGCAGGGCTGATCCAGGGCTGGCAGAAGCTGCTGACAGCCGGTACTTTCAGTAAATTGTGCAGTGGCTGCATTCTGAATCCCCTTCTGAAAGCTGCAGATGCACCCACCTCTGGGGCTGCAGCACATCTGTGCCCCCGTGGTCCTGCTGGGATGGACGGGCAAGCTGCCCTCTGCCAGCTGCATCCCAGGGCTGCAGCTGATGGCTTCCCATCCGTGCTTGCCCCACCTCTGGCAAACCCGTGGACCCTCTTGCTTGGGGGCCTGGGACACACAAAGGGAATGCTCACATGGATAAAGCTCTCTCCTGGGGAATTCCACTCAATAATGAATATTGAACACGAATCTGAAACCAGGGCCTTGGAATACGTTAAAAAATAAAATCTGTGTGCTGCCCTTTTTGCTGTGGGCAGTTTGTCTTGTCTTTTCCCAGCCCGTGGAGCTGGAAGCATCATTCCAGTGGGATGCTGGAGCAGTGGATGGGAGACACTGCCACACAAGCTTGGCCCAGGCCAGCAGTGAATTTTGCCCTTTGGCAGCATTTGTTCACATTTGTTGTGGACAGGCTCTAAAAAAAGATTGGAATTGTATGTTTGGTGTTTGTGGCCTGGTTCTTGTCAGGTGAGGCAGGACAGCAGGATCCTTTCCTTGGCTTTTTTCAAAGGGGAAGTGTTGGCATCATGTGGAATGATGTCACTCCCCAGCATCTGGTTTGAACTCATAAATTAGCTCATGGTAAGTATAAATATTGTACAGGCAGGGAATTTCAGTGCTGTCTATTGATAGCTGTCCCCTCCCCCTGGTTAGTTGTTTGGGGTTTTTTATATTAAACCATTCAGAAATAGTAAAATCTTTATTTCCAGCTCCTGTGAGATTTATTTATTTGTTTGTTTATATTTAGCAGCAGTGGTGGTTTGAGGGCAGGTTTTTGGTTGGTTTTTCTTTCCTTCTCCTTAATTTATTAAAGTGAAAGGAAGGTCTCAGCTGCCTTCCTCCTTCCCCGTGCCCTTAATAGCTCTCCCTGCTATTTTAATCCGCCGGGCTGGGAGCTGAGGGCAGAGCAGTGACTGCAGGAGCCGAGCCACCAGGACCATGGCCTGATCCAGCATCAGTCACCAAGGGCTGTAAATAGCCACATCAGGGGAAAAATCACCCTCTTGGCAGCCCAGGTGTGATGCTGGTGTCAGAGGATGGAGAATGTGGGGTTTGCAGCCACTTGGTGCCCGCTGACCTTGGCTTCCTGCTCTGTCCCCACTGGAAATGAGATGTGGCACCACTGCCTGAATCTTGATAAAATAGATCAGGGGTGAATCAATTTCATATTGATTTACAATCAAGGGAGGCACTGGGGGAAATGGGGTGGCAGGGAGGATTTTTGGGGAATGCAAAGGGACGCTGGTCCCGTTTTGGCTGCCCAGTGTTCAGTGCATCACTGCCGTGGTGGGGCTGTGCTGGCTGGCAGCTGCCCTCTGGCAGGGCACCACCGTGATGGCCCAGTGTAAATAAAATCAGAAGGCTCCCATAAAACTCCCTTATTGCTGCGGCACAAAGTTAGAACCGCTGGAGGTTTGTGCTCCCTGGCACTCGTGTGCAGCAATGAATATTTTATAGGAAAGGAAATACTTAGTGTCTGAATCTTTTTATAGCTCTGACACTCCCAGGGGTGTGAGTTGCCCCTCGCACCATCACCCTTTGCCAGCACTCATGGGGCTGAGCCCCTGCAGCATCCCCTGGCCCCACAGCATCCTCTGGTCCCACTGCCCACAGCATCTGCCAGCCCCACACCCCGCAGGACCCCCATCCCCTGGCATGGCATGCCTGGGAGATTCAGGGGAATAAACCAGGGAGATGCACAGGATGGATGGGGGAGATCAGTGGGTTGAGGGTCTTGACCTGATGCTTGGGCACGGGGAAATGCAGCAAAGCTGCTGTGGGAGTCCCGAGCACAGATTTCTGTCCGTGCAGCACTCTCAGCACCACACTCATGCATGTTTTTGCCTGGCTTTGGACTTGTCAGGATTCTGCTGTTTTGCTGTGTCGTGCAGCCTCCCGATTCCCCCACTGTGTTTCGTGTCCAAAACATGGCTCAGTGGATCAGGCAGGTTCCATTGCAGGGCTGTGCAAGCCCCTGCAGCCGTGGATCTCGCATGCCAGGCTGTTCCAGCCACACGCTGCTCCGACAGGTACTGCGTGAGCCTCGGCTGCACTGGTGCCTTTCCGAGGCTGCACTGGTGCCTTTCCTCGGCAGCCAGGGGCTCTTGCCTTCCCTCAGTAGCCAGCCACCCTGCCAAGCTGTGCCCTGGCCCGGAGATGACAAAGTGCCCTTTAGTTAATTGCAGAACGGATCGCCTGGAGTTAAAAGTTCTGATTTATATGACTATGGCTCTAACTGCTCAATAACATGGGCCCGTAATCTACTTTCATTTCAAACAGAAGGGTGATTTATGGGGCAGCATGCCGCTTTAGCTCAGAAATGAGGTGTTCAACATATGCTCTGTTGACATAAATTTGGAATTTATCGCTCCTGTCAAAACTGCCTGTTGGACAAAGGTGCGCATTAAGGCAATAAATGGCTTGGAATAGTTTTCTGTCAAATTTCCTAACCATTGTATTCACTCTGTTTGAGGGGAAAAATACACACTTAAAAGTAATCAAACAGCCAAGAGCCATGTGTCTTTTTCAGTGTGGAGGGAGGGGAGGGGGTCTCCCCTGCTTCCCAAAAGGGGTGGCGGGGAGGGGCTGGGATGCAAGAGTCCCTCATGTGAAGAAAGCAGAAGGCTGTTTTAGGCAGGGTTTTAAGCAGGCAGAGCACAGATTTGCTTGTGGTGGCAGTGGGACACTTGCAGTGGTCTTTAGGTCCCAGGGCTGCCCCCGTGCCCACGCCCAGTGTGCCCCACCAAACTCCTGCACCCCGAGATGCTCTGCCAAGCCCCCGCATCCCCGAGCAGTGGTCACCGGCGTTTGCCACCGAGCCCGGCCTTTTCACACAAAGCACCCTGTGGGGAAAACTCATAATTTTTACACCACGCAGTCTCGCTGGAGTCGCCGTCCCTTTGAAGTGCTTTTTGTGGGGCATTTACAGGCCTTTTTAATTACCGGCAGCTTGCGAGGGGCCAGCCTCTCGCCCGGCTTTTGTTTGCCGGTGCTGGGCGGGGAGGGGGTGTCGCTGGGCTTGCATTCCTCCTGGAGAGCCCCTTGCCAAAGCCCCGTGCTGGGGCTCTCTTGGGAAGGTTGGATCCAGGTTGGATCCTTGTTGCCCTGGGCATCCTCATCGCCCTGGGCACCCTCTGTGCCAGAGCATCCTCGGGTGATATCTCATGACCTGGAGGCTTTGGCTGACTTTGTTTCCATGCACTTCATTGTGTAGGAATTAGAGGAAAACCTTCTTTTTACAAAAAAGGCACTTTTCCCTCTTGCCTCTGCTCTCCATCCCATGGGCACCCTCTTGGCTGGTGTGCTTGTAGGGACCTTGCAGGAGAAAGAAGCACGGTCGCAGCCTCACATCAGAACAACAAAGCACGGTTTATCTTTTGGCACAGAGTTTGGGCAGCACTGGCATGTATTTTAACGCCCTTCACTCCCCCACCCCCTCTTTCTGGAGGCACAACTTCAGAAGCACATATTGATCTTTCCCCTCAGATCTTAACAGCCCGAGCAGCCGTAATACCTTGCTTACATCTGCCAGGTTTTTGTGCAGTTTTGCAACATCTCCTTAATCCGGCGAGCAGAAATAGAACGTTTCAATCATATTTCGCTACCGGGAAATGGAGCAGATAAAGCGCTTTAAGACCTTGTTGAAAGGGACCGTGCAAGATGGCGAGTGATAAGAGCGTCCTAGAAGCAGGCGCCGAGCGGAAAACTTTTGTTGCCGCTGAAATTTGTTGATAGAGATATTGCAACTAAATTACTCTTTGAGCACCCCTGTGCCCCGTTGGTTCTGATCTGGGGACATCGCAGCGCCCTGGGCAGTGGCAGGTGGATTTCCAGGGCACCGTGACACCGCTGGGGTTGGGGGTCTCCTCATTTCCTTATTTCCCCCCTCTGTGCTTGGAAGATAGAAGAGGTTGTTCTAGCCATAGGTTTGGGAGATGCAGAGGAAGGAAACTTGCCCTTCTGTTTTTCTGTTTCTTGAGACTTGCTTAAAAGAAACCCCAAACCTCCATGTTTTACTTGAATTAATTAAGCGGTGAGACTGTAATTCAGGGAAGAGGCGTTCTGGCCTTGGAAGGGGCAGTGCGGACCCAGGGCTGACGTGGGTCTTCCTAACAAAGTGGTTTTAGCCCGGTGTTAAGTGCAGGAGCGAGCACAGCCCAGGCCAGGGAGTGTGACAGGCATGTCCCAAATTAAAAATGCAAAATGAGAAGGTTGTCACTTATTGAGCTGCTCGTTGGCAGCGGAGCCCTGTCAGGAGGCTGGTGTTTTATTTATTTTTGCAAGGCGGATAAATCCTTTGGATTGTAAACCTTCTTGGCCTGAATTCGTGCATGACTCCTAATCCTCTGCTATGACACAGTGAATTCAGGACAAGCCTGATTAATAATTACATTATACAGCAAAGTTGAGAGTTGAAACCAGCTCCTGCTCCTTCCCTCTCCCTTCTGCTCTTCAGCATTCACTCACTGCTGAACATCAGGGGGTCTTCTCCTGCTCCAACTCTTCCCATGCTGCTATTCAGTATCCTGCAAGGGGGGATGCGGGGCTGGCAGCCAGGGAACAAGCCCCTGAGCCCCTTGGGGCAGGGTGGTTTGGGGCTCTGGGCTCTCTGCAGCAGTGAGGGGCGATCCTGCTTGGGGTCAGAGCAGCAGCTGCTTTGTGCCAATAAAACTTACACCTCAGGAGAAGTGCAGCAGGAGCTCCCAGGCACACGGTCCTCGCAAGCCTGCACAGCTGGGGCTGAGCCCTCCCACGAGAGGGTCCACATCCAGGCCTGGACAGGACCATTCCTGTTTTGTCTTTGGCAACAAGGCAATAGAAATACTCTCGTCCTGCCGCGGCGCGATGATAAATGGTGGCTGCGATCAGAGGTCAGCACACAGCTATGGGCCGTGTTACTCCTCAACACACACAAATACTTCTCTGTTTACAGCATCCGATGTTGAAACTTCGCACGTGCTGCTGTCCCGAGTCCTCCCCAGCCACAGGTCTGAGCAGCTCATGGTGACCGAGAGCTGGCGGGCAGCAGCCCGTGCGTTTGGGGCTCAGGGCATTGGTCAGCGTGGCTGTCCAGCACAGAGCCAGGTGGCTTTGCAAAGAGTCTGTGTGTCACCAGTGGAGGTGGCGAAATAAAGCACCAAGCCCCCATTCCACACGTTCTGGGCGTTGTGTCCCCCCTGTGCCCTTAGCAGCCAAGGCTGTTGTGGGGACCGAGCCTCAGGGTGGGGGCTGAGCAATGGTTGGCCCCAAAGGGGAGGGGAAATGGGTCTGGGGGGCTGCCAGGGGCACCAGCAATGTCTTGGGAAGGGGATGGGATTGGGTTGGTATTTTCAGACTTGGACAGTGCTCCTTTAGTGCTGACCTCCTTTAAAGGTCATTCCACTTGGTCCGGAGCTTGGTTACCCAAAGGTGGAGCATCAACGTCTTCACAGCAGGGAATGGGCAGTAATGCAGAGTCTGGCCACCCTTGCTGTGATCAGTGCCTGTGGGCAGTGCCCTGGGCAGAAAGGCCCCTCCTGGTAGCAGGTGTGGGGGATGCTCAGCCCCCTGGCACGCTCGGGGTTGTGCAATGCCGCCGGGGCGTAGCTCGGTGTGTACCTGGGGCTGCCAGGAAACGGTGAGTGGCATGTTTCCTGTTTGCGAGCCGGTGGTTGTGTTTGTTGCTTGTGATTTGTGTCATGCTGAATTTGGATGGAAATTGGGATTTGGTTAGAAATGCACACAAACAACCTCTTAAAGTGGTTGGAGTTTTTTTTGGAGTACGGTGCCTTTTTCAAAAGCACTCAGAACGTGGGGAAGGAGTTTGCCAACACAGATTTTGCCTTAACTCCAGGTTTCAGATTTATCAAGTTTATTAAGACTCCAACAATAGCAAAAATGACAAACACTGGTGGGGAGAGGGTTGTCTCCTCAGTCCTGGGGAGTCACGTGGGGCCCCCCATCCGTGCCCTCCCTGGCGCGCTTCTCAAGCCAGCACTGACTCTGGGCAGAGCGTGGCTGCAGGAAGCAGCAGGCGGTTTCTGGGTGTTGTTTTGGGTCACTTCCCCCCCTCTGAGCGCTCACCCCTCTTTGTTCTCCCCTAGGAAGCTGCACAGTGGGATGAAGACGTACGGATGTGAGCTGTGCGGGAAGCGGTTCCTGGACAGCTTGCGGCTGCGAATGCACTTACTGGCTCACTCAGGTGGGTTGGGAGGGCTGCTGGGCTGGGGCTGGGGGGTTGCTCTGCCCCTCCACCCAGGGCTGCCCAGCTCACACGTCTCCTCTACAGCAGACACGTGCAGAGCCGGCTGCGCCCTTCCCCGGGCAGCACATTGCAAACTTGTTCTCCAGTGCCCAGTAATTTGATTTATTTAAATTTTCTTTTTTGGAGTTTGTTTTCAGTTCCTTAATTGTGGAAATATTTTCCAGACTAAGCAGCTTGGAATAACAAACTCTACATGCCACGCAGCTACTCGTGGTCAGCCCTGCTCGTAGCGTGAGCATTGTTTCCACCTCGGGCCCCCACCACAGGTTCGTTAGCAAAACTGCAGAATTAGGTGTTCTCTGACTAATGAATCCAAGTAGCAGGTTCACAGGCTGCAGGGCCTTTAATTAAACAGATAGGGGAGGGCTGGAGCGCTGCACTGGAGGGAAGACTTGTGCTCTGCGTGTCCATGTCAGCTGATGTTGCCCTTGGGGTGCAGTCCTGCACAGCTGGGGGGCTGATGTGGGGACTGGAGACAGCCCGGGGACCCCTGGACCCCAACACGGTCGGGAGTCCTTGTCCTCCTGCTCCAAGGACAGATCTCTGGGGGGTGGCAGGTACTGTAGCCACACATCTGCTTGCACATAGCTTGCCAGTGAAGCTGTATTCTATTTTAAATGCTGTTACACACTTTTATATCTTTTTTTTACCTGTTTTCATTTCTTTTTCCCCACTTCCTCTTTTTCCTGGGGTAGGCCAGTTCGTCTGGCCAGTTGCTGCTTTCTGATTTTTGGTCAACAGCCCTGACCCCATTCCCATCCCACCCTTTTTTGGGCCAGCCACCAGCTCCTCAAGGTGCCTGCAGACAGCAGCAGGTTGCTGGGGGAGGTCCCTGGGATGCTGATCCCCCTGGAGTTACGGATGCTGTCCCCCCCAGGACGGGGGCTAGGGATGCTGTTCCCCCCAGCAGTGGCACGCACGGCTTGTGTTTGTTATGGTCGTGCTGGCTCACAGCCTGTCCCTGGCAGGCAGCCAGCTTTGTGGGTACAGTATGTACAGTGAACGCTGAGCCAAGCTTGTCATCGCACAGGATTTTTTTTTTTTTTTTTTTTTGTAAATCCGGCAAGGGCTGGGGGGGTGGGGAGAGCTCAGCCTCGAGCTCGCAAACAGCCGCTGTGAATTCCAGCGCTGTTATTTATTAAAGCAGGAGACCTTTGCACCTCTTCCCTCGCCTCCCCCCGCCACCAGCCCTGGACGCGCTGAGGTTATGCTGGAGCGCTGGTGCAGGGCTCGTTTTCAGCTCTGAAGGCAGCTTTGCCTCCACACCAGTGGACTGAGTGTTTAACTGGGAGTTTGCAGCGGGACTGTGCCCCCTGGCACCCTTCTCCAGCCCCAGTGCCAAAGGGCTTGAGGGTGTTAGCATCTGCAGCTTCCCCACCCCGGTGCTGATGGGTTGTGGGGAAGGTTCCTTCTGAGGAGCTGGTTGGGGACCAGCCCCGGGGGCTGTGGTGCTCTGTGGCAGGCTGGGCTGAGCACACAGGGCTGTTGTGCCACAGCCTTGCAGGTGCAGGGTAAATACTTGGCCCCGTGTTGACTCTCAGTATAAAGTGTAAATGTAAAGCCTTTAATGCCATGCAAAGTCTTTCCCTACCTGCTGCCCGCACTGCTGGCAGACAAGCTCTCACAGGTCTCTAAGGCTGACATGGAGAGTTGCCCTTCTCCCAGAAAAGAAAATGGTCAGGGGAGGCGAGGTGGGAGACCCAGCTTGTTGGTTCTAGGGTTCAGAACACCACTGGCTTGAGCAGGGAGGCTGATCCCAGCACTGCTGCTCCCTCAGGTGCATCCTCGCCAGAGCTGATGCTCAGTGGGTGCTCATTCTCAGCCTGGGGTGCTGCTTACCCAGCACCTGCTGTGAGCTGGGTTTGTTCCCCAGGACAGGGAGGAAAGGGGGTTTCTGTCTGTCCCTGCTGGCTTTGCCTCTCCATCCAGCAGAAATGGCTGCGGTGGAGATGGCTGTGCTGCCCTTCTCCACTCCGGGCTGGGAACGGTGGGAATAGCCGACAGTGTGCAGGGATGCTCGTGGCAGCATGGGGAACAAACAGGCAGCAACCTTGCAGACCCCTGTTGCTTCACACCCTCCCTCCCCACCCAAACATCCTCATCCACAGGAGAGGCAGAAGAAAGCCCCAAGCTCCTACTGGGAGATGGACGAGCTGTCCAGGGAGCGGGAGCCCCCAGGGGAGTGGGGTCCGAGGTGCTGGCAGGGATGGCACCCAGACAGAAGGGGACGGCGCATCCCCCCCCGGCCTCTCCCTGCCCAGTGGAAGGAGAGGGGGCTGCTCCCGGGCCGTCCAGCGAGCACGGCCCCTGTCCCCGGCGGTGGGGCGCTCGCCCCGGCCGGTACCGGCGGCTCCCCGGGGACGCCTCCGCCCCCCCGCCCCGGCTGGCCGGCGTCCTGCGCTCGGTCCCGGGTGATGTCAGCGGCCTGCCGGCAGGTCTGGATGTTCTGCCAGCGTTCCCGCGTTTATGATCATCCGCAGATGTGCATCCAAGAACACACTGTACCCACAGCAGAAATTAATGCAGGCTTGACTGCCGGCCAAGCCGCGCACACGGGGGAGAGGAAGAAAGAAAACAAAAACTGTTTAATGCTGTTTATAAATTATACACTGGCTGATGAAAAATACATTTCTCTTAGCCCCCACCCCTCCCCTCCCCATCCTCTCTGCCTCAAGAGCCTGAACTGAGACCAGAAAATTATGGTTTGCTTTTTAGCTTCTGTTTTGGCCGGGTTCCTGGACCTGGCCGCTGGGTTGAAGCCAGCTTCTTGCTTCTCCCCGCCCTCACCTGATGAAATACGTTTATTTTTCACCCACCGTCTCTCACCGCTCCCTTGGTCTGGCCGCCCCCTGTTACTGACATTATTGACATTATGGACGTGTCACTGTTGGTGTTATTGAGGGCAGGGTGCAGAGCGGGTGCCAGGACCCCTCACACCCACCCTGCACATCCTATATCCGTCCATCCGCTTTGTCCGTGGCCATCGCTGCCCACCTGCTTTCTGCAGGAGGGGGGGAAACTTCCCAAACTTCCCCCGAGGCTGTGGTGCTGGAGACCCTCCCTCACTTGGGCCGGGAGGCAAAAGGGGCAGGAGCCCCCCCACGCCTGCCCACCCCTCTCCGCACGCTCGCCAGCCATTTACGCAGCTTTTGTGTTGTTTTTAATACCGCTAATGTTTATCATTTGCCCAACAGGCTTGACAGATTTTGTTTCCTGTCGAGCGGCGGCGGTGGCGGAGCCCCCCCGGTTGCCAAGGAGCCGCCTCCCCGCACCGTCACGGGCTGATTTGGTATTCCGCGCGGCGCCCCGCCGCATTTCTGTATGCAAGACAAAGTGTTTTGATGGAGGACGATTGCAGGAGTGTCTGGAGGCTGTTTGGAGTTTTATGGGCTGTGCAGTACGCGCCGTGCTCGCTCGCCGTGCGGGGCTGCCAGGGATGGGGTCTGTAATTTTTTCCCTGTGGAGAGGATGCTGCTGGAAAGAGTGGCACTGGCAGGGGCAGCAGGAAAGGGGGTTGTGTAAAAACCCGCCGGTTTGGGACCCCAAGTCAATTATTATCATTAATAATTTTAATTGTTGCTTTTTCAATGAAAATACTCCCTGCTCCACCGGCCCCTGGGTTGGTGGCACTGCCTGGCCAAGGCTGATGGTGTTGCTGCTGCCCACTCCTCACCCTCCCCAAGCCCCTGCTCCATCTCTCCAGGTGCTTTCCCAAGGCTCTCCAGGGCAGCTGTGAGGTGCTGCCACAGCATCCTTCTCAGAGGAGTTTCCAGCACTCCAGCTCGAGGTCCCTCCTCACTCTGTAATGCCCACACCTCGCTTTTTCTGGTGTTAGTTGTTACCTTTCTGTGGCACTTCGGGAAGCAGGAGCTGAGGCTGAGTCTCCAGGCCTGCTCTGCAGCTCTGTCTTTTTTAAGCCCTTCTTGGATTTCTCGGTGGTATTTTTTTAGCACGGAGATTTTCATGACTTGTCTCTTCCACTTGGGTGAAACAGGGGAGAAGGGAAATAACAATAATGATAATAATAATAATAATAATAATAATAATAATAATGGCAATAATAAAAATCCGAAAGCGGCTTGATGTGGGCAAAAGAAGAAAACAAGAGAATGGGATAGAGAACAGGCTAAATTTAAAATTGTAATTGGCTGACTTCCACAGGCTTGCGGGTGTTTTAATGACTCATAATAACTTCATTTAAAACCAGCTGAGCAGAAAATAGATTGGAGAGGAGCCTCAGGCCATTATGGATTTGTTTTTTTTTTTTTTTGACAAGCTCTGTTTTCGGCAGCCAGGAAGGCACTCGCAGAGGGCTCGGCTGCTGCGCTCCCCGAGTTGGTGGTCTGCCCAGCAGAGATTGTATAGAAGCTGGGCTGGCTCTTCTCTTTTTTTTTTCCCTTTTTTTTTTTTTTCACTGATTAAAAATAGATGCCTTGAGGTATTATTTTAGCATCACTGTGGTTTGGTGCTTTTTTCTTTGCACTTGTGATGTGGTAAACGGAACATAAATAAAATTGTTTTTGAAATTACTGAATTAATTAGGTAGTAAAGCAAAGGCAGTGCATAAATTTTCTTGCCGATTTTTTTTTATCCATATTTTCCCCCTCACATCTCCATCTTCTCACCAATTACAGCCTGTTAATAATATACAATCCCAAATTTTTATTAATCGCTTCTGCTGAGGGAGGGGATGTCACATTCTACTGATGGGGCCATTGTGCCAAAACAGCAGTGGGGAAGGCTGGATCCTCCCCCACCACTCTCCTCACCTATTTCCCATCTTCCTCCTCCCTTAGCCATCTTCCTCCTCCTCCAGAGGATGCTGGCAGTCCCTCTTTTTCCTTTATTCCTTCTCTTTTCCCGAGCTAGTGTTCAGCATGCCTCTTCCACAGCCCCACGGAAGTTTCTCCTCCCCGATAAAGTAATTAATGATGGGCATTGGGAGGGACTGTTGGGACGATGGTGGCTGAATCAAGATGAGCTCTGTGATCCCAGCCACCGAGCTGAGCCTGGCTGGCTGGAGGGAGCTGCAGCCCCAGCCTGTGTCGTGATCCTCGGGGCAGCCCGCTCCCTCACGTTTCTTGGAGGGGAAATTAAATAACTGAGCTTCGAAAAGACCTCCAGGATGGACCATGAAGTCCAGCCTGAGCTGTGCCCCTCCTTGTGGCACTGCAGAGCCGGGCGGCTCCAGCGTGCTTGGGGGGCACATGGGGCGCAGGACTGCAGGACGGAGCAGGCAGCAGCTCCGTGCCCGTTCGCACCAGCGGCCTTCATTAGGCGGGGGCTGTGAATGTGCTTGTGCGGATATAAATGTACGGCGGGGGGGCTGGTGCCAGCAACGCGGCCGATACTTGGCAGCACGCGGAGTCCTGTCCCGTCCCATCGATAAGATCATCTGCAGATACCTCTCCCTGTGTCGTAGGCGATGCGAGGCGCTGGCTGAATATACCCTGCCCAAACCTGCGCTGATGGTTTCTGTCTAAAGCAGGGAGGAAGGCAAGGAGGGGAGAAGAGAGCCCTGCCATGAGCTCCGCTTTCCAACGTGTCCTGCTCCCTTTCATAACAAACAGCAAGCCGTGGTGGTTTTTTTCTGAGCCCTGTTATAATAAGCTCAGATGTTGGATGACATTTTCCCAGTGACTCACATAGTAAAATTAACCTTGAACTATTTACATATTCAATCGCCTCCCTCCTCCTCCTCCCCCTCCCCGCCGGCGTGTGTACATTACAGGAATTCTGGCTCCGTATCAGTTTTTTGTTTTGCTGATGAGAAAAAAAAAAAAAAAAAAAAAAAAAAAGAGAGAAAAAAAAAACCAACCTCCCCCCGCCTGGAGTACACATCTACTTGAGGGAAAGAACACGCAGTCCTGGCCTTTGGAAATTGGCAGGCGGCGTGCTGTTCCCGCGCTGATAAGAGGTACTGTAAATAAAACTGTACGGCAGCGCCTGCTGTAAATGCCCCGCGTCTGTACTCATTGTTCTGACAGCTCCGGCTTTTTTTGGGTCCGCTGTTTTGGTACACACTGTGCTTCCTTATGTAAGCCAGCGCGCCCGGCTCCTCCCTGCCTTCGCCCTGTTTATTTTCGCCTCGCCAGGAATTTTTCCTGCCCCCTCCGCCCGCCCCCCAGCCAGATGCTGGCTGCCTTCGCCTCGCCGGGCTGTGCCTCCCTGCGGCCCCTCTGGCCGCAGCTTGCGGAGGGCACTGGCACGTCTCCTCCCCGCTAATCCCATGTGGAAACGGGGAAGCGGAATGAAGCCCGGTGCTCGCAGGAGCGGCTCTGTCCCAGCCCGCGGGCGCGGCGCAGGGCGCCCGGGAGGGCACGGCCCCGGCACGGGGAGAACCTGTTGCCGCCACGGCTGCTGCATCCTCACGGGTCGTGGGCTGCCGTGTCCTCGTGGATCGCTCTCGGCTGCGGAGGGCCCGGCGGAGCTGTGAGCGGCGATGGAGAGCCATTGCCTTGGCAACTGCGGGCTCGCACTGCCCGCGCCGAGCCCGCGCTGCTGCCCATCCATCCCGGCGGCCTCTCCCCGTCCCCGCACCTTCGTGACACGCTCTTCCTCTCCCTGCTGCGCCTGGAGAGGGCACCTCCGCATCCCAGTGCCCCGCATCCCCGGCGTGCCACCGGGCCGGTGGCAGGTGCGAGGGGGCCACCCTGGAGCACCCCAAAGTTTGGGTGCGTTTGCCCCTGTGGAGCTGCCAAGGGCCCAGGTGCGCTCGGGTTGTTTTGAATGCAAACTTGACATCGCAGCGAGGGCGGCGGGGAACAACATATGCACAGTAAACAGGCAGACTGTCATATTGATTAACAGATGAGACCTCTATTATCGATCAGCTCTTGGCGAGAAAATTTATCACTTTTAATTTCGCCGCTGCCAAATATTTCTGCCTGCGAGCCAGCCGTTACCGAGACAATTTAAAGGCAAAGGAATTCTCTTCTCAATGCATCCTGTGATGCCTCTCTCCCTGTCGCCTTCTCCACCCACCTTTCCCCAGATCCCACCCTGACTGTGGGATGGGGAAGGAAGGAGAGGGGAGAGGCAGTGTGGACCCCTGAAAATGGGCAGCACAGCATTCTGCGAGGCAGTGCCCCCACCTTGAATGCTGCTCTGTAACATTCAGCTCCTCACAGCAGATGAATCAAACCTCAAAATGGGGTCGTGGCTTTGTCCCACAGTGCTGTTGGATATGGTGTGCCATTAATCTGGTTTCATCTAGAAGTTACTTATCTGCTGCTGGGCATCCTGGGTTTTGCTTCGCCCAAACCAGCAGCACATTGACAGTAATTTTCTAAGAATTGCCCCAAATCCCACATCTCTTTCCAATAGTCAGAGATGCCTCTGAGCTTCTTGCTCAGTTGTCGCATTCCAGCCACCTCCCTCATCAGGTGCATCTCTGGGTACCAGCAGCACCAGCCACGATGGGAAGGGACAGGAAACCAATTGCAATTGGATTAGTTGCAGTGCTAATGAAATGCATTGATATCTAATGATTTTAAAAAATAGTAATAATCTTTTCCTGGCAAGCAGCTCAGTATTTTGCTGTGATGTGCAAGCAGCAGGAGCACGGGGCTGAGCGAGGCACTGCTCTTGCTGGCTGCACAGGGGACATTAAACACAAAACCCCTCCGTGGCACTGGCCTGGAGCAGCAGTGTGCCCGTGCACGTTCAGGTGTGCGTCCTTCTGTCCCTGCAATAACGCTGCTCTTCCTTTTCTCTCCCCAGCGGGTGCCAAGGCCCTGGTCTGCGATCAGTGTGGTGCCCAGTTCTCGAAGGAAGATGCCCTGGAGGCGCACCGGCAGACGCACACCGGTACGTGGCCCTCCCCTTCCACCCTTCAGTTAGGTGCAGGTTTTAACATTTGGGCTGCCTTTGTCGCCCTTAGCCCAGCAGAGAGCTGGACCTTCTGCAGTCCCTGCCTCCGCGCTGCCCAGGCAGCCCCAGCTCCTCTTGCACTAAAGCACAGATTAAGGCACCAGTTGGTGCAGAGCTGTTACACCACTGCTCAGCATCTGCATGGGAAACAATGGCAGGACAAATGTGAGGTCGTTTGTCCCCTTTGCAAGCAAAGCTTGTCCCTGTCCAAACCCCTCCCAGAAGTTGGTTTCTGCCATGTTTCTGCTCTGGCACTTCCCAGCCCTTCAGTGATGCCACCATCAGGAACACAAGGATCTCTTCGGCCTCTTGCAAAAGCTGCTGTGCCTGGGAAAGGTTTGCCCGGGGGAGTTGACAGCCGGGCAGAGCCAGGTGGAGCCCTTCACCCTCCAAACGGAGACTGGAGCAGGACAGAGCGCCTGCTCCTCCTGTGCTATATTGGGAGCGGTTTAACTGAGCACAGGTTCGTCTTTCAGTGCTGAAAGCCCTGATATAAATGCCACTGGCAGTGAGTTTGTGCTCGGGGCTGGCACAGAGAGCTCATCCCACTGGATGAGAGCTGGGGGTGTGAGGATGGATGCAAAGTGCTGTGTCACTGGGCGGGAATGGCTCCGGCTGTCACCCGGTCATGGAGCTGTGCTGGCCAAACACCACTCCATAAATCTTAAAGTACTTGCCCTCCCTGTCCATGCCCATGCAGCTGGAGGCTGGGTTTTGCCATTCCAGCTCTGTTTGGAAGTTCTCTGTGCTGTAGGCTGGGGATAAGGGCTGTGAAGGGGCGGCCAGCACAGTGAGGGACTGGCTGCACAGGGCTGAACAGCCCGAGCCCAGGCTGGGGGTTCAAAGTGGCCAAGCACATTGCAGAGTCCCCCCTTTCCTTCTATTTCCCAGACCTGTTGAGCATCCTGGGGTGACAAGTGACAGCCCAGCCATGGAGCTCAATGATGCCTGTACCCCAAACCATCCTGCAGATGCAGAGCAGTTTGGCTAACAACCCTGACATTCCTGCAGGGATAAAACCCCCTTTGGCTGGTGGATCCTTGGGGCTGGACTGTGCCAAAGCTCAAAGGGCAATGGGCAACCAGAGCAGGGGACACAGTGACCCAAGGGAGCTTGTCATCCCTGCCTCCAGCTGTAAACATGGCAGAGAGAGGCTGAGTGGCCAGGGCAGCCAAAGTGAGTTGTTTGCTCTCCTCTGCTGGCACGGAAAGCATCCCTCCCCAGCCTTGCTATAATTAACCCCCTTCCCAAATAATAGCATCTTCCAGAACAGGTTTGTGTTGGATGTTATTCCTTTGCCCTTAGTGCAGGTTGGCTGGCAAAAGACCTTCCAACTTTCCAGGTGAAAGAAATGCATAACACTTTCTGGTAGAGAGGCAGGTAGAGGCCTTCAGAGATGGCATGAAAGCTGAGCAGGGTGTCTGGTACAGGCTGGCCAAATCCACCCACATTACTCAAAAATAGTGTTCAGGGGAATTGTGGGACCTCTCCACAAGAGTCACTGCTTCCCCACATGACCTACAGCTGTGGAGCTTTGTGCAGGAGATGAAGGGTTCTCAGGGTTGTCTTTCAGCACATGGGGCTATTTCTCAGGTGGACTCTCAGCACCCAGGACCCCCTTTATGTTATTTCTTTTCCCCACTGCCCTCCCTGCTGCTTTGAATGATGGTAACACAAAGCCAGGCTGTTGTACATGTGCTGCATCAAGCACTGCTCGTCTCCACAGCAGAAAACTAACACCCCACTTCCTGAGGCAAGGCAAAAAACAAGAATAAATAAAAAAAAAAATAGTTCCTGCTTGTAAGCACGGCGCTGGCAGGGCTGTGTGCAGCCCCACAGACACGGGGCCGAGACGCCCTCTCCGGGCGTGCACTGTCCTTGGCCCCCGTCCCGCTGCAATAGGAAAAGCAGCAACTGTTTTGGCTCATCTTCCAGAAGCACAAGCTTGCTGCTGGGGAGGAGAGCATGGAAAATTCCTTACCCTTCTCCTCGAATGTAGAGGAAAAAACAGCATGAGTTGAGATGGCAGCCTGAGTAGCCCCAGGCAGCACCGCTGGGCGTCGGGATGTGCACACGAGCGGTGTTCGCGCTGACGGGCTCTGGGCTCGTGCCGACGTTTATAAATATCAGAGGTGACTCGGCTCCAGTTTCCTCCCGTGTGCCAAGGCAGTTAGCACACGGCAGCCGGTGTCAGACAGCGGGACAGCACCCACTTACCCCTGACCCCGTTTCACGTG
Organism: Onychostruthus taczanowskii; assembly: GCF_017590055.1. Classification (NCBI taxonomy): domain Eukaryota; kingdom Metazoa; phylum Chordata; class Aves; order Passeriformes; family Passeridae; genus Onychostruthus; species Onychostruthus taczanowskii. The sequence continues at coordinate 334,907 of NW_024501792.1, read as the reverse complement.
GGCACGAGCGACACCCACCACGGAGCACGTTTGCTTCAGCAAGTAGTTGGCTTTTTGATTTGTGGGGTTGGCTTTTTGATTTTGGGGTTGGCTTTTTGATTTGTGGGGCTGGCTTTTTGATTTGTGGCATTGGCTTTTTGATTTGTGGCGTTGGCGTGCCCCCGGCCGCGCCACCAAGGATGGAGCAGGACCCTTCACTCTCCCTTGCCCACATCCCCTGGCAGCATTCCCTTCCTACATCCCGTACTCGCATCCCTCACGTCCCTCGTATCCTCTGCCCTGAGACACCAGTAGCAGAAAGGAATTAATAAAACCAACATGTAACTGAAAATTGAAAAGCTCTATATCTTCCCCCCTTTTCTTCCCCCCTGTTTTTTTCCTTTTGCTGGGATGTTGGTAGCGTTTTGATTTAATAGTTGGCCAAACACAAGGGTCTATTTTATTCAGAGTTTACAGGCCTCAGGGCTGTTATTCCTCCAAATTTAATAGCATTGAAATTGCAGGGTTGGCGATAATTTGCCTATCACTTTCTGCTCTCCCATTGATGTTTATTGTCAGCGGGATGGAATCTCAATCCGATTCACTTAGATAACATGTCTGTTAAACATTTAGATAATTGTGCCATCATTAACTTGTCACATTATTTTAGAGATTCAAAACAGTCGTGCAGCATAAGCGGAGGTACAAAGGGAGAAAGATCTGGTGTGTGAGAGCAGGAACCCGGGAGCAGAGGTGGCAGGATGCCCCCGCGCTGGGTCCCACGGCAAGTGTTGTTCAACGACTGCACGGGGATTTTTAAAATTTTTTAAATTATTTTTGTGTTATATGCCAGAGCTCTCGGTGTTTTTCCATAGAAGAGCATCCCAGCAACCCCATTAGTGGCTTGGGTTTGCCAAGGAATGCGTGGGAGCCTGGAGGAGGTGGAGGGGGCATTGCGCCGGAGCTGCACTGTCACACGGGCACGCACCACCCCTGTTCTTGGCAAATGTACATCGAGTCAAATTTATTACATATTTGTCTTATCTCCTCACATTTGCTTCGCTTTCTCTGCCTCAAAATGGTTCCAGCCCAAAGCCTTGCAGTGATGCTGCAGATGTATGGCACACTGCTTCTTCCAGTGTGGAAATGACAGGTTTTGAGCAAGTGGAACATAACACGTGAGTTTGGTGATGTGAGCTATAAATCACACTGAAAAACAAATTCTGTTTGCCTCACACTCGGTGTGGCTCCACGATTAATGGTCAGGCCAGCGCTCCTCTAGGATGCTGGCATGACTCTGCCAGTGGCTGGGGCTTGTCTCAGTGGTGCCACTGGCCACCAGCAGCCATCTGCGATGTCCCTGCTCCAGCAGCAGATTTGGGAGATGCTGTTTGTGGCTTGTCCTGCTGCTTCCTCTTCCACATTTTGATCAAAGCAATGCCTGGCACAAGCAGCCAGCACAAGCAGCTGGCACACTTCCTTACCAAAACCAACCTGACATCTTCCTGGGCTGCCTGTGACTTTGTGTTACCATTTCACAGGACTCAGGAGGGTTTTCTGAGAGCAGCCCAACGAGACTTTGGGAGGAAATACCTCCGGATCGTGCTTCTCTCCATAGCTAGAGATAATGCAGTGTAGTATTAAGTATGCTTAGAGGTAATTATCTCTCCCGTGCTCGCCTGGCTGGGGGAGGGCGCGCCGGCGGTGCCGTGCTGCCGTGGACAGTCGATGCTTCGCAGGTTTGCTCTTGGTGCAAGAGTGGATTTTGGATGCTCAGGTGCCGGCCCCAGCTCACAGAGGGTCTGGGGGCAGTGGGTCCTAGGGGCGCAGCACAGAGCCCCTTTGTCTGACAGTAATGTCCTGTGACAGCACTTGAAATCTGAGTCCTGGCGCGCATTCCTGCAGCCGGGAATCTCCCTGCCTCCCAAACCACGGCTGCTTCTGCCACTTTGACAGCAAATGGCAGCAAGAATTCCCTGTGCTCCTTGGTGCACACATGGGGAAATGTGATGAGGCCAGGCATGGTGCAAGCCGGTGGATTCACCAAGAGGAGAGAGGAGATGGAAGCGTGGCAGAGCCGTGCAGCCACGATGGCATCGGGGCCAATGGTCCGCCTTTAATTTTCCTGTGCAAATACTATTTAAAGCACGATGAGAAAAGCCCTCTTGCTAAGCTACGGAGAAATCTTTCTTGTCCTTTAATTCTAGATGAAGGGGATTAGTGTGAACATATTTAACCTCTGACCCATGGACAAAAGCATTATCAAATTTAGTTGCCAAGTGGCTCCCCATTTAACCAAACCAGTGCGGTATCACTGCAAGTTTTTTCCCTCCCTCCCTTGAAAGCTTTAACATCTATTGTTGCCCTGGAGCACCAGAGGGCCTTGGCAGCCTTCCTTTGCTGGCATTCAGGGTGCTGGTCAGAGCCCCATAGGGGAACACAGCATGACACGGTACTCACTGCTAGAGCCCGTGAAGGCTTCACAAAGCCAGCCTCCCAAAAAGCAAAGCCTTCTGTAAATGGGGCTGGTTTCTCCCTGGTTTCTGCATGCCCAGCTCAGCGCTGGCTGTGGTGGCACGGAGGATGCCTGGCCATCTCTCCAGAGCACAGAGGGATGTCTCTGTCCCCCTTTGCTCTGGAGCACAAGGGATCAGCTATGGCAAGCTTGAGGATGCTCGGCATTTCCATGCTGGGCTTTATAAAAGAGGGATGAAACACGGTCTCAGAGGCGGCCGGGGTCTCCTGGTCCAGCAGAGGAATGCCGAGAGGGGCCTCCCGTCAGGAGCCGGTGTCCGTTTACAGTGCATCTCTCATAAACCCGGCGGCGGGGGCGAGGGCAGGGGGACCGGCCCTCCTGGTATGTGATTGATTATCTGGTATTTATGCCATTGAGGACTTTTCAGCGGCTCGGGGTCAGGGGGTCATCTCATGTGTCTTGCTGCAAATCCGCTTCCTTTTGTACAGTGCGGGCTGGGTGAGCAGACACACAAAAACAGCTTTTTCTTTTCCTTGGGAAAAAGGGGAGGGGGGCGGGCTGGTGTCAATGAATTTTTTTTTTCAGCCTTTCCTGAATAGTGTCCTTTTTAATTCCAAAGAACTTTTAATTAAAAGTAGCAGGAAAGTTCATCTCGACAAGGTTTAACTTACCTTAGCAGTTACTTTTGTCCCCCAGGATTCGCGTCTCCCCGCTGTACAAAAACCCCCAACAACCGGGGGCCAGGCTGCGCTCGGTGCCGCTCCACGTCTCCCCGGCTTTGCCGATGGGGCCTTTTCATCTTTTCTCTTTTTTTAATGATGGGGGTGCAGGAATAATAAGCAGATGCTGCGAGTCCCGGCTTTGTGCCTCGCGGCAGCCGGTCGCCGCACCGGCCAGGCTCTGCCAGGCAGCCGCCTCAGCACCAAAAAGGTCATTTTGTTGGTTGGGGTGTGAAGCAGGGCTCCGTGACAACTCCGTGGGACTGGAGGATGCCAGGGCGGTGCCACCTTGAGCAGGAGAGATGCAGGAGTGGAACGGATTGGCAGTGGGCGGGTGGTGCGCTCTGCCAGGTGGGACGATGGCAGTGGTGGTGGTGATGGTGGTCTCCCGTGGTGATGGTGATGGTGGTGGTGATGGTGATGGTGATGGTGATGGTGGTCTCCCGTGGTGATGGTGGTGGTGATGGTGATGGTGATGGTGATGGTGATGGTGGTCTCCTATGGTGATGGTGATGGTGGTCTCCCATGGAAAGGCCCCTCGGTCTCCTCACCAAAGCTCCTTTTTGGGAGATGGAGCAGTTTCTAGCACATCAGTTCAGAAGCAGTGGGGGAGATACTCTGGGTTTTCAGCAGAAAGTCAGATTGTTTTTTCAGCTGATTTCAGTCCAATTTCCAACTGGGAAGAGGAAATCTGGGAAGCTGGTGCAGTGATGATGAGCGTGTGTGACAGCTTCCCATCTGATGCAGTGGCCAGAAATGCCACCATGATTTGGCGGTGGTTGCCCCAGAGAAACTGGTTCTCAGGAAGGGCAGAGGTGTCCCAATGCACAGCTTCCTTGGGAATAGCAAGGTTGAATCTGGCATTCTCCAGAATGTTGTGAGCTTAGGGGAAAGCAGCACAAAAGGGAGGTGTTGCACATGGATGTTCAGATACCAGATTGCTGCATTTGGCCAGGTGATGTGTTTTGCCAGGAAAGGGGGCAGTTTTCCATCAGTACCTGGAACAACTGAGTGATGGTTTTTGCCAAGGATGATCATGAGTCTGCCTGAATGGGTTGAATATGTATTGATATATTTTGATAGATATTTGGTACACTTTGCCAGGAGGATGTGCCTCCAGCTTCGGCCAGAAGGCTTTAGGGACTGCAAACAGCTTCAAAGAACTGTTTGGCCTGAAAAAATGGAAATTGAGCTGGAGACCACAGCACTCCATGAGTGTGAAGTGTCCTCAGTGCAATCCCAGGCTAGAAGCATTAAAAGCTCAGGAACCTCCCACCTCCCCCACCCAGGAGGAAATGCAATAAAAAGGATTGGGCCTTAAAAACTCCCTCTGCCAGGTTTGGATAGCACTCGGTTTCTTCGGGAAGGGGAGGAAACACTGCTCAGGCTCTGTCAGTGTGGGCTGGGGTGATGCTGAACTCCCTTCCTTCCAAAGCCCGGGGACCACATTCAGGGAGTAGACTGGGGAGCAGAGGCAGCACATTCCAGTGCTGGAAGGAGGGGTTAGGCATACAGCACTCCAGGGTGGCTTGTTTTGGGGACAGGGGTGTGTCTGGAGCAGTGCTGTCCCCCAGGAGCATCCCCCACAGGCCTGGAGCTGCCCACATCCCTTGGATTGCCCCTCCCTGCTGCGCTGGAGATGGGGACACGTTGCAGTCCCCCATGGCAGCTGATCCCACACCCTCCCAAAAACACATTTCCTGCTGAAGGCCCCGTTTGGGCCCACAGGCAGCCGCGGAGCTTCAGCAGCGCGGGTCCAGCTGCCGCCGTGATTGACGCAAAGCCAGTCTATAAATAAAGTCTTTCTCTCCTCTCATAAAGACTTTGCGGTTTAGTTTGCTTTCAAGGTCAAGATCAGACCTTTCTAAATAAACACATATCAAAGGATCATTAGCGGAGCAGCACTGTTAAATTGAGATATTAACTTCTGTCAGCCGCGCGTTTCCTTTTTGTTCTGTAACTCGCGACTGCAGCGGGTTTTTATTATTTTGGCCCTAGGCAGTAGCATCTGGCTTCTGTAGAGACTGTAAAAATTAAAAAGCAACACAAATCATTGCGAGAGAAAAGCAGTAAATTCAATGATAAGAATTTAAAATTAAGATGTTTCGGCGCTTTTATATTCTGCAAAACATGAAACGAATGAGTTGTGCGCCTGTTGCCATAAAGCCACCGCCGCTAATCGCCGCCTGGCTCCTTCCCTCCCCGCACGTGCCTCGTAATCACTTTGTGAGCAACCCCAGGAAACACGGGGAGGGAAGGTGGTGATGGTGGCAGTGGTGACAGTGATGGAGGTGGAGGGTGGTGGGAGGGCACAAGGTGCCACCAACTGGGCATGGGGGAGCGGCGGGCCCACCAAAAGGCAGGCGAGGAGGGGATGCTCTTGTCCCGCCATACTCAAAGGAAGACAGAGAGGTCAAGCTACGAGGGTGTGACTAATGAGCCAGCTCACGAGGACCACAGACCACGTTGTCCCCCAGGCCCAGATGGCCCCTGGAATAAATCACCCCCAGCAGGCATGAGCTGCCCGTGCCAGAGCTGCAGCTCAGGGCCTGGCACGCATTGCCCAGGCTGCTGCGGGCACCAGCATCCCAAACATCCTCCCTGTGCACCCTGCCCTGGGCAGTGGGGAGAGCAGGAGCGTGGCTGGGTGGGAAGCAGCCCTGTGCATCACTGCAGGAGCAAAAAACGAGGCATTTATTCTGGGGGGTTTGTTAATCCCCTGTGCTTGCAAGGTCAGTGTTGTACGACTGCCTTGAAACGCCAGAGTTTTCCTCGGCGTTTGTAAAAGGGTGAGCTGGCATGGAGGCAGCAGGCAGTGCCAGAAGCTTGCCCTGCCCTCCTGTTGCAGCCAGAGTGTCCACATCCATCCCAGGAGGAAAACCAGCAGGGGCAGGAGAGCAGGCGGCGTCGGCTGCTTTTTAAAAATTAATTTTCCATAGTCCGTTAAAGTTGGGAAGAAAGCTGTGCTATGTCTAAGTAAATAATAATAATCAAACAAATGCCCCCCTGGGACAAGTTGCCTTCCATAAAGATGTTAATTAGCACAGAAGCCAAGCTGTGGAGTCCAGAGGCAGCCTTTGAAACTGGGATGATTTGGTGACTCTGGCACAAAATGCACACATTTCCTGTGTTTATCTTATGGGGGTTTTCCCCCCTTTCTCCACTGAACCATGAAGGTTGTAGGGGCTGTTTGACTCAGCACAGTCATGAATGCCATCACTGCTCAATAGCACTGGAGTGGGTGGCACCACACAACACAGCTCTGCACAGCATCCCTGCATCCCTGCAGGCCTCTGCAGGTGTTGTGTCCCCACAGCAGCATTCAGGGGAGGCTCCTTTGCCCTTGCCCGTGGGTGCACTTCGGTGCTGCCTCCAAAAACACCACTTTGGGTTTCATAATAATCCTGAAAACAGACTCCAAAACGGGGTTGATTTTCTTACCCTGCACATGCACCCACCATCATCCTGGGGCAGTCTGTGAGTCCTGGTGCTGGTGCTGCCCAGGCCTGTGCTGTGCCCACTTTCCAGCTCGATGGCAGCAGCCCAGGCCTGTGCTGTGCCCACTTTCCAGGGTCAGTGCTTTCGATGTGCAGTGCTCCCAGGGCCCCTTGTGAGCTGAGCTGGGCACCTTCAGGCTGTCCTTCAGGCCAGCTCTGCCTGAGCTTGGGTGCTGGAGCTGTGACAGGGATGCTCCAGGCAACGTGCCCCACTGTTGCCTCTCCCAGCCTTCCTGTAGGCAGGGCTGACAGGGAGGCTTCTCTGCCACTCTCTGGCCACCTTTGCCAGTGGCACCTTCCTCCCCAGTGCTGCTGGTAGAGAGCCTTTGACATGCTGACAAAAATCATCAAATGTCCCTGAAATCTCATCTCAGGAGTGCCAACAGCCTTTGGGCTGCTGCTGTGCATGGCCAGGATGTTTTGGAGCCGCTCACCTTTGTTGTAAGGACAGCAGCAGTGTCAGGTCACCTCTGGCACATGAACCATGTGGGATGATGTTAAACATGAAGAGTGGAGGAGGGAGCCTTGTGGAAGACCCTGAATTATCAGGACTTGAGCTGAGGGTTTGGGGGTTTTAGGGTGCATGAGGCAGCAACAGGCTCTGTCAGCACCCTTTGGCGTGAGCATGCTCACACCCATGATAATGCTGGGGCCTTCCCAGTGTGCCCCTCCACAGCCTTTCATTCCCTGTTCCTGTTATTTCAACAGTGGATGGATCTGCTCGTTTTTCCAGTCTGCTAACATGGGTCTGAGGGCAGGCAGGGAAAGATGGCAGCGTTCTGAAGAGGACTCAGGGCGGGGCAGTTCGGTTTGCACATCTCAATGCTGGTGCCACCAGCCTGGGGACTGCCAGCCCCGTGCTGGGGCTCCATGGGGATGGCCACCAGCATGGTGGCACCGCTCCTTTGTCCCCCCTCCCCTGCTGCCAGCATCCCCGAGTCACCCCATTCCCCAGCCACACAGCAGGTCTGGGCTTGGCAGTGCTGCCAGGGGCTCTGGGGGGCCGGCAGGCCAGCACGCGTGCTCTAGCGTGGGGGGAAAAACTTGAAGTCAAATGTCTGAAAGTCAGATCCCTTTTTAGTATGAATTTGCTGTATCTCATTCTAAGCACTAATTCCAATTTAATTGCAAGTGGCCTGAAGCCTCTTCAATAGGAGTAACAAATGGTTTGATTTTGTAAACTTCATCAGACTGCATTTTAAATGCGACACACTAGCCCGGCTCGAATGCCAATGAAGCACTGAAGTAGCTCTCTGTTTACTAATTATCCGTTTTTACTTCAAGCCACGCTGGCTGGCTTGTCTGATTAAATCGGATTTGTGGGATAGAGAACAGCTAGCAGAGTTTTCTCTATAGTAAACGAGATTGAAACTATGGCCCGCCTGGCTGCACACTGTAAATTATATTTCCTTTTAAAGGGGACGTGTCGCCTTTCTCCTGCAGTGCACCTCCCGCATCCATAAACTCCACGGGGGCCCGGTGCCGAGGGAGACCCACCCCACGCTGCCTCCCTCACGCGTGGCCACGCCGGTTTTCGGTGGAATTGCTGCTCTGGCAGAGGCAGCGGGTGGGGGCGGCGCTGCAGCATCCCCGGCTGTGACTCGGACGGGGCGCGCTGTCACACGTCGCGTCTTGCTCGTCATCACGTCTCTGGCGATTGCGCTGCTTTGGGACCAGGCTGCTGGAGAGCAGGGATGTGCACCTCCGGCCTTGCAGCCATAGGGTTTTCCCTCCCTCCATCAAGCATCCCCCCCACTAAAAATCAGTCTTGGGACCACCTTGTGTTTAAAAAGACCCAGCAAGATGTGGCCAGCGTGCTTACCCAAAGAGCGTCTAACACCCAAATCACTCCAGCTTCCACCTCGGAACCCTGTGGCAGTGCTAACAGCTGCCCCACTAGCGGCTTTCAGCTGCTGGCACAGCACTGGCTCTGGCAGGGACACAGAAACTGGGGACGGTGGGCAAAGGTGGCAGCTGAACGCAGCGTGCGGGGCTGTGCTTAAACCTTCCCAGTTGCTAAGACTTCAATTCTGCGAGCTTGACCTGCGCCGCCCCCTCCCTCGGTATCTATCTTTGTGCCCAGGGGCTTTTTATATTTTAATTTGCTTTTGAACGTCCTGCAAAATTAATGGCGTGCTCGGGGCCATTGTGCTGTGTACAGTAGAGGGAAGGGCCGTCGGCGCCCGCCGAGAGCCAGCGCGTTTCCCGGGGAATGAATTGCTCGCCCGCCTTCACCCCTTTTAATTGTTGACAGTAAAAAGCGTTTAAATGCTGCTTAATTTGTAATCATCTTCCTGCAAAAAGGGGAGAAACCATTAAAATGTCAGGGAAATGAATAAATCCGTCTCTCACTGATTTGGGGTGGCAGCATTTCTTTATCAGGGGTGATTTTTCTTCCAATGGCTGAGGGCTGGCTCGGGGCTTCTGTGGCTGGAGCCCAGGGATGCGCTCACGACAGGACGCAGTCCTGTGTCACGCACTGTGCTACCCTCTCAAGAGTTTTGCCGTTTTTTCCCACTTCCCATCCTTTCTCCAAAGGCGTGACATAGTTGGCATGTAGCCTGAAAAAAAACCGAACGACCTGAAGGCCGGCAGTGGGACGGCACCCTGCAGAGCCGGCCTTGTGCCTGCTGGGGAATGTCACCTGCGGAGCCTCAGGGCTGGGGACAAGCTCAGTGCTCCTGTGCCACCGCTGGCTCAGTGCGGGGATGCGGGGCCAGCTCCCGCATCCTCCACCTCTGCGCCCGGTGTGTCAGCCTTTGTGTCACGCAGATGCTCTCTGCTCTCCGAGCACAACTGGAAACGTGTGCCTTCACCGGCCATGCCAGTACTCACTGACTCCCACTCTGGGGTGTTTATTTACTGATGCATTGCTTGAAGAAGAAAAAAAAAAATAACAGAGAAATGAAACCGGCGTTTTGCAGGTCTCAGGAAGCAGCACCTGGGGATGCCCAGCTCCAGCACACAGCCCCGTCCCCCATGCACGCCCGTCCCCATCGCCGCGGCTGCTGGAGTCAGCCCATTTTTTTTTTTTTTTTTTCCTTCAAGCGGGGGCCAATTAGTTTCACAAATGAGGGCCCTACGGTGCCAGGGAGGATTTGTTACGGCCCCGCGCGCCGGCCCGGCGGCATTGTGCTGCCCTCCGCCCCCACGGGAGCCCATTGTCCCCGGCCCCAGCGGGGGCTGCTGGCGGCAGATTTATCGGGGCCGGCGTCCCGCGGGCCGGGGCCTCCGCTCCGCAGCTGGCCGCGGCGCTGGGGGCTCAGCCCCGGGGACCTTTGACCCGTCCTGCTGTCACCGCCGGGGCCGCCGAGGGCCGCGGGGCCACATACCTCTTGGGATTTGCTTCGCGCTGCCCGTTCGTTTTTTTTTTTTTTTTTAATTTTTTTTTTGTCTTGGGAGCGTTTTGTCCACAGCTGCGTGGGGGGCACATGAGCCCACAACCCCCCGGAATAAATCCCTGCAGAGGGAGAAAGGCAGCTCCCATGCGGGGCCACCTCTCTTGCTGCTTTTATTCCCATTTCACTGGGGCTTTTTTTCAGATTTCAGAGCATTTTTGGGTAGCCCCGTGCAAGGCTGAGACTGAGCATCCCCCCAGGCAGCCTCTGCATCCCCAGCAGGACAGAGCTGACCGTGGCGTGCCACCACACCTGGGTGGGTGATGGCACAAAGCCAGAGCAGGTGATGGTGTGAGCCAGGATGCTCTCCAGGATGCCCGTTGCCCATGGCTCCCAAGCTGGAGGTGTGGGTCTGCCCAGGAGCATCCTCCCTGTCCCCTGCCTGCATGCCACTGACAGTGCTGCTGCCCCTCCTGTCCCTGCCCCGCGGTGCTGTGGTCCTGGTGGTCTCCCTGGGGTTGGTTTTGGCAGCATGGCAAGCAGCCCTCTGCCCCTGCTGTTCCTGAAGGCTGCGTGGATTTGTTGGTTACCTTGAACATCTTGTGCTGCTAATGAATTGCTAATACAATTTTCTAGCTAATTTTATTTCCATAGTCCTCACATTTTAATGTCTCCAAAAAGCGAGCATTTATTTGCTTAATCTCCCTGTGTAATACAATTTGCAGTGACTCACAGTTCTGAACAATCAGCTATGCATAAGCGAAAACAAACTGTTTAATGGTTAGAGGTCTGAGATGTTTATGGACAGGGTACAAGCACCTGGGTTGGGGTTTTGTCCCTGTTGTGTTGCTGCAGCCAGGTTTGTGCCCAAGAGCGATGGTACGGAGCTCGGATCTGCCCTGGGGCTCGGGGCCACACACAGCACGAGGGGTGGGCACGTCCCCCTCTCACGTCCTGCCTCCTGCTCCCCAGGGCAGCTTCATGGGGCGCTCCTTGGGGTCCCCTTTCCCCTGGGCATCACAAGGTCTGAGCTCAGCAGCTCTCAGAGGTGTGTGGGGATGCAGTGATCACCCAACAGCTGCCTTGTGTTTGGGCGTCCCTCGGCATCGCCAGGGCTCCCAGCTGCCTGCAGTGCAATAAGAGCAACCTCAGCGGGCCCGTGTCAGCAGGGTCAGGGCGGCCAGGGACTCCCAAAGACACCCAAAGCCCTGCAGCTCTTGGGGTCCCTTCTGCTGCCCGAGCACCCCTGCTGCCACGTGGGAGTGGGGACCCCCGCACAGCGGGGTGCTGGGGCGGGGGGCCGGGTGCCAGGCAGCGCCTAAGGGGGTCTCTCCCTCTCGCACAGGTACAGACATGGCCGTTTTCTGCCTGCTGTGCGGCAAGCGGTTCCAGACGCAGAGCGCCCTGCAGCAGCACATGGAGGTGCACGCCGGGGTGCGCAGCTACATCTGCAGCGAGTGCAACCGCACCTTCCCCAGCCACACCGCGCTCAAGAGGCACCTGCGCTCGCACACAGGTACGGGGGCACCGCCGCGGGGACCCGGGCTGGGGCGGCCGGGACGCGCTCCTTCCCCGGGCGGGAAAAAGAAACAGGGGGAGGAAAGGTGATTTGTATTAAAAAAGCGTGGAGCTGGCTGAAGCGGCTTGGATTTGAAAAACAGAACAGGAAAGGGAGCTGGCTGAAGCGGCTTGGATTTGAAAAACAAAACAGGAAAGAAAAAAAAAAAACCACAAAGCTGCGTGTAATAAGTTGATCTGGTCTGAGGTGGCACGTGACCTTCTTAGGGGGTGTGCGATCATATCCGCCTCATCAGCTTACGGCGGTAGATGCACATAATCAGCTGGTGCTCGGCCCTAATGGGATTAGGGCGACCTGCGCTACGTGTAGCTGGTGCTGCCGCGGCCCCACCGGGGCAGGGCTCGGGATTGCCGAGCGGGAGAGCGCGGCTTGGCCGCCTTACGCCGTGTCCTCAAAGCGCCCGCGCCGTGTCCTCAGCTCCTCCGACGGCATCCCTGGGCAGCTCCGTGGTCCTGGCCACATCATCAGCGCCGGTCACAAAACACCCCTGAAAGAGCTGGGTGAAATCCCCCCAGGTGAAATCAACCTGGGGGATGAACAGGTGCGTGCAAGGTCACAGCTGCCTGGGTGAAGCATTCCTCACCCATCCTTTGCCCACACAAGAGCGAGGCTCATGCGCCCTCCTTGACACCACTGCTGTTGCTGACAGGGAACAAAATGTATCCTGAGGAGGGATGCCCCTTCTTTCTCTTGTCAGGCAGGGGGCATGCACACAATCTCCAAAATTACGTAAGGGTGGCCGCTGGGGGTTGCGCGGGTGGCGTCACGGAGGGTCGCTCTGTCCAGCCTGTGGCTGGCAGCTGCCAGACCCACACGTGGGCTAGGGGTCCCGATGTGGGAAATGGGAATCCTGTGTCGATGATAAGCATGTTAATGCTGAGTGCTGGAGCTATTTATAGCCAGTAATCCGGTGACCTGGGCTGCGGGTCGGGCTGCGCGTGTCCCACCCCAACCTCTGCCGCTTTAGTGGCTCCCGGCCGTGAAAAAACACTGGGATCATCGGCGCTTTAGGAGCGTTTAATCGTGCCATGTGGTGCCATCCTGCACAGCTGCAGGATGCTCCCTCTTGTCCCAGGGCCAGGGTGCTCCGTGGGCTCAGGCTCCCCTGAAAAGTGGGCGGGTGGAAATGCTGGCTGCCTCTGGCTGAAAAATTGCTGTCTTTGACTGGAGGATCAAAAGCCAAAGTGGCAGTTCGGAACTGGGCATGGGGAGGGGAAAGTCAACAGCAGCCCACAGGCAGGGGAAAGTCAACAACAGCCCACAGGCACCGCCTGCGTTGCCTTTGGAGGGGGCTCCGAGCTGCATCCCCAGCATCCTCCTCCCCCAGGTGCCCAGGCAGCAGCTGCGGGAGGGGCGAGGGGCCGCAGAACTGGGCTGCGGCAAATGGGGAGAGAGTAAAATATCATTTTAAAGAGGAAGCAAAAGCACAGGCATGTGAGTATATAACGAGAAGGACAATTTATGCCCAGGCACGAGTGCAGTTTGACACGGGGATAATGAAAAAACGTAGGTCATTGTGGATGACTTAAGCCTTCACAGCTGAAGAAAATGTATGAAATGCGGGGAACATTACACGCTTGGCAGCTCCGCACATCTGCAGCAGGACAAGTGAAATACAGTTCGCCATTCTTTACCATAAACTGTGCTTGTAGGATATGCGGCACAGAGAAATTGTAATTACAGTGACAAGACAAATCAGTAATATTTAAATATTCATGAACAAAGTCTCGGACGATCAATCTATCTTTATTGTCCTTGCCTTCACGGCTGTAATAAATAAGTAGCTGGAGCCCTCACCTTTCCTTCAAATCATTCCGCCTTTGGTGCCAAACCAGAGTTCATTTATCAGCTGCCTGGTCCAGAGTGTGGGAGATGCCCAGGGCTGGGTCTGTGCTGGTGCTGCTGGGTGAAAAACCTGGAAATTGGTGGCGGGAGGGTTGCAGCACACTGCGGTCTCTCTACCGTGCCGCGGACCCGAGCATCCCCTCTGTACATGAAGATCTGTGCATGAAGGGACCGGCACACCGGGGAGACCGGGACGCTCTGTCCTCAGGATGGCTGCCCGGGGTAAAAAGGCTGGGGAGCTGGTTTTGGTTGGCACAGCAGCCCTCACCCCCACGTGTGCTTGCAGGCGACCACCCCTACGAGTGCGAGTTCTGCGGCAGCTGCTTCCGGGACGAGAGCACGCTGAAGGGCCACAAGCGCATCCACACCGGTGAGAAGCCCTACGAGTGCAACGGCTGTGGCAAGAAGTTCAGCCTCAAGCACCAGCTGGAGACCCACTACCGAGTCCACACAGGTACGTGCTGGGTGTCTGTGGTGAGGCTGGCAATGACAGACCAGGTGGAAAGGCTGGCACGTGGACCAGGGTGGCAGCCAGGGATGACGACCCCCTGGACGCGCCGGCACGTAACAATTGTAAATGGGGGATCAATAATCACGTCGGTTCTGCTGTTCATTACGTGGTTATCGGCCGTGCCCGCTGCGGCAGCGTCGATGCTGGGCGGTTGGTGGGCACCTGGAGGCCCCCGGCCCCCACTGACACCCCATATCCCACAGGTGAGAAGCCCTTCGAGTGCAAGCTGTGCCACCAGCGCTCCCGGGACTACTCGGCCATGATCAAACACCTTCGGACCCACAATGGCGCTTCCCCTTACCAGTGCACCATCTGCCTGGAGTACTGCCCCAGCCTCTCCGCCATGCAGAAGCACATGAAGGGCCACAAACCAGAGGAGATCCCCACTGACTGGCGGATAGAGAAGACCTATCTCTACCTCTGCTACGTCTAAGGGAGGAGGCAGAGGGGCAGCAGGGCCAATTGGCAGATGACTGGGCAAAAAAATTCCCACCAAACCCGCAGCATCCATGGCCTTGTTTGTTTTCAGTTCTCATTCGTTTCTTCTCGCCGGAAGGATCCTGCAGCTCATGCCGGACCGAGGCACGCACCGTCTCCAGCCCCATCCACACTGCTGTCCCAGCTGCTTGTGCGCCTGCTGCCCTTTCACCCTTGCTGCAGGGCAGATTTCACCCTTTGCAACCCCCAGCCAGGCCCTCCGTCGCCCTTGGCATTGGCCACTGGTGCTGCTGGGAAGACCATGCAGGAAAGAGGCTGAAAGTGTGTGTACAGCTAGTGCTCTGGGAAGGCTTTAATTCCTGGTGTCCTGTCACTGCATAGACCCTGCCGTGGATGCCCTGCAGAGGACCTGAGCTCCTGTGTGGGGCTTGGGCCCCATTCTGGCAGGTTCTCATGCTCCCAGGCTGCGGCATCACAGGCAGGAGAACACAGTGCCCTGTGAGCCACAAGTGCTTTGGCAAGAGTGTCCTGGGGGGATCCTGGCCAGAGGAGGGTGTTTGGGACAGGGAGCCAGCTGTGAGTCAGGCTGCCTTGAGGTGTTGCCTGGTGTCCAGGTGGGCTCAGGGGCACAGGAGGCTGCTGCTCTCCCCATGACCAAAGACCTCTCTATGCATTTCTCCCTCCTTCCCTGCCTTCCCGGGGCAAGGGTGAAGCCCCCCATGGGGAGATGCAGTTGGTTTGGTGATATGCAGTCAGTGGCAGTGTTAGAGCTGTTAGCATGTGGCGTCACTCCAAATGCTGGGATCCTCTTTTCTTCTGCTGATTTGGGGCACCTGGAAGGTGCCAAGTGTGGGGTTTTTTGCCCAGCCCTCAGCCGCAGGAGCCCACAAGTAAGGGGTGCTCCGTGGCAGGCGGCTTTGCTCGCCGCTTTTTTTGCTTTTTGTTTGGGTTTTTTTGAACTTTCTTTTGGAATATTTCCGCGTTTAGCACATTTTACTTGAAATTACCTCATTTTTTTGTGACCTCATGAGCTTTTATTGATTTGGGAGGGACAGGGGGTGGCATGGCTGGGGTGCACCAGCCACGTGCCCAGCATTGGTGGTGGAGTGGTGGTGGGGCACTGGTGTCCCTGCCAGCCTCCTGTTGTGCATTATCCTTACCAAAACTGGTATTTTTTGCCTGGCCCCGTGGGGCTGGGGGTGTTGGTTCTGAAGCTACCTCTTGTGTTCGTTTTTGTTGTGTTTCTCCTGCGCAGCCGCGGGCTTGGTGGTTCCATCCCACGGTTCTTTTTTTGTCGTTTTGCTGCGTTTGGGTGAAAAGGGGGGGGAAAAGGAGCTCTGGGGGGGGGGGGGGGGGGGCAGGGTGGGACAGTGTCTGGCTACAGTTTGGAGGGACACTGATGGCCCCTCTGGGTTTGGGGTGCCCTTCCCACCTCTCCTGGTGCCAAGCAGGGATACGGCTGCGGGAGCAGCACCCTCCCTCGCGCCCCAGTCCGGCTTTGCCGCCGCGCGTGGGACTGCTCTGCGCAGGGCGGACACCGCTGCTGTACAATCCGGGATGTGACTGTGGAGAACGGCTCGTTTAATTGTTGTGCCTAAGAAAAAAAAAAACCAGAAAAAATATTAAAAAAAAAAAAAAAAGAGAGAGAGAAAACAGTTCTTTCACACAGAAAGTTGCTGCAATTTCTGGCGTGTGCACGGCAGGTCCCCGTGGTGTCCTGGCGCTGCCAGACGCGGGTGCCGTGGAGCACGTGGCCGAGCTCATGTGGCTTTTTTTTTTTTTTTTGCTTTAACCTCCCCTTCCATCCCACCATCCCTCTCCCTCAGAGACACAGCCCCCACCGCAACAGTGTTGGGGTCAGCATTGGAGCGATGCTGCTGTATCCCGGGCGCGCGTCCCCGCGCTGTTGGCTGTGGCGCAGCCCCCGCCACCCCTCCATATATATATTTGTAAGTATATATATGTGTATCATAGCAGTGAGGACCAAGCGCCGCACGGGGCCCCGTGGTCCCGGGCTCCCTCTCCCCTGGCTTGTTGTCAGTGTCGTGAGCGCCCGCCTGCCCGTCCCGTTGCTCTGTGTTGCCGCTCGTGGTTCGGGTCCGTCGCTGTCCTCGTTCCGTCTACCTCAGCACCTCTCTGAGCCCGGGCGCAGAAGGTGCCCAAGTTCCCCTTTGGTTTTCTCAGAGTATCTATCGGCTCCTATTTTTTGTACGACTTTTCCTGTCTCGCCCGTTCGCTCCCCTGCGGTTCTGCTTGCGAGTCCTCTTTCTGTCCTCTAGCCACAGATGCCGTTAGCTAAAAGTTTCCTGAAAAATAAAGAAAAAGAAAAAGAAAAAAAAAAAAACAAAACAGTTGTGGTGTCTCCTAGTTGCAGCTCTCCGCATCTGCCTTCGTCCTGTGTAGATTCAGATGCATTTCTTTGTAAGACTTCAGTGTTTCTGACAGAGGAAAAAAAAAAAAAAAGACAAAAAAAAAAAGAAGAATATACTGCTGCAGGTTTTTTTCTCTCCATGTGTCACTAAGTGAAGTTCGTGCCTTCTATAGCAAAGAGAATATTTTTTACATCCTACTAACGGTAGATTTTTTTGTAGTGAACATTTTTTGTATTTTTATTTATAAGTCTCATAAGGAAAATAGCAATGTTCAGTTGTATACCTTGAATCTGCAGTTAGAAAACAAAAGAACAACCAATAAAGTTAATTCCGTTGTCTCAGCCTGCTGTCTCCCATTCCTGTGCCCATCAAGAGGAGGAGGAGGAGGAGGAATAGGCGGAGGTGGAGGAAGGATGGATCCCACCAGCTTGGGGTGAGCCGTGGGGGTACCCACAGTACGTGAGTTTGGGGGTGCCTGCTTTGAGGGGGAAATTGAGGAGGTCCTATCCCTAAACCGACCCCAGTGGGCGAGGGGGTCTCCCTGGAATGTCAGTGTCCCCGTGGGCAGGGAGCATCCACAGCACGCTGCCTGCCTGCCCATGTGGCTCACCAGGGAGCAGAGCAAGTTTGCCTCAATGAAAGTGAACTCGTTCATTTAAACCTGCCTGCAGAGCCGTCCGGCCCCCCGCTGCGTTAATTATCCTGTAGTTCCCGACTGATTGCTGTACACTAAGCTTAAGCCCTCCTTTATTTATTTACTGACTACATTAACGGCAGCGCCTGCTCTCCTTTGTGCTGTGGCAAACCGCACAGCACCGCGCTGCAGCCGGGCCAGGCGGGGGCTGCCAGCACAGCCGGCCCTGCCTGCGCCCCACGCTTGGCCTGGCGGTGCCATCAGGCATCTCTTAGAGCACAGCTGGAGTCGCCAAGGGCACAGCATCGTTCAGTTTTTCGCAGGGATGGATGGCATGTGCCGGTGCCAAGGCCGGGCTCATCCCCTGCCCAGCACCCAGCAGGTCTGAGGGGCTGCGTGTCCCTCCCAAGGTGCTGATGGTGCTGCTGCCTCCCCCAGTGCCCCCAGCGAGGCTTTGGGCAAGCGGTGGGGAACTTGGGTCCAGGTTCGGGCAAGCAGAGGCGGTCCTGCTGTGATCAACCTGCGGGCCGCAGCGCCCCACGAGAAGGGAGGCAAAGCCTGGCACAAAGGCGCCGTCACAACCACGGGGAAATCGCGGCAGGACCGGGCCTTTGTGTGCACGCTCGCACAGCAGCTGGGAGCGATTATGCTGCAACAATGTTCTGTTCCATCAACATTATGTCCTCATTAAACCTTTATTAGGAGATTAGATTCAGATTTATTGATTTTTTTTTTTTTAAAGAGGAAAATCCAGGCTTCTCTCAGATGCCTGGAACTTTTTTCCACATGCAGCACTTCCCAAAGTAGCAAGAGGGCAAGGGGAGAATCAATCTTTCCTCGAGGATAGGCAGCCTGTCCTTCCAGGGAAAAGGACTGCTGAGCTTCTTGAGGGGGTTAGGTTGGGTGCATGATGGCTTCCTAGCACAGGGAGGACAAGGACCAAAACATTCAATGGGATACAGCGGCATAGATGAGCATCTTGCAGTGCAGCCTTGGGGGACATCAGGGTCACGGTGGGCAAGAGAGGGATGGCAAGGCTGGCCCAGGAGTCTTGCTGCCCAGTATCCTCGTCAAACACATGGGCTGGGTGGCATCACACACCCGGGTCAATGGCCCCATTGGATTTGTCTGTTGGAGCGTTTGATGTTACACGAAGGCAGCTCATTCCAGAGGGTGTTAATTGCCCGCTGCACTGATCAGGTCTGTAGCACCATCGATCTCGGCAGGATCAATGGGCTGATTTAGTGTCTCACGAACTCTTTAACTGGACACCTCATCAATAGGCAGCCACTTACAGACCATCAGCGCATTAGTGCGGGCCGGCGCTGGCAGGAGCCCACTCCACCCGTCCTCAGCCCCCGTCACTCAGAGGTAAGTTTTCCTGCAGGTGATGGCTCTGAGATGGTGAGTGGGAGTCTTGCTCTGGGGTTGATGGGTTTGAGGGCAGATGCATGAGAGCCAGGTGGTGCCAACCCACCTGTGCCCCATCACCTGCATATGCAGAGATGCTCCTAGAACATGGGATGGCCCTTATGGCATCTGCAGCACTTTCCTCTTCTCTTCACCTTGTGCCTCTGTCCTTGCAGGGGCAGATGACAGCTGGAGCTGGGACCTACTGGGCTGTGATGGCAGTCCTGCCCCCGCGCATCTCTCCCAGTCCCGCGTGCTCACGGAGTCCTTCCCGTTGCCATCCCGTTTGACACGGGGTCCCTTGCTAAAACAGCTGAGCACAAGCATGGTGGGATCTGCTGGGCAAGCATGCCGGGGGCCCGGGGTAGGATACAAAGGCAGCAGCCGGGGTGAGGGGTAGCGGAGCCGAGAACAGCGGGACCCCCGGGGCGGTGGGGATCCCCCGGGGCAGGGGGACCCCGGGTCGGGAGGCGGCGGGGCCGGCGGCGGGGCCGCTGTCCGCGGTGCTGAAACCGCGGCCGGGGCCGGGCCGGGCCGGAGGCGCTCCGGGGTTGGCAGGGGAAGCGTGGAGAGAGGTTTGGGCAAGGTCATGGGGTCCTGGGGGCTCCTGCTCAGCTCCGCCTTCCGCTGCGGAGCTGAGGGACCTGAGGGATGCGCCCGCCTGGGTGGACAGACACCGGCGAGTCCCAGAGCCAGGGAGAACCCACCTGGGTGAGGTCCCCCGTCTCCCTGAACAACGGGCCCTGCTCAAGCATCCCTCCACACCGACCAGAGGGTGCCCAGGGTGATGCTGTAGGCCAGGACGGCTGCCAGGTACACCCGGAACAGCAGGACATCCAACACGTAGCCCACTTGCAGCCACTCACGGGCGACGTCGCGGAATTCCTCCCGTTTCTCCAGGAGCTGGCGGATAGCCGTGGTCTCACGCAGGACCTCCTGCAGGGCTGCTGAGCCCTCCGCCCGGCCAGCAAAGGCCAGTGCAGACCTCGTGCCCCCCACTGCCCCGCACTCCCGGGGGTCCTCACAGACATAGGGGGTCGGCTTGGCTGAGGGATCAAGAGAAGCAAATGTGAAAAACCTATTTAGACAGAGAACTGGGATTTGTGAGGGTGAACTAGGCACCCAGTTCACCCAGGCACCCAGTTCACCATGCAAAGAATGGCTATGTAGGTGTAGATGGCTACAGAGCACCTAGACTCCTTCAGGCCCCCTCTGTGCCACCCTTACCTGTGCTGTCATTGTTCTCCACCTGCCTGGAGGTGTCCAAGCTTTGCATCCTGCTTTGGCTCAATTTCTTCCTGTCCCGGATACAGAGCAGGATGGTGGCTCTCTCCAGCAGCAGGCGTTTCACCCACTCAGGGACGTGGGGCTGCAGGTCTTGCTTGTGCACCAGGTGCACAATCAGGATGGTCTCTGTCAGGCTGATGACGAGCAGCGCCATGCACACCACAAAGTAGATGCCTGCAGAGGCATCAGTGAGGTGAGTGACCTGCAAAGGCTGGTGCACAGAGCAAACCCTCCCTGCTCAGCTCTCAGGGCCCTGTGGTCCCTGCCCACAGCTGCCGTGGCAGCTGGGTGGGAGAAGCAGCGTACCTATCAACGGGGTGCCGACGGCCGTGGCTGGCAGCGTGTCAGATACAATAATGAGGAAAACCGAGTAGCCCAGCAGGAGAGTGATCTTGAAAGAGACCCTCTCACCGCTGTGGGGAGGCAGGTAGAAGCCCACAATGTCCATAACCATCAGGAAGATGCTGGGGAGCAGCAGGCTGACCGTGTAGAAGAGGGGGCGTCTGCGGATGACTACCTGCAGGACAGAGACAGAAAAGGCTGTGAAGGGTGAAATGAGGCCTTCGGCTGGTGTGGCTCTTTGCCAGGGCAGGTGAGGATGGTGGGGGGCACTAAGGTGAGGAAGGGCTCACTAGCAGGAGCCTCCCACCTGCAGGCAGGAGCTGCAGCACAGAGCAGCGACAGGGATGGGGCAAGTCCCCTCCCTCGTGCCACATCCCCGAGAAACACGGGGCCGAGGCTCTTACATAGAACTTCATCTCAGCGTAGCTGTCACTGCTCTTGACACTGAACTCCTGGAAGTGGCTGAGGACGTAGAGCAGCTCCCACTCGCCCTGGTTCATGAAGACACTTCGGTCGAACTTGAGGAGCTCCGGCTGACGCCACAGCGAGAGGTTGATATCACGAACTGGGGGGGCAGAGGAGAGCTCGGAACTGGGGGCACCCCGCCCGAAGCGCCGGCAGCTGGCGGTGCCTGCCCTCCCCGCACGCTTCCCCGATCCGCTGGGGCCATCTAGAGGGACGAGCTGCCTTCTGCACGGAGCTGCGGCCAGCACGGCCCCTGCCGCCCCCGAGCCCCCCGGCCGTGCACCGCCCGGCACTCACCGTGGTGCAGCCAGCTGGTGAAGGTGAGAGAGCAGTTCTGGATGTCGAAGGGGAAGTTGTAGATGTCCAGGCTGCAGGAAGTCATCACCTGGATGGGTTTGAGGTTCTGCACCTCCCCGTGATGGCTGACGTAAACGTAGGGGACGTGTGGGGACTTTCCAACATCCACACTGAGGGACAGGAGGGACAGAGATGTGGGCTGGAGAGCACTCTGGGCAGGGCTTCCTTCTGCCAAGTGGAATTTCAGGGGGGAACTGCCCAAGAGCCAGGGATTTGCCTCCTGTTCTGCTTTTTTGGTAATACCCTTGCAGGCATTTCTGCCTCGCATCACCTCTGCACTGCCCAGACTGCTTCCTTCTCCCAGCCTGAGAAGTTCCAGAGCCCTTAGGAAGCACTGGGAGCACCTTAAATCCCCACGGAGTGGGAAGGACACCAGATAGCTCCACGGGAAGGGCCAGCAGCTCTGCAGCTGCCCTGGCATTGTACTGTCTTCACAAAGCCTTTCTCCTGATATCTGGATCTCACCCCCAGCACAGTGAGGGTAATTACTGATGGTTGTGGTTAGCCAGCATTGGAAATGGCCCAGCTGCAGAGCCAATCCCCATCTGCAGCTCCCCGATGTGGGGAGGCTGCCAGCTCTGTGCCAGGAATACAAAGCACAGGAGGGTACGTGCCCGTGGTGGGTGAGGAGTCCCAGCCCCAGCCCGTGTCCCTGGAGACTTTGGCTGCACTCACAACTCGTTGATGAGGATGTCGGGCACCCAGATGCTCTCTACAGGGAGGGAGATCTGCGTCAGGTTGTCGAAGTGAGCTGGGTCCCACTTGAGGAACTCGTCTGTCCAGTGCTGGGGACAATGGAGAGGGGACTTGGTGGGTGAGGTCCTTCCACTCTGCCAGCACACAGACCCCAGGCTAGCCCCAGGCAAGCTTCCCACCCGTGGGAGGGAGGGAAGAGTGATCCTTCAGCTTGCACAGCAGCCAGCAGTGCAAAGCAGGGAGCATGAAAGCTGAGCCGTGGGGTGCATGTGCTACAGAGGCCTCGCCAGCCCCCAGGATGTTTCCCCCCACGGCTCTCCTGCAGGACTGCACACTCCTCTCACAGGAAAACACGGGGGTTTGGGGGTGCTGGACCCCGAGGGGGGCCAGCAGGGAAGGAGTGAGGTTTCGTGGCTACTCACCTGCCTGTACCAGATGTAGGTGGTCAGCACCTGGTCCTTCTCATCCTGTGAAGATGCGAAGGGTCAGAACGGGGGGCTGACACTCGGGAAGATGGGCAGAGCACGCTGGGAGCATGCTGCACGCCAGGTACCACTCCCCTCCCTGCGGCCAGGCGCGGGATGGGAGCAGGGGACTCACCACGCTGAGGATGGCATAGACCATGAGGTCGATGGCCACGTTGGTGGTCGTTCGCCAGTCCCGCACAGGCCGGGTGCCCTTCTGGTAGTGTGCCAGGAGGTGGTGGCACAGGCGGCGCAGGGCGGGCTCGGGGGGCTCCGGGGTCCCGGCCCCGCGCTGGGAGCCTGCTCAGCAGAGGGAGAAAGGGGGCAAGGGAGGCTGCTCCCCCTGCCACCACCCTGGCTGTGCCACGGGCTGCGGCTGCTGCCAGCTGCCTGCCCTCACTCACCAGTTGGGGTTTCCCATCCAACTTTAACAGGAGCATCCTGATGGGAAACGAGCCTGGACACCAGAACCATCACCTCGTATGCTACTGGCATCCTGTGCCGTGCAGGTCGTGACCTTCCCCAGCCTCAGAGGGCACAGCTGCCAGCCCTCACCTCTCTAGACAAGTGCCAGGACAGCAGCAGCGGGGAGCCACGAGGGACACACTGCCCCTGGGAAAGTTTCATACCATTCGCTCCCGCCAGGGGCATTTCTTTGCTCAGCAGGTGGAGATGGTGAAGGTTAGAGATGAAGCGGGATGCTAAATTCATTTGTTAGCTATCTTGGTGTTTGCTTCCTGTGAAAACAGTCCCTTCACTGGTGCCAGCAGCATCAAGCAAGGGCAAATTGCTTTCAGCACCATGTCCTCACTGCCAGGCACCTGGAATGCCACAGCTGGGCCGGGGCAGCCGTGCTGCACTTGTGGCTGTGCTCTGTAGCACACCCAGCCCCAAGTACAATTCTGGCATAATGAAAGAGACTAATTGGAATAGATCTATGGGAACTTGGGAAAAGCTACTGGAAGGGAATTTTAATCTGTATTTTAAGCTTAAAAAAAAGAAAAAGCAACAGCCTCAGCCCCTCTGACGTTGCTCGTGAGTGGTAGTACTGGGGAGCCAGCTGGGTGCATGAGGCTCGCCCAGGCAGGCAGGAACTAACAGAGGCAGTGAGATGGGGGATGAGGCAGCAATTAGGGTGAGGGGAGGAAATACAGCTGCTGCCATCACCACAGCTCGGCCAAGTGACCTTTCCTGCTGCAGCTGGTGGCAGCTGGCTCGTGCTTGCTCTCCTCCACCTTCTCCTCACATCCACGCCACCCCTATCTGCATCAGGATGTTCTGGCAGCAGGGAAATGGCTTTGCAGAGGGAGGACTGGGCTGGGTTCACCTCAGATGCTCTTTGCCTCTGCTCCACACACCATGCTGGTCTGCCCAGCCCAAATCTGTGCCAGGGTTGTGCCAGCAACTCACCTGGTGCAGCTCGGCACAACCCTGGCACAGCCCTAACACATGGGGATCTGTCTGCACAGCCCTTCCTGCCTCCTGGCCAGCATTGCCAGGGTGAGCACATCACTGCTCCCACTCCTTTTCTGCCACCTGAGCTGTGCTAACAGTGGGAGAGGGCTTGGGAGATGGGTGACAGGAGCTACATGACCTATCCAGAGGTTTGAGTCAGTTTGAGCTGAACATTTTCAGCTGGGCTGGTGCAAAACAGCTCAAGGATTTTCGTGCTATTTCCCAGGAACATTAGATGAGAAAATAATAATGGAATAACAACAAAATATGTTGGCTGTCAATTTTGCACTGCGCAGAGCTACAATTACAAACTATAGGCACAGCATCGTGCCCAAAACCCAGCTCTTGGTTATGAAGGGGGACTAAACATTATATTGGAGCAAGCCCTTCATCGGGCAGGGGGCTCAGGCAGCATCTCTCAGGCAGAGATGATCTGGAGATCTCCCTCCAGAGCACCTCAAGGTCCCAGAGAGCAGAGCTGGGTTCTAAGGCTACGTCACCTTGCTGCCAGTGTTCCCCGGGCAGGATGCACCTCCAGCCTCTGCACCGGAGCTCTCCCACGCTCCAGCCTCTCCCAGGTAAGTCACTTCCCAACAGCACGAAGGTTTCCCCGCAGAGCAGCCTTTTCTGGGAAGGTCCCGCTGCGCCTCAGCTCCCCAGCCCTGCCCACGGGTCCCCCACCTTACCTGGGCTCTGCAGCGTCGAGGCCAGCGGCAGCAGGGCCAGGAGCGCCCCGAGAGCCGTGGGCACCATGGATGCGCTGGCTGCAGCTCGGCGGAGCGCTGAGCGGAGCAGGGAGGCAGGCGGCACTCCTGTGGCTTTCCCCCCGCCGTCGGCTTTTTGAGAACGCCCAGTTAATCTCGCGATCAGCCTCTCCCGCTGCATCAAGTTTCAGGCTGGGAGGGTGCGAGTGGGGCCCACCCCCGCCCAGCTTCCAAAGAGCTGCCCCGTCCTCTGCCCAGGTGCCTGCTGGTGGCACAGCGGGTTTTGGGGTGCGAGCATCATGCCCATGTGCAGCGGGGGGCACGATGGGGGCAGAGGGCGCTGCAGGTGCCAGGAGATGCTCAGCAGCTGGAAAGATGGGGAAACCCCCCGAGAGGCAGGGAGGGGAGCCTGCCCAGGGGCGTGCCACTGACACAGGGTGGGTTTCCACCAGCAGGGGAGAGGGGAGCTCTGGATGTACCGGGCTCCCCTTCACACCCTGCGTCAGGTGGCTCTGACAGTGGCTCTGACAGTCGCAGGTGAGGGCAGCATGTGCAGCCAGCCCTTGGCACCCCTGCCTGGGGCAGCAGCTTTCCCCCAACCCCTCCGACCTGTGCCTATACTGGAGTCTGTTTTCACCGCAGAAATGCGCATTTGTTGTAAATTTCAGCAAACAAAGTTCTTCCTACTGTTTTCAGCTTCCCAAAATATTTAACGCCTTGGAGCAAACAAGACTAGAGGCAAAGCCTGCTCAGGTATTACGGAGAGTCAAAAGGCCCTCGGTGTCACCCCTGCGTGGGTGCCCTGCTCAGGCTGCACACTCATCCCTCCATGTCACAGCATCACAGCCTTGGGCTGGGCAGTGTCCCTCTGCCTGGCAGGGGGGCTTCCCCTCGACCCTAAGGCTCTGTAATCTTCTGTATTCCTGTATGTCTGCACTGTGCTTGTGCGTGCTGCAGGTGCCTGTGCCCCCACAAAGCTGCCAGCTGCTGGAAATCCTGGGGAAGCGGCGGCCAGGGACCAAAGCCTGCGGCGGTGGCGTGGAGCAAATTGCATCAGATGCCGACATGGAGTCACTTAAACGAGATAAGAATTAGTGCGGGGCTCTGATGAACTCCCCGTTGGCTGCCGACAGCGGTGTCAGGGAGAGAGCGAGAGCAGAGCTGGGGCTAATTTGATTTCTCGGCTCCGTTAGTGGCTGGCAAGTCACCTCCCAGGGAGCGCCAGCAGCTCACGGCGCTCTCCCCTTATTGAATCTGGGTAATGAGAATCACGGGCAGCGCCACCGTGGTGTTGGGGACTGTGCCCCGCTCTGCCCCCTCTCCTGCAGCCTCCTGCGTCTGCAGCCGGCAGGACGGGGCCAAGGGGGCGTGGGCTGCTCCAGTGGAGCCTCTGCTGCAGCATCGTTAACTCTGAATTTTCTCCCTCGGGTTTTACATCTTCATCTTAAAGAGATTTTAATGTAGTTCCTATCAGCCCTCCTGTTATTGGATATCTAATTAGCGTGATCTACGGTGGCTCGTGTTCCGCGCGCACGCGGGGGCTCTTGCGGGACGCTTTGTGGGACGGCTGATATCAATCGGCAGCGCCCAGATCAGATTTACTTTCCGAAATAGCATAATGGGATTTTATTAGCCCTGTAATCTGCTGCACGGTAATTGCTTTTCTGGGAATCGAAGTGCTCAGCGCCTGGGGCTTCCCACAGCGCAGCCCTGCGTCCTGTCCAGGCCCCGCTGCAGCCAGGCACGGCAGCATCGCTGCACTGCCATGGACGGGCACTCAGGCCTCTCTCCTGGGGCAGCCACAACGTGAGCACGTTCCCTGGCTGGGCAGGCGGGTATTTAGCCCAGAGCAGCAGTTTCAGAGGCTGGGGGGAGCACAGGGGCACAAGCACAAGATCCCCAACATGTGATGGCACAAACGATGCTCTGCATTCCCTCCTCACCCCGACCTGACCTCATCCCACGTCCTGGGTGTGCAGCACCATGCACTGTAGTCCTTTGGCAGCTCCCAGCCCACGCCGTGGGATGTGCTGGGGGCTGTGGAGCTGCGGCAGGGGCATGGCTGGGCTCTGTGCAGGATGGGGTGCTGTGGCCAGGCTGGGGACCACAGTGGAACAGGGAGGGAGGCCTCAGCTGTGGCGCTTGCCGGTGCGGAGCGGGCAGGAGAGGGAAGCAGCTCTCCTCCAGGCTGCCAGCGCTCGCCTTTCAGAGCGCGTTTGGAGCGTCAAAAACAATAAAGCATCAGCAAGGAGCCCTGGCAGCACAGCTGCCTGATGGCCCCGGCCCCATCACGCGCCCGGGGCCGCCCATTAGGGAGCCTGGCGCTCCCCGAATTGCATGTCTGCTGTGATTTAACGCTGCGAGACATGAAACAAACACCAACACCGCGGGCAGGCAGGACCCTGCCTGTGATTTAACGCTAACGCTGCGAGACATGAAACAAACACCGCGGGCAGGCAGGACCCTGCCCCCAGGGACAGCCCTCCTCCGGGAGGCTCGGGATTGCTGGCATCCCTGGGCACTGCAGAGGGCCGGGGGACACAGGATCTCTGCTCTGGGCTCACCTTGTGCAGCTCCAAGACCGAAGCACAGAACAAATGCCTGCTGGTTTTGGCACCCTTGGCTAATTTAATTTTATTTAGGGATGCTGGTAGCTTTGTCCCTTGGGTGCAAACTGCATGGCCCTTGGAGAAGCCAAAAATTGCCCACTCCAGCTACCAAGCCCATCCTCACCCCAGTGAAGGAGCCCAATGCTTTTGAATCCCCCAGAGAAGGGATGGGAGTGTTTTCCTTTCAAGTCCTCTCTTTCATTAGACACCCTTCAGATGTTTGCAATATTCTGCCACTGTTTCATTACCACTAAAGGCAGGCAATAATAAGCACATGAAGGTATTTGGAGCCCGTTGCTGTTAATGAAGGAGATCTGGCTGATGCTGAGTGGGATGGCAGTGGTGCATCACAGGCTGAGCACCATCTCAGGACGTGGAAGGAGAGGGCAGGTCTGCAGCCTGCTCTGTCTGACCGTGTACAATCTCCCCCTAGTAAATTATCTTGGAGGTAACAGTGCTGTGACTGCACTTAATGCTGCAGACAAATTGTTCTACACCCTAGTTAATTGTCACAGCATTAATCAGGCTGCTAAACATTAAACACAGCCTGGACAAACCCGGGGCTAGAAATAGGGGTCTGAGTTTATCTTTGTGACAGGGGCATTCAGAATTTTTATGGTTAATAGTTTTTTAAGGTAGGAAAATCCTGGGGACCCTTACCTCAGCAACGCAGTTTGGGTAGAGCACCATTCCCTCTGCAGTGCATGAGGGTCTCAGAGAGAAAATCACAGTGCCCAGCACTACCTCCCTGTCCCTGACTATTAATAGCTTGGCAGGCTCCCCAAATGAGTAGAATTTCTTACTTTGTTGCATTTAAGGATCACTGTTTGTCTTGTTTATAGTTTGTACATCAGGGAAATTGTTGAACACCAGCTTCCTCAGTTTTTCCTTATCTACACGGCCACCTCCTCCCTCTTCCCTCCCGAATTCCTCATCTGGAGTACCTGTGAGAACCAGGAAACCAGGACAGTCTCGGAGCAGTCCACAATAAGGTCCCACACCTCTCCCAAAACAAAAGGCAAAGGACAGTCTGTGACTATCCAGGACAAATCCAAGTGTGGGAGATGCCCACCCAGCTGGGAAAGGGCACCTTCGAGGGAGAACTGGCAGCCAGGGCATGGCACCGCAGTGCCACAGCTCTGCTGGAAATGCCAGTGCCGCCGGAGCTCCAGTGCCCGGTGGGGATTGACACATTCCTGATGATGCAGGACAGGTTTTCGCCGGTTTCCCCCAAGAGAGCTGAGCCCCGCTGGCTCGTCAGGTTGCCCAGGTGCCTGGGCCACATCCCATCAGCAGGTCGAGCTGCTGCACTGCTGACAGCGTGGGGTCTGCACTCGTACACCTGGATCTGCACAGCCCCGAGGCTCGCTGCTGGGACATCTCTGCTGCACTGCTGACAGCGTGGGGTCTGCCCTCGTACACCTGGATCTGCACCTGGATCTGCCCAGCCCCGGGGCTCGCTGCTGGGACATCTTTCAGTGTCCTTGCACTGAGAGAAAGCTAGAATGCAGGCTGTGCCCTTTGGCTCAGCAGATCTGAGAAAAGCTATTTCCTGCTGCCTCACCCAGGCCCAGAGGAGCATGGGTTTGGCTGGAGCAGAAAGCAGGTGCCGGCCACTCTTGCTTTGAACCTTTTCCTCGCGGTTTTTCCCTGGGGTGCATCCACCCCTGGAGCATCCTGGTCCCCTCCTGCATCCTCCTCTTGCCGCCTGCTCGCAGCCTCCCGCCGGCCAGTACCGACAGCACAGAGCATCACCGGGCAGCACCGGCAGCACCGGGCAGCACCGACAGCATAGAGCAGTACCGGGCAGCACCGGCAGCACCAGCAGCCAGGGCAGCATAGAGCATCACCGGGCAGCACCGGCAGCACCGGCAGCACCGACAGCATAGAGCAGTACCGAGCATCACCGGCAGAATAGAGAAGCACCGGCAGCACCGACAGCATAGAGCATCACCGGGCAGCACCGGCAGCATAGAGAAGCACCGGCAGCACCGGGCAGAACCGGGCAGCACAGAGCAGCACTGGCGGACACCTGCCAGACGCAGGACCACAACAGGGGAGGAGGGTTTATTACTATTGTAAATAAAACAAAATCATTCACTTTTATCAGTACAGAGGGGCGCGGCCGGGGCAGAGCGCCGGCTGGGCCGGTGTTGATGCAGGACAGGTTTTCGCCGGTTTCCCCCAAGAGAGCTGAGCCCCGCTGGCTCGTCAGGTTGCCCAGGTGCCTGGGCCACATCCCATCAGCAGGTCGAGCTGCTGCACTGCTGACAGCGTGGGGTCTGCACTCGTACACCTGGATCTGCACAGCCCCGAGGCTCGCTGCTGGGACATCTCCTTTCAGTGTCCTTGCACTGAGAGAAAGCTAGAATGCAGGCTGTGCCCTTTGGCTCAGCAGATCTGAGAAAAGCTATTTCCTGCTGCCTCACCCAGGCCCAGAGGAGCATGGGTTTGGCTGGAGCAGAAAGCAGGTGCCGGCCACTCTTGCTTTGAACCTTTTCCTCGCGGTTTTTCCCTGGGGTGCATCCATCCCTGGAGCATCCTGGTCCTCTCCTGCATCCTCCTCTTGCCGCCTGCTCGCAGCCTCCCGCCGGCCAGTACCGACAGCATAGAGCATCACCGGGCAGCACCGGCAGCACCGGCAGCACCGGCAGCATAGAGCATCACCGGGCAGCACCGGCAGCACCGACAGCATAGAGCATCACCGGGCAGCACCGGCAGCATAGAGCATCACCGGGCAGCACCGGGCAGCACCGACAGCATAGAGAAACACCGGCAGCACCGGGCAGAACCGGCAGCACAGGCGGACACCTGCCAGACGCAGGACCACAACAGGGGAGGAGGGTTTATTACTATTGTAAATAAAACAAAATCATTCACTTTTATCAGTACAGAGGGGCGCGGCCGGGGCAGAGCGCCGGCTGGGCCGGTGTTCCCGGCTGCCGGGGGAAAGAGCGGGGAGAACGGGCTCGGCGGCCGGGACGGTGATCGGCGGCTTGTCGGGGGGGAACACGGCCGGACACACGGACACACAGACACACGGACACTCGGCCGGACACACGGACACACAGACACACGGACACACAGACACACGGCCGGACACACGGACACACGGACACACGGACACTCGGCCGGGCACACAGACACATGGACACTCGGCAGGACACACAGACACACGGACACACGGCCGGACACACGGCCACACAGACACACGGACACACGGCCGGACACACGGACACTCGGCCGGACACACGGACACTCGGCCGGACACACGGACACTCGGCCGGACACACGGACACTCGGCCGGACACACGGACACTCGGCCGGACACACGGACACTCGGCCGGACACACGGACACTCGGCCGGACACACGGACACTCGGCCGGACACACGGACACTCGGCCGGACACACGGACACTCGGCCGGACACACGGACACTCGGCCGGACACACGGACACTCGGCCGGACACACGGACACTCGGCCGGACACACGGACACTCGGCCGGACACACGGACACTCGGCCGGACACACGGACACTCGGCCGGACACACGGACACTCGGCCGGACACACGGACACTCGGCCGGACACACGGACACTCGGCCGGACACACGGACACTCGGCCGGACACACGGACACTCGGCCGGACACACGGACACTCGGCCGGACACACGGACACTCGGCCGGACACACGGACACTCGGCCGGACACACGGACACTCGGCCGGACACACGGACACTCGGCCGGACACACGGACACTCGGCCGGACACACGGACACTCGGCCGGACACACGGACACTCGGCCGGACACACGGACACTCGGCCGGACACACGGACACTCGGCCGGACACACGGACACTCGGCCGGACACACGGACACTCGGCCGGACACACGGACACTCGGCCGGACACACCGCGGCCGCTCGGGGCCGGCCCGCAGCGCTGCCCCGCTCTGCGCGCTGCCGGCGCCCCGTCCCGTCGGGCAGCGCTGCCGTCCGCGCGTGTTTCGTTGGGAATAACGGGCTCCGCGCGCGGTGCGCCGGTACCACGGGAAGGGGCTCGGGCGGGCGCTCAGACACCCTCCGCTCTGCGGGGAGCTCCCCGCCGCTGAGCAGCATCTCCTGGGGCAACTTAACGAAAACTGCTGCTCCCAAACTTCAGGGCGCTGCCCAGACTGGCTCTGAAGGGACCCGGACAGGACCGGACACAGCGAGGCTGTGTCAGTGCCCACGGGACTGAAGCCCAGACCAGCCCGGATTGAGCCAGGGCTCTGCACTGTCCTGTAGCATCTCGGTGCTCTTAGGACCCAAGAGATGCGTTTCAGAGAGGTCAGAGTTACAGGGCGGGATGGGGTGAGGGTATCAGCCCTTCGCTGGTGCCTGAGCAGCGGCGTTAGTGCGGCAGCCGTGCCCGGGTCTGGCGGGGACGGTGCCCGGACCGTGCCCCCTGTGTGCATCTTGTGCACCTTAATGCAGGACGAGCTGCGTGCTGCTTCTTGTTGTGACGGATGTTGGTTTGTGCAAGCCTTGCCCAGGAACGTGGGCTTTGTTCCTGCTGCCGCCGGTGGGTTTCCAGCCCTCTCCATATCCATTCTCCCCCAGTGAGAAGTGTGGCTGAGGAGCAGAGGCTGAAGGCCAAGGCTCTGTGTGCCTCTTCTGTGCTGCAGCCTTCCTCCTCCTTGCGTGCAGTTATTTCTGGAGCCCCCTTGAATCTCTTGCGCTGCATTTGCTCCTTTCCCTGTTCACAGTTTCTCATCAAAACAAACTTCTGAGGGCGGTGAGTCACCTCAGAGCAGGGAAAACAGCAAAACCTTCCTATTCTATCATTCCTGGCTGACCTTGTAATTTTATCTCTAGTACCCTCCTTCCTCCCAGCCTCTTGATTTTTTACTCATCTCTTGTTGCTGTAATTTAATACTAATAGGATTTGGGTTTGGGTTGTTATTTTTCCAGCAGGTAGGGCTTTGGTTCAGTTTGGGTTTGCAAGTGCAGGGTGTGTTAGCAGTGGCAGCACACTGGTGTTAATTACCAGCTACAGAGCTTGTTTTATAGCCCCGTGGCGCGTAACCTCAGAAAGGAATAACCAGACTAGTTATGGCAACAAAACCACGCACACTCCCCAAAATCTTAACAAATTGGTTGCACAAAGAGTGGTTCCTGGTGGCTTCTGTGGGCTGCCAGGCAGCCACAACCCTTTCAGAAGTGGTACAGGATAAGCTCTCTGCCATTAGCACAAACCTTCCCTCAAAGGCTGAATAAAAGCATGCAGAAATCATTGAAATATTAAATGGTAACTTAGAGCAGAGGATCAGTAATTGGCCTTTATGCTTACAGCAGCCTTTGTGAGTTCTCTGTTTGCTGGAGCAGAAAAACCCCAGAAAATCATGCCCTGTCCTGCCTCAGGTTTCATTGTTATAATGCAGTGTGTTAGCAAGGGTGTTTGTGGGGTTTTTTCTCCACTGGAAAAATCCGCCCTGCGGCGTAAGGTGGGGTCAGCCGACATGCACGGCACGCGCTACGGCAGCAAAATTAGCAACATGATTTAAGTGGTTTGCCTTTGTGGGAGTATGCCTGCCCCGAGCCTCTCGGCCTTGGCTCCTCATCAGGCAGCTCCTCCTGGGGCTTCTGAGGTGTTCCAGGGTGTCCTGGCTTTTCTCAGGATAAAAAGAGCACTTGGGACGAGTTGAGGGGGGTTGCACACACATGTGTGCTCTTTCTTGTGAAAGTTGAGCAAAAGCAATGTTCTAAATGGGTCAGAGAATTGCCACCAAAAGTTTTTTTGTTTGAATAGCTGACACAGGTGTGTGCTGTCTTTGTGTGTGGAGTATTGTCCATGACCAGTATGGGTGGGAGGCTCAAAAAAGTAGTTGATTCATTACTCAATGGATGGAACTTGTGCTCCAGTGGCCTGGAAGCATCTTAATATTTTTTTCTCAATGGTGAGAGTAAGTAGAAACTGGAGTTCATTTGCCTGCAGCTTTGCTGGTTCAGATTAATTAAAAGTGTGATCTTAAGGAGCTGGGATTGATCAGGCTGTGCTGACTGCAGGATCCTCTGCATTTACAGGAGCCTCTGTAAATCGGGATACACGACACAGGCCCAGCAGTTGTTCCTGCTGTAATGTTTTTCCCATACCACAGCAATGCCAGTTATGGAGCTGCATCTCAGTTGTCACCCAGGCTGAGCCGTTGGCAGCAGCATCAGCTGAACTGCAGCCACGAGCAGGGGTGGTGGGACCCCCAGTGCTGGGGGTGCCTCTCCTAGTAGTCATTGACTGAGGTTGTTTGTGCTTGCCATGTGCACTGACCACCCTGTGGTGAGCCTGGGCTGCAAAGATTTTATAAATCTGGTAAAGAGAGTTTCTGTAATCATTTGTTTTAAGTGGCTGAACCAACCATAGCATGGGGCCTTGAGCAGCGAGTGCCTCACCAAACCTCAAGTGGTCTGTGTGGAGTGGGAAGGGGGAGCAACAACAGGCTGCTGGGCCCTTGCTCTGACACCTTATTGTCAGTAAGAAGTGACATGCACAAATGGCATGTGCCACCACACTGAAAATAGCTCCTGAGCGTGCCCTGGGAGCAGGCGGCCGCCTTATATGTCCTGCTGCACATGCTGCTGCCTCGGGGTGGGGGAGCCCCTTCCCAGCACAGGTGCTGCACATCCCACAGCGAGGGTGGCCTGCCTGCATTCTCCTGAGGACACGAGGGGCTGAATGTCAGTCTGTGAATTTAGCAGGGAAAAAACTGAGTGTGATGTCCGAGATGATGTTGCTGTTTGCGTTAAGCAAGTGTGGCTGGGCTTGAGTGTCAGTCTGTCAGCAGAAAGGAAGGAAAGAAGCAGTGCTCCTCTGGGTGCTCAGCAAGCCTTGCAGAAACAGCTTGATGTCCATCCTGGTCACCTTTTCACATAAGCTTTCTCTATTTCTTGCACATAGGATTGCCAGGTGCTCTTAAATCAGATGAAAGAGATCACAGGAATTCAGGATTCAGCATTCCTGCTTGCTGCTCTAAAGGTTTGTGTATATTGCCATTGTTTTGGGGAAAGAGAGCTCTGACGTTGTCCAAAAAGCCAGGCAAGTTCAGGCTCCCGCCCAGCGTAGCGCACAGGTGTTTGCTGTGTGTTTGTCAGCTGATGATGGCTGGTCCTCGTTAGAATGGTCCATGTGTGGCCTGAGAGTGACACAGGGTCAGCCTGGATGCATGAGAGGCAAAGGGTAAATCCTCTGCTGTTCTTCTCCTCACTGGTGCTTTCCCCTCTCATTCCACCAGGCTGCTGATGGAGATCTCATGGAAGCAGTCACCTTCCTGACAGAGGACCCTGCTCCAGAGCCAGTGCTGAACCCAGCTGCTGCAGAGCCATCCGCCTGGGAAGGAGGCACAGTGGGCAAACAGCTCCCACAGGGTAAGCTTACCTCTGCTCACCCTACAGCTTCATGTGTTTGCACATCCATCCTCCCTGCTTCTGCCAGCAGTACCTCCCTCCAGCTTCTGTTCTGGTGCATATTTTGTCAGTACTGATCACTTAGTAGTGTTTTAATAATGTTTGGAGGTGACATATCACAGTTAAAAAGCTGATGTTCCTGTCTCATTATTTCAAGAGCTGTGAACTGTTTAAGCTCTGAATTTGGCTGTAAGGAAATCTGGGTAGTGCACAGCTGCATGCTTTGCCCTGTTCTGCTCATCCAGCTCACTCAGTGGCCCCTAGATTGCCTGGCATGATCTGAACAGGGATTTCTGTTTAAAACCTGAGCTAGAAGATTTTGCTTGTATTGATTGAAGAGCCATGTTTGTGAAGCGTGATGTTTTCAGAATTTCCTCTTAAAGAGAATGTTTGCTGCTGCTGGTGGAAAACTGATCAGAGTGCTGCCTCTACTTCTAGATGTTGGTGCTGCACCTGCCCCTCACAACCAAGACAACCTCCGCACAGCCAACGCTGTCAGACCACTGGAATCACCAAAAGCTCCAGCTGCAGAAAGGGATGCAGCTGAAAGGTCAGTGGAGCTGTAAATGCCCCCCACTTTGGTTTTCCCAGATATCATAAGTGGGTTCTGAAGCTAGTAACTGTAGAACTACCATGGATCACCTGCCAGGTGGACAGCTACTGGCTGGAGGGGAGTTTGATTCCTGTAGCTCTTGTGCATCTTTGGGAGGTGTTTTACAGCACAGTGTTTCTCTTGTGACAGACCACAGGATGCCCATTCTGCTGAAAACAAAAACCGCTCCAAAAGGAAACGCTGTGAAGTCTGGGGAGAGAACCCCAAGCAGAATGACTGGAGAAGAGCTGGTGACTGGCCTGTTGGAATGAAAAATATAGGAAATACGTGTTGGTTTAGTGCTGTTATACAGGTAATGGGCAAAAAAGTTCTCTTTTTCTGATATCAAACTTGCTATGGTCTTGAAGTCAGAATGTTTCTCAGTTAGAAGCAGTTTTGTGAGGGAGTCATTGTATGCAGATGAGTGAATGTGTCCCTGCTCAAACACAGAAACTTCTGGGTTTATGTGATGTGCTTATACAGAAAGAGCCAAAGAGCAATTCAATAGGCTTTACTTAAAAATAGCTACAGATACAGAGAATCTGTGTGTCTGTGTGCAGGGAGTTGTGCAGTGATGGCCAAGTGCCTGCTGAAATGATAGAAGCTTGCCTGGCAAAGTGAACTGATAATTTAATTTTACTGCAGTTATTGTTGGCTCGATAACACATGGTGTATCATATTTCAGTTAATGGAATACACTGCCATAGATGCTTGGACAAATAAACAACTAGGCAGCATATATTATTAGTAATGACCTGAAGAAGAGACAGTAGTAAGTAGAACTGAGCAGATTTGTCTCTCCTAACCATTTCACATCAGCAGAGAGATGTTAATCACTTGTCTTCAGCTCTGAGAGGAACCAAGAAAGCTGCAAATGGTTCTTCTCACCATGGCTCGTTCTTGGATGCTTTTCTGAGCCTGCCT
This sequence comes from Onychostruthus taczanowskii, assembly GCF_017590055.1. Classification (NCBI taxonomy): domain Eukaryota; kingdom Metazoa; phylum Chordata; class Aves; order Passeriformes; family Passeridae; genus Onychostruthus; species Onychostruthus taczanowskii. Next base: position 298,776 of record NW_024501792.1, on the reverse strand, counting down.
GTGTAGAATAGAATGATTTTCCTAAAAGGTTTATATCTATCCTAGAAATGACAGGATGAGATTTCGCCCTTGGCTGGGTACAAACATGCTGATGATCTCAAAGGTCTGTTCCAGCCCAGTTAAATCTGTGATTCTGACTCTGTGCTGGCCCAGCAAGGGGCTGCTCACACTGTAAACGTGCGTTCAGTAACACGGGACCATTGGGAATGTGAAGTTCACAAAAGAAACCCGTCAGGTCAGAGTGAAAGCAGGGCATCAGGTTGCAGTGAGCACAGTCCTTGCAGGTGCTGACTGAGCTTTGCCTCTCCTCTCCTCTCCTTTCAGTCTCTGTTTCAGCTGCCAGAATTCCGGAGGCTGGTCCTTGGGTACTCCCTCCCACAGAATGTGCTTGAAAGTTGTCGTAGTCACACTGTAAGTCTTGATTCAGTAACAATGTCAAGTTTCCCTCTTTTATGGTGTAGCATTCTGCTCTTTCTCCAGCCAGTTTAATTTGGGGCCATCTGAGACCTGAGGCTTTAAAATCATCTGGCTACATTTAAGACAAATTTAGGAAATTCTCAAAAACAGAGTCAGGATAGGGAAAACAAGGGCTGCTTCTTGTACCTCTGCCCTCTAGAGCCTTTAACTGCTGTGTGGGGAGATGTTTTTCCTATAAAACTTCTTCGGCAGCTCCAGATTACTCCTTGGTTTGCATGCATGGTAGAAGAACTGGTGTTTGAGCCAGTGTGCAGCTGGTTGGGTACCTTTTACAATATGTGCCTGTGGTGTTGGGTAGCACTGCGTTTTGAGGTGATGCTTTTTAGAGCTGCAGGAAGGCTTTGACTTTTCTTCTTTTTGCAATGCAGGAAAAAAGAAATATTGCATTCATGCAAGAACTTCAGTGTCTGTTTGCATTAATGCTGGGGACATGGCGTAAGTTTGTAGACCCTTCTGCAGCACTGGAGCTCTTGAGGGACGTGTTCAGATCAGCTGAACAACCACAGGTAAAACCACGTTGAAAAGCCTTTTGCCCTCTTCAAACCAGCAGTCACAGCCACGGCAGCCCCATTTTGCCTGATCCTGCTGGTACTTTGAGAGGCCTTTTCCCATGTTTGTCAGCCCACAAGCAGCTGTCCCTGTGTCGTTAGAGCAGAGCGTGCTAATTAACCAGCCAGTGTAGCGTGGCACTACCCAGTGCCATCTGCGTAGTCGGGGAGCGATCACGATAATTTCCTCTGATCTAGTGTTCAGATGAGCAGGGTTCATTATCAGTCTAAATCAGCACTTCAGTCTCGTGTAGCTCAGCTGAGTGGGTGCAGCAGTGCCAGTCAGGCTGTGTTCAGTGTTCAGCAGACTGGGGGAACGCTTTCTGGTGGGTGTCATGACTGACTCTCCACTTTCATCTCTCTTCTAGCAAGATGTGAGTGAGTTTACACACAAACTGCTGGACTGGCTGGAGGATGCATTCCAGCTCACTGTGAATGCCACGTGAGTGCTCTGTGGTCTTGGGAGTTTGACCTAAGGAGGGTTTTAATAAATTGGAGGACTTTATGTGAAAATTTTGAGCAAATGAGTGTTCTTTGTTTCCTGTGGATGAGGCTTACTAAGCTTGAAATGTTGTGTTTGCATCTCCTGTTGGTGTGTGGGACTTCACTCAGTGCCAATATGGCCTGCAGAGTAAATGAACTTTTGAGGGAGCTCAGCAGCCCCTCAAAAACCCCTCAGCAGGTGAACAGAAGAGCTCTGGTAGTTTGAAACTTCCTTTCAGAAGCTGGCATCTTAACCCTTTTTTTTCCACTCCTGCCAGTGTGTTATCATGTGCTTTGGAACATGAAAATTAATGAGATGCTTCCTCTTTATTTAATGCTTGGATAGAAAAATGTATTTTTGCCTGTAGGCCCCCAAGCAGAGGTTTAGATTATGACTTGGGGTTCTTTTGAAGCCTCCAGCTGCAAATTAAAGTGTGCTTTTGCTCTCTGAAACAGGAGCCTTGGGGACAAATCTGAAAACCCAATGGTGCAGCTCTTCTACGGGACTTTCCTGACTGAGGGTGTCCATGAGGGTGAGTTAAGGCTTTGGTAGATTCAGCTTGTTAACTCCTTTGAGGGTTTTGGAGTTAACCAGAATTCTTTGTTCTCTTGAGTTAGCTCATGGTTTCTGTATGGTTTCCATCATCCAGGCAACACTTTTTCCAAGATTGAGACCTTTGGTCAGTATCCCCTTCAGGTAAATGGGTACCGGAACTTGAACGAGTGCTTGGAAGGAGCCATGGTGGAGGGAGAGATGGATGAGGCAACAGCATCTCAGTCAGTGAAGTATGGACAGGAGGTTAGTTTGACCTTTTTTTGTTGAGCCTTTGGTTGCCTGCTGCAGAAAAGTGCAGCACACAAAGTGCAGGGCAACTGATAACTTTAAATGGCAGCTGCGAGTGTTCTCTAAGAATTGAATACAAAACATTTTCTGGATACCTGGAATCTCATGTAGATGTCTGCTAGTGTTAGATGTTCAGACACTAAGTGTGCTTAGACACTAAGTCTTTGCTGATTTTTAAAGATGTGATGTCCTATGTAACCAGTTCAGAGACTGTATTTTAAATTGCAAAGGTCAATGCCTCTGAGTCGAGTGTGATCAAGTCTCTCTCTTTCTGTTGAAGCCTACCTGTACCTGAGTAGGGGGAGACCTACTGCCTCCATATTTTCGGAGGGTAAAAGTACAGTGCTTAACTCCATGGTATGCCATTTGGAATTTGTCTCTTTCTCCCTATTATATTGTGTACGGTTTGGGGTTTCTCTTCTTGGTTTCACTCTTATTTTCTGACTGTGATGATTTTATTTCTTTTTTTTTCATCTCACTAATCACAAACCAATCATAAAAAACATGGTTGCATCAAGGTGAAGAAGCACCATTGCATTCAGCATCCTCTGTGTGTAGGTGCAGCAAAAGTTAGCTTGGAGAGAGGCTGGGAAACAGCATTGGCAAAGGTATCTGGTGTAGGCAGGGCAGGGAAGAGCATTTCAGTTCTATGAGAATGTCTGAAAATTGTGTTGCTGTGGTTTAAACTAGCAAAGGAGAAACAGTATTGAGCAGGGGAGCCCTGTTCTGACTCTGGACTCAAGTGTTTGTCCTGGGTTTTCCTGGTTTCTGCCTGAGGCAGTTCAGGTGCATTTACAGGGGATGTGGGTGTAGCTGGTGTTGGCTGGCACTGGAGACAAAGGCATGTTAGAGCTCATCAGGCAGGTTTGTTTCAATCCAAGCTTTTTTAGTTCCTCAAAATTCTTTCCCAAAATTAAGGGAAATTTGACCTGTCATGGAGCTGTTTTAATTCTTCTATCTGCACAGATAGGAGGAAAAGGCTCTGCCTTAATTTCTGAGAAGCCTTACTGGGAAAATTGTGATCTTAGTTTCACTTCCTAGGATGTGGTGGGTAAAGGGTGGCATGGCAGGGGACATAAGGGAACAAGGTGATTTTGTCTTTTGAGCACAAAGGGAAGTGCACTGAAAGTAAAAGCAGCAGGGGAATTAACAGAAACTTCTCTAGGCTATGGGAGCATAAATCATTCCTCCTTTGTGGTTATGGGCTGCTTCTTAGAAAGCTCTGGTGTGGGGGAGTTTTGTTGCTGCAGCACATCTGACATGAATTCCACAAAGGAGAAGGAGCTTAGTGTGCTCATCCTGAATCCAGAGGGGAGCATGAAGTGGGTGGTGCCAAGCTAAAATAGGTAAAGGAAGTTTCTGGCAGTGGATGCTGGAAGTTGTTGTGAATCCAGGAAGAGAAAGAGGAAGTGTAAATTCTACTGAGAATTTTTCTTTCAGCATAACTCTTTGAAATAGTGTATGAAGTTACAGAAAGTAGCTGGGGGTCTTCTTTGTATCCCCTAAATCAAGTAGTTTTCAAGTAGACTGAGAGAGAATAAGGATTCTGGTGCTGCAGGAGGACTCCTGGTTTATCACTGCATGTGATCTGCCTCAGAAGAGAACTCTCTTGGGGGCTCCTAGATGATGTGCAGATGGTGTGTAGCCTCAACTAATTTGTAAAATTCGGTGCTGGACTTAATAATCCATCAAGCTGGATGCATCAGGCAATGACAAGTAATGTTGAGAGCAATTATGAGACTTTTTCACAGTAAAAATGTAAAATGGAAACATAAATTACTAACTTGTAAAATTTGGCTTTCTGACTAGTCACTCTGCAAACAAAACCTAATTCTGTGCTTAAAGACAGAGACTTTTAAATCAGTCTGAAATCATATAGGATCAGTCTAAAATGTGCCATTAGCAGTCATCTTAAAACATTTCCCTCTGGGGGCATTTCTGCTTTTGTTACAGCGCTGGTTTACAAAACTCCCACCAGTTCTGACCTTTGAACTCTCCCGATTTGAGTTCAATCAGTCACTAGGACAGCCAGAGAAAATTCACACCAAGCTAGAGTTTCCCCAGACTATTTATATGGACAGGTGAGTTGTCCTGTTGTACGGTATGTTTAAAGCTGTTGCTTTGTTATAAATAAATAAATTTAAAAGGTTGTTTGGGTGAGCAAGGAAAGATTCTAAAATATTTACAGAAGATTGTGGATGTTAGAGATAAACAAATCTCACCTGGCAAACGGGGCTCTGTATTTCTGTTTAGGTACCTCTACTGCAATAAAGATCTTATTCAGATGAAAAGAGAGGAAATGAAGAGATTGAAGGAGAAAATGGTGACTCTGCAGCAGAAACTGGAAAGGTGAGTGGTCAGCTGGTTTTATTTTTATGCCCTCTGGAAGAGTGCAAGTGTTTCCTTTTAAATGAGCTTTCCAGTAGCAGAGAAGCTTGTAGGGGAAAGAGAAACATCAACATGCTTGTTCTGAAGAATGGGAGAAGGAAGTGTATTTTCAAAAACAAACCTGTCTCTTCAATTGTTTCTGAATTTTACTGATACTGTTACAGGAATAAATTCTTTAAAGATCAGGGCTGACACTGTCATCTGCACTGGCAGTGGAGGTGAGGAAGCCCAGTAGCACATTACAGAAAAAGTTATTGTTCTCTCTTCCCATGAGGTTTAAACCCATCTCGTTCCTTCATCCACGCACCCTGCATTTCTCTGCAGGTACATGGAGTATGGCTCTGGCCCAGCCCGCTTTCCACTGCCTGACATGCTGCAGTACGTGCTCGAGTTCATTGCGACAAAGCCAGCCGTGGCTGCGTCCTCCGCTCAGGGCTCTCACACAGCAGCCCTGCGCTCCCGAGCCAAGCCCGACGTCCTGGGCGTGCTGTCACAGCCAAACAGGTCAGGAAACAAAGAAAAAGGACACTTCACTTCCCAACGAAATGGTCCTGGGTGGCATTCCAAAAGTGGGTACTTATCTGGGCACTGGTGAACACGATGCTGTAAAGTGCAAATGCTTGTGCAAGTAGTGGGTCGCTGCTTTGCTGGTCGTTTGGTTCTGTTGGTGTAAGTAGAGCACTGCTCCTTGATCTGTTCTTTCCCCTTGTCCAAAAGCATCCCTATATTCCTTGCCTAAGCAGCAGTTAAGAACTAAATTATGTGCTCTTTTTGGTTAGGCTACTCATTTTTTTGCTTCGTTGACCAGTAAATTACAGCAATATTGGATTATTGTAACCCGGGCCAGCATGGTTGGTTTAACACTCTAAATTAAGCTGAGTAAACACACACGTTTTCTTAGTAGTAATGGAAGGAATTTTTAGCATTGCTCATTGTGGATCTGTGCTTAGAGAGTTCTCTAAGAATTTTCCTTAGTATTTTTCCTATATTGTAGTTTGAATTGTGAAGGCAGAAGCACATTGCAGTGTACTTGTTCTCTCTACATTTTATACTGCTCTGGAAAGAAAATCCTGCTCCAGCTCTGGAGTAACTTTTGTTTGGTTTATTTTGTATCATTTTCCAAAAAAAGAAAAACTAGAGAAATATTAAAAAACCTGCCCACTACTCTTGGACTTTGCTCCACAGCATACAAGAAAGGACTGATACCAGGACTGAAGATGAAGCCTTCTTTGTGGCAAATTCTTCGCCACAGCAAAGCTCCAGCGTGGAGCTCCAGCCTCCTGTTCCACCAGCAGAGCTGTCTGAAGGTCCAGCTCCTCACGTGGTCTCCAGGGAAGAGCTGAACCTGGTGCAGACATGTCTGCAGCGATGGAGAAACGAGATCGAGCAAGACGTGCAAGGTTGGCCCCAGATGCATTCGTAGGGATTTTCCTCCTGAATGCCCCCCTGGTTTCTCCTCTGTGGCTTTGCTGGATGCAGCCTGAACTACAGATGATTTTGTCCCTGTTTGAGCTCTGGTGTTGAGTCTGATGTTCTCTGCATGGCCTCAAACTCTTTGAAGTGAAAGGAGCTAGCATAGCCTGATGAGTAGTCATTAATTTTTATGCATTTCTCTCATTGTTGATGTTCTTGGCAGATCTGAAGGAGTCTATTGCCAGAGTCAACCTGTCCATCCAACAGATGTACTGTGACCCTCTCCTCCAGCAGGTAGGAAATGCAGCTTCAGTATGTAAATATTAACCTAGTATTGCTGATCCTCATTTTTGTTAGTACATGATGGTTTAAATTGCCCCTTCCACTGTATTTTTAAATTTCCAGTCATGAAGCAGAGAAAGATTTACTTAGGGAAATCTTGTTTCTTCTTTCCCTAGAAGTCAGTTTTCACATAGTAAGAAATGCATCAAATTGCTCGACTCTGTGCCATGCTCCACCTACAAACATTCCCACTGTTCATGTGCAGAGGTCAGGCAGGATCAGTCCCTGCCTGCACACCTGAGTGGTGTCCATGTCACTTGGCAGGTTCCCTATCGCCTGCATGCAGTCCTGGTCCATGAGGGGCAAGCAAATGCTGGGCACTACTGGGCCTTCATCTATGACCAGCCTCGTAAAAGATGGCTCAAGTACAATGACATCTCAGTGACAGAGTCCTCGTGGGAAGAGCTGGAGCGAGAGTCCTTCGGAGGCTTGAGGAACGCCAGTGCCTACTGCCTGATGTACATCAGTGACCAGGTGTCCCCTGCTGGTGCAGGTACACAGCCACACTGCTGGTTAATGCGATGCTTGTGTCTGGTGTGTCTCTGGCCTGCGTGGTCCTTATGTTCCTCAGCTTCTCCAGCACAGTTGTCTTTTGACAAAGCGCAAAACTTCACCTCAGATAGGATTGAAATAATCTGCTTCGTGCTTGATTCATTTCTAAGTCCCTGATAGGGCTGGAAACTGCCAGGAGAAGCATCCAGGTGAGATTAGAAACAGCACCTCATGAGTGAATTATGTGTGTACGGACTGACACTGCCCTTTTGCCACATTCAGCGTGCATCTAGTGCTGGTGTTCTTCATTTTGACTTTTGTACTGTTTATGTGGCAGCATTTGTTTCCTCAGGGCATGTAAAACACCCCCTTTTATCTCTCCCGTTTTTGTCACACTCCCTGACTCGTTTGCTTGGTCTTTGATGACTGTTACACTGAGTCCAAATGGGCTCTTTTTTGTGCAGCCTTTCCCCGAGAGGTGTTGGTACCTGAGTGGCTCAGAATTAGTGTGTTTGCAGTGTCAGTGCTTTGTGGAGAATTGCTGTGCACGTGGCTCTAGCCGTGGCAAACAGCTGTACAAGGACCCAGTCATTTCACACGTGGCTCATTTTGATGTAATAAATGGAAAGAAACAATGGAGAGCTGACATTCTGTTCATTGCTAAATGTGGCTGATGAGGATCTGGAGGTTGTTCTTTGTTTTCTTATGACAGTTCTGAAATGAACCCATGGGGTGTGTTTTTTCTCCTATTTAATGCAATTTTTTGTTGTTTTTTAAAGCATTTTGCAAAGGGTGCATAAAAATATCTGCTGTAGAAAGTTGCCATTTGCTTTTGATAAATTTTAGGACTTGTCTGAAGCTGATGCTTCTTGGGTTTTGTGCTGTTTTAAAAGAGAATACTGAAGTAGATCTAAAAAGCACTAAGAAATATCAGCATGGTACTCATGCAGCCCTTAGCTTTACCTGCTGTTCAGTGGTGAAGGTGTCACCTCTGGCTGAGCTGTGAACTTTCCAGCTGTTGGCAGCTGAGTGCTGCTCCCTGTACACCTGGAGCCCTTGGGTCAGGATGTGTCTGACCTGCATCAGCAGGCACTGCCTCTGGAATTGCTCTGTGTAGATGCTGTCCAGTAGTAGAACAAAACAGGGGTTTGTTTTAGATAACTCTGTAGATTTGTCTTTATTTTTTGCGCCTTTGCTTCTGGATCACCTTAAATTACAGAGCCAGTAGAAAATTTGGCTTCTTTCCCCTTTTATCCCTCAGCCAGTTTCCTTGTGGCTGCCCATGATATTGTGTGTGTGCTTAGTCCCTGAAGGTGGTGCCCTGCCACAGTGTGTTTCCTCATGCCAGTCTTGCATTTCCTGCAGATGAGGATGAGGGCCCAGAGGCTAGACAGCTCCAGAAAGAAGTGGAAGCCTTGTCCCCAGAACTGAGGCACTACATCCAGGAGGACAACTGGCGCCTGGAGCAGGAGGCAGAGGAGTGGGATGAGGAGCAGTCTTGCAAGATTCCTCAGATGGAGCCTTCACCTTCTTCTGAATTGCAGGACCTCTCCTCTGAGTCAGGACCAGGTAATCTCACTCTGAATTTGCAAACCGTGTCAGAACCAGGAGCAGCCAGCTGGTCAGCAGTACCACCGTGTTGAAACCTTGCACAAATGTGTCAGAATGCAGGAGCAGCCGTGCAAGAGGCAGCAAAGGCAGCTGCTGGAGGCTCTGCCCCGACAGCACCAAAGGCTGTTCTGCTGGCTTTGCATGTGCATCCTCCCAAGCCTGTCCCCAGAAATGCTGTTTCCCATTCACTTAATCATCATGGACTAATATCAGTTCATTTCCAGCTGTTTCTTTTTTTTTATTTTATAAATGTGGAGGGGACAAGTGCTGTTCTGTGGAGTGGGAAGCGTTACTTGGCAGTCCCTGGTGTGCCATTCCCACTGGAAAGGGGTACGCGCACGCTGGCGTGCAGGGCCTTCACCTGGGGGGTGTGTAAAACTGCATGGACAAGCTGCAAAACATTTTAGAACACGAGAGAAAAAAAAGTCTTGCAGCTCTTGCTGACTAGCACCACACGTGTGTCCCGGCAGAGCAATCACCGGTCTGTGAGCCGAGCGTGCACTCCCTGTCCTCGGAGCATGCCAGGATTGCCAAGGAGCAGACTGCCAAGGCCATTGCCAACACTGCTGATGCCTACGAGAAGAACGGTGTCGAGGCAGCTCTGTGTGAGGTAGGAGCTCAGCCTTGGACCAACAACCTCCCCCTTCTGCTCTCTGTATTATTCTTCTTGATAGATCTTTGCTTTTCCCGTTTCTGTGAAGTTCTGTAGCTGTGCCACGTTTAGCTCGGTCCCCTTTGGCTTTCCTGTATTTTGCTTTGGATTTTCTTACTCTCTCTCTTCTTTTTCTTCTTGGCCACAGCGCAAGGAGGTAGAGCCTCTGAAGGCCCATCCAGAAGAAACATCCCCCTCAGTTCAGGCAGAGCAGCCCCAGGACACTCAGGAAGCAGAGGCTGCTGCCCAAACTAGCTCACAGGTCTCTGAAGTGGAAATCCCCAGTGTGGGGAAGATTCCCGTTAGATCCGATGCAGATGGATATAATGAGGAGGTACAGATCCCAGTGCAGGGGTTAATTACTGCTGCTCGTTAGGCTGTGGCTTTGTAGATAGCTGGCTTTCAGCTGCCCTAAGGGTGGGTGTCACAGTGTCTGTCATAGGAGCAGCGCCCTGTACAAAGTCAGTTTTCCTACTGTGCAAGGGAAGGGGAACCACATAGTTCCATAATTCCCTTTTTAAACGTCATCAGAAAAGGAGCTCTGTAAGAGCACTCGATTTGTCAATCTGCATGTTGGTCATGAGTCCTCTTTCTGGCACAATTCTATCAAAATTGATCCTGCCTGTGTTAATTTCTTTGCAAGTCTCTTTGCTGGCTTCAGTTACTATTTTGTCCCCAGTCAAAGACCTTAATCCCAACAGCATAATTTACATACCCCGCCCACTGATTTTTTGGGATCTGACTTTAACTGCTCTCATACATGCTCAAGCAGTGTTTTGGAAGTTCCCTCACAAGTTGGATTTCACACAAACACTGGGGATGTCACTCCTTGAGTAGGTTTGAGATGTTCTTGAGTGATGTTGGCTGAAGGAACTGCTGCACCACAGGTTCTGCATTTATTTTACATGTCTTAGGAAGATTGAGTGGGACGTGGTGGGGACATGGCCAGCCTGCTTTTACTTTCTCACTTGTTGAATTTAAAAATTCAAGTGTTTGGAGTGACCAGCTTTGAGACCTTTAAATGCCAAAAAAAAAGCCCAGCATGTAAAAGTGCATGTGATGGATAGAGTCAGTAGCATGCGAGTAACTCGCAGCCCCAGTCATCACACCTGTACTCATACAATTTCCTTTAAAACTTACCTTTTGAAAGTTTCTTCCATTCTTCACTATGCTGTCTCTTCTTTCCCTGTCTGTCACTGTTTTCCTTGTTCCTGTTTGTGTCTGTTCTCCTGCTTCTGTGGTAGGTGATGCTGAGTCCAGCCATGCAAGGTGTCATCCTGGCTATTGCAAAAGCCCGCCAGACCTTTGATCGTGATGGGTCTGAAGCAGGGCTTGTTAAGGTATTGATTTGTTTGCTAAATCAAATAGTATGGATATCTGTTTGCCCAGAATAGAGTATGTGCCATATTGACAGGTCAGGAATGTAAAGGGAACGATTTGTGCACTTTTTCTTCTAGTTAATGGCCTTTGCCCCACATTTCAGTTCCTGTTCTCTTACAGTGATGAGATATCCATGGGTTCAAAACAATTGTTAGAGCTTGCAGGAGAGCACCCTCTTCCCAGTAAAAACAGAAACTTTCCTTTTTTCTGCTTATTCTTTTAGTACTGTAAAATTTGGTTTTTTGATCCTGAACATACTTGCTTACTGTGACCTCTGCTGTCAAAGACATCCTCAAGAAGTGTCTGTGTGAACAGAGGTTTGAAAGCATAACCACTGCTGAATGCTGAAGCTGGTGTTAGGTTTACAGGCAGGTAGACTTAAGTAAAAATACCACATGGAAAAAATCATCCATGCTGGTAATCTAAGGGAATATAAATCACAAGATACTCTTGCACCTCCTGCAGGTAGAAATGTGTCCCAGTGGATTTTGGCAGTCTGGGCACTTGTCACAGGGTTACCAAATCTGTCTAAGGCAGCTGTACCCCCTCTGTCAAAGGCATTTACACACCCTGGCACTTCTGGAAGCTCACACTTGGCACGTGGGGTTTGCCTGGCTGTGGGGGCCGTTGGTTCAGAGCTGAGGTGTTGGTGGGCCTCCTTTGACCACTGGGGCATCACCAGCAGAGGAGGCTCGGTGTCACCAGAGGAGCCCTTCCAGGCAGGACCGGTTTGAGCTCCTGTTGGCTGCTGTGGCACTGCCACGGGCAGACAGGTGGATCTGTCAGTGCCTGTGTTCCATTGGCAGGCATTCCATGAGGAGTACTCCCGGCTGTACCTGCTTTCCAAAGAGACCCCAACCCCCCAGAACGATGCCCGCTTGCAGCACGTGCTCATCTACTTCCTGCAGAACAACGCTCCGCAGCAGGTGGTGGAGCGGACCCTCCTCGAGCAGTTTGCAGACAAAAACCTCAGCTACGACGAACGGTGAGTGCCCAGCACTCCAGGGTAGGCTTTTCCCAGCGGGATGTGGCCGAGGCCGCTGTTGTGATTTTTCTCCTTTCTGCTCACATGGAGCAGGTCCATCAGCATCATGAAGGTGGCACGGGCCAAGCTGAGCGAAATCGGTCCTGACGATGTTGACATGGAGGAGTACAAGGTGAGGGATGAGTGCTGTCTGATCCTTGCAGCTGTCCTAGCTGGCTCTGCCCAGACTGGGAACTGGGGAGCACAGCATGGAGCTGGGTGGCCAGCACAGTGGGTGTCTGAGGAGGCTGCTGAGGGAGAAGGAATACAACGAAAACCTGAGCTTGGAGGAGTGTCTGCACTTGGCTAGATTCATTTATGTGTCACTCAGGAGAGACAGTTAAACGCTTCAAAGGGTGGAACTAGGGACCCCAGACTATGCATGTGAGTGTGCCAGGTGAGGCTGATGCTCTGCTTTCCTCCTCCTCCTCACAGAGATGGCACGAAGACTACAGCCTTTTTCGCAAGGTGTCCATTTACCTGCTGACAGGGTTGGAACTCTACCAGAATAGAAAGTAAGTTCCTCTAATTGTGTTTGGACAAGATAAGTTGTAGCTAAAAGTAAAGGCCACCGTGACAATTTTTTTTCTTTCTGAACTACAATGGCCTGTGTTTGAGGCCAGTGGGAGCTTTTTTGACCTGCTAATAGTTCTTCTTGAATCCACAATCAAGCTTGGTTAACAGTTTAAAAAATACGAGGCTGAGCTGCTAGCTGCCTGCCTGACAATTCCGAGAGTTTCCCCTAAGATTTCCCTTTGGGAAGTAGAGCTTTATATTCTGTTTTCCAGAGATGGATTGGCAGGAATGATTGCCATCACTTTGGGATTTTTCACCTTGGACTTCTGTATTAAAAGGAAACTGCCTCGAAATGGATGTTACACTTTGTGTAAACACACACTGTGGAGCCCTCTAGACTCAAAGGGCTTTGGTTTCCTCCTTACCATTCTAGAACCTGTATTTTCCTTAAATGGTGCAGGCTTTCAGAAATTATTCCTGAATGGAAACAGAACTGAATTCTGAGGTAGTTCACAGTGACAAGCCACCAAACTCAGGTGGGCAAATTGACGTGAGGCATGACAAGAGCAGCTTAGAATTCCCCCAAATTGACCTAATCCCTGTCAGCAGTTTTCTCACCTGAAGCTTGTAACGTGTGAGAGACTGAAATACACAGCCCTTCTTGGGGTGTCCTCTCATAGTGCAGTTCCTGGAGCAGTACAGAAAACAAACGTGGAACAAACACATTGCACATGAACTTGGTTTTAACTGCCCAGACACTTGTTTGGCATTCTGGGCAAAAAGGAGCAGGAATGGCTTGACATGGGGCATGTGTTCATTAGTGCTTTGGCAAGGAAATACAGCTTTTCCCATCGAGCCTGCTGCTCCCAGCCAGGCCCTGCAGGGAAGGTTTCCTGAGCTGAGCCACGGGAGTGGCTGTAGCCATGGCCCTGGCAGAGCCCCAGGCCTGCAGAGCTGACCCTCTTCTTGCAGGTACCAAGAGTCACTCACCTACCTGGTCTACGCCTACCAAAGCAACACCAAGCTGCTGCTGAAGGGAACCAACCGCGGCGTGAGCGAGTCGCTGATCGCCCTGTACCGGAGGAAGTGTCTCCTGGTTGGTATTGAGGAGCTCAGCACTCCCTTGGGAGAGGAGGGGAGGGAGCAGCCAGGGTAGCCAGGACCAGTGTAACTGCTTCTGTTATGTCTTTGGTGTGATTCTGCCCCTTGCTGAGTGCCAGCAGCAGTATGGAAAGCTAACAATAATCATAATTCAATTAAAGAGCGTGCCACATAGGTTTCGGGGAGTCTAGGCAAAGGCAGGTCTGGATCTTGCCATCTTCAAACCAGAATTGTAAATAAGCTGTATGCTCTCTGTGTACAGATACAGCAAATTGCATGTATGTGTATGAATATATTATTTTCCAGTTTGTTTTCTGTGGTGTGTTTCCCATGACCGAAAGTGGCTGTTCCACCAGAAGCTGGTGCTGTTAGTCCTTATTTTCTGCATGGCTGCCAGTGCAGGGCCCAGGCTGGGCCTTTCCTGGATGGTTGTCCATGGTCCATGCTTGCTCTTTACAAGTCTGTCCCCAATTCTCCTTCCACCCCCAGAAGCTGAACGAGGTGGCAGCTTCTCTTTTTGTCAGCTGCGAAGAAGCTCATGTGTCAGAGGGTGTGAGCATCCTGAACGAGCTGATCATCCCCTGCATGCATCTCATGAACAACTTTGAGATCTCCAAGGAGGACCTGGATGCCATCGAGGTCATGAGGAACCGCTGGTGCTCCTATTTGGGACGAGAAGACATGGATGGTAGGAAATGGCTGCTGTGCATGGGCAGGGTAGTATTGGGATCTGAACTGGGAAAGAATTAAAGACCATCTAAAATTCTTGGTGTCTGCACTGCAGCCCATCAAGGCCCTTCTAATTGTGGGAGGAGAAATGCATTTGAGTCACCTATTAAATCCTGTTACAGAAGAATTAATCTTTTGTGCTAAAAGAGGCTGCAGAAATGTCCCTCATCCCTAAAATGGGACAGCTGATGTCCCAAGAATGGCTTAGAGCTCCCTTGAGGGCCTTGGGTCTTCTGTTGAGGTTTCTCCCCAACTGGAGGTACCCAGGAATGGCAGGTGAATGCAGACATGCTTGGTGGCATGGCATGCTCCTCTTCAGGAGGGAGGAGCAGGTGTTATCGGAGCCAAGGTTATGGAGGATGGAATGGGGGAGCAGATTTGGGGCATCTCTGCCTTCTGAAGAGGAGTTTGTCATTGTAGAGCTGAATGTTGGTTCTGAGCAGCTGTTCTTGTTCTGTATTTTCTTCTGGAGTCAGCCTCTGTGACTCCCTTCGGGTCATTTCTCTTCAGACAAATTTGTCCTGACTTGCCTTGATGTGTGCATGAAGGTCTGGGGAGTTTTTATCACTAACAGAGGGTAAATTACTTCAGACAAATTTGTCCTGACTTGCCTTGATGTGTTCATGAAGGTCTGGGGAGTCCCTGCAGAGTTTTTATCACTAACAGAGGGTAAACTTGATGAAAGAAAATTATGTAAAACCACAGAGGTTTACCCTCAAAGTACAGTTGTAAAAATTAATACTGGATAAATCTGTCCCAGTTCCTGGCCTTGATGTGACAGCCTCTGCTTACACAGAGGTTTTAAAGAACCAGAGGCTGAGTGCTCACCCCTCCCAGGCTGCGTGAGCTGGCTCAGGTGTTGCCTGCTCTTCTTCACCCCAGAGGGGCTGTGGTGTGTTGTGCACTCCAGTGGCCTCTGGGCACGGAGCTGCCCTGGGAGTGGATGGTACCAGCTCAGCACGGGCTGAACTGGCCTGTCTGAGGGCATACAGCATGTGAAGGCTCCGTTCCCCTAACTGCACAGTCAATATTTGAGTGTCACCCCGAAGCAGGCAGCAATTCTTCAGCTGACAGCCGGGACAGCGGCGCCTCTCCAGGGAAGGCGCTGCCTCAGGGGACATGGCGTGTCCTCAGGCAGCCAGGTGGCAGTGGAGCTTCCCTCACGGAGCCCCGGGAGGCTGCTCCTCCCTGGTGGTGGGCTGGGCAGCTCTCAGCGCAGGGAGAGCAGTCTGCAAAAGGCTCCGCAGCTCCTTAACTCCTCCTGGAGCCCTCTGCCATTTGCTGCCTCTGACTGTTTCCTCCTTTCCCCTTGACAGCAAAGCTGCAGAGGAAGCTGGGTGAGCTGCTGCCCCGGCTGCTGGACGGCTCCACTGAGGTCATAGTGCTGAAAGAGCCGCCGAAGATCCGGCCCAACTCCCCCTACGACCTGTGCAGCCGCTTTGCGGCCGTCATGGAGTCCATCCACGGGGCCTCCGCCGTGGCCGTGAAGTAGCCGCGGGCCGCGGCCGCGCCACGGCCCGCCAGGCAGAGCTGCAGCGGGGAGGAGAGGGGCGGTTCGGATTCCGAGCTGCGCTCTTTGTAAATATGAGCGGATAAAAAGCAGTATTGCACTTCTGAGGCAAAACGTAAGGCAGGAACTCGAAGGACCTGGACCACTGTTGCAGCGCAAGGCGCAGGCCCCGGCAGCACCGTGGGGCCTCTTCTGTCCTGGCGGCCTTCTAGATGCAGCCCCCGGGCCCGTGACGGCACGGGAGCCCAGCTCTGCTCAGCACCGCGCGCTGTGGCTGGGCCGGCGGGCACTTGCACAGCTCCCTGAGTCCATGGCCACTGCCAGAGGTGCATGTTCCAGCCCAGCCAGACTCCTGCTCGCAGGAGCCTGGGCTGAGCGAGGAGGAGGCAGCAAGGAGCAGCGGCTCGCGCTCTGCAGCGTGGGCGGTCATGCACGCAGCTGACTGTTGTGGTCAAGCCAAGCAGGCTTTTGCCTTTTGTACTCCAGCTGGCACCAGAAACCACGCAGGAGCCTTCCTTGAAGAAGCACAGGCAAATCCTGGCAGTGAGGAGCCAGGACGGGGCTGTGGGTTTGTGCCTGGCAGGAGCTGACTGGCTCAGGGCAATCACAGCACCCCAAAGGATATTCCCCTTGTGGCTGGAAAGCAAACTTCCTTCTCCCCTCGGGTGGTGGGTCAGGGCTGGATTACTGTTGATGACAGCTGGGAGGGCTCAGATCAGCCCGTTCTGTTGGTGGTGGGTGTTTGTGTTGACTTTGTTAACAAAGTGCCCTGTTGGCATTTCCTTTTGCGGTCGCCCTGTGCTTGCATTTGAGCTGCAGCACTTGTAAGCCAAAAGTTCTGAGTCAGTGGAGGGGGATCCTGTTTTTTGGAACTATGCAGAGTTTTCTAACAGTGCAATAAAAGCATTTGTTCTATGTTAGAATGAAAAAGCTCCTTCCATGTCTTTATTTCACCCTAGGGTTCTGCCTGAAGGTTCCCCCTGTACAGAATGTGTTGTTATTAGCAGAGCTGCCTTAAAGGTGGCTCCACCATCCTGTCAGGGGATGTTTCCCCAGTATTTAGGAGTAAAATGCTCACGTGGGGGAATCTTGCACTCTCCTGGTGAGTTTATGAGAGGTAGAACTGCTGTTAGCCACAGGCACTCTGGCTGCCAGTGTCCCAGCAGCCACCCACGCCTCCTCAGGGACCGGGGTGCTGCAGTGCCTGCGTGCTGCTCTCGCAGCTTGTTTCCCCCGTGGTTGTGACAGCAGTGGGATGAGGCCTGCAGCTCACTGCTCAGGTGCTTGACCTTCCATGAATGGAAGCACGGGGCTCTTGAACAGAGCCCCCAGGCCATCAGCCACCCGGGGCGTGCTACCTCCTCCCAGCCAGCACTTGGCATTGCCAGGCGGCTTTTGTGCACGTGGAAGCAGTAGGATGTGGTTTGGGAAGAGGAGAGCCTGTTTGTTCTTTCTCGTGAAACAGCGGCTTTGCCCTGCTCTTTGTGTTGCTGCCAGAAGCTGAAATGCCCAGCCCGTGCCCACAGCCTGCCTCAAGGAACCAACGGAGAGTGTCAGGAGTACAGAGAGGTGCCGGGGACGTCACGGTGTTTGGACTGGGCTGGACAGCAGGAGTGTTCCCAGGCTGGAAGCCTTTGCTCACTGTCCTGTCCTCCCATTTCCCAAGGGAATTACAGCCAAAACAGCCTCTTTGTGCTCCCTGGGTCGGTCAGCCCTCCTAGGGAGCTGGCAGGGGCTGCAGCTCCTTGGAGGGTGATGGCCAGGACCACTGCCCCTCAGTTCTACCTTGTTTGATTCTCTTTCAGAAGGACTGAGCACCTGCCTCTTCCACTTCACTCTCAGCAGCACCCACTCTGCCCCCAGTCCTGCAGCACCAGAACTCCCCGGGATCATCACTGCTCCCTTTCCTTGCCCATCCGCTCCTTCCTCTCCTCCAGCTGAGCAAAGTGCAGGTTTCAAAATGGGACTTAGAGGGAGTGGACTTTGCTTCCCGCAGGAATGCCGCTGTCGGCCGGGCCTTCCTTGAGATGGGTCACGCGCCCACGGCTTTGAGCCTGCAGGGATTAAACCAGCGCTGAACTCCCTTTCCAACCAGTGCCGTGGCAGCGGGCAGGCCCCTGTCAGGACTCCGGGTGCTAATCCAGCCTGATGGTCCATGCTCTTGCTCACAGAGGTGTGTAATCAGCCTTTATTTTTACAGCTGAATCAGGAAAATGTGGAAGGAACAGTTGAGACCAGCAGAAACCCTTTCTTGCCTCTTGTGCACAGGTAAATGATGCAGTCAAGGAACTTTTGACACAAAGGTCTGTGGCACTTATCGGCTTTATCATCTTAGCCATGAGAAGATGAGGCTCCTGCAGGGCACGCGGTCACTGCCATCCCACCTTTGCAGCAGGGACAGAACTTGGTGCTGCCTTGTCTCTCATTTTCCTCCTTCCCCCTTGTTTTCCATTTTTCTCTCTTTTCCTCCAATCTTTTCTGAACCGACCAAACCACAGCTGCAGCAGCAGTGCTGCCCCTTGCAGCTCCCACCCTGCATCCCACCTCTCCAAGATACAGCTGCATGTTCAGAGCACAGACACACTGCCAACGGACAAGATAATTTATTGCAAATACATCAGAGCAACACAGACATGCAAGGACAGAGCTGCTGCACTGGGGCGCAGCATTAGCCACGACAGACTTGGCTGTGGGGGACTCGCCAGGGATGCCAACAGTGTCACCCATCAGTGATGGTACCACGGTGTCACCAGCAGTACAAAGTGCTGCCTGCTGCTTGTTGCCTTCCCACACTTGCTTGGTGAGTGCTGCAGGGAAATCTGCTGCTCCTTAACAGAGAAAAAGTGAAGCAGACACGCAGAGGAAGGAGAGAAACCTGCAGAGCTGCCGTAGCAATTAGCGAATCATCCTGTGAAACAAGCAGGAGCCCTCCCTGCCAGGGGAAGAGCCACGAGGTGCACAGGGCACAGCACCCTGAGGCCCTAGATGACCAAGTCTGCGTTTTTGGGGTGCAGGGGGTGGCCCCCAGCCAGCCCTCGTGCAGCAGGGGCCTGGCGGCCGGCGGGGGCCAGCGGCGTTGCGGTGCTCGTGGAGCGGGCACTGCAGGCAAGGAGCAGTCCTCCGGCGGCCAGGAAGGCTCCAGCAAACCACCCCAGGAAGGTGGCCTCCCCAAACTCCCACCTGGGGACGATGTCGGGGACAGTCTCGTCCCAGAAGTCGAGGACGGTGTCGTAGGCGACCCAGGAGACCGGCACCAGCGTGGTGATCCCTGCCATGCCAAGCGTCGCTCCCCCGCCAAGCAGGAGCTGCCGCTTTCGCCCAGGTTTGTCCTCGCAGGTTCTCCAGCCCTCCAGCCCCAGGGCAGCGAGGAGACAGCCCAGCAGCCCCAGCCCGTTGGACAGGCACATCAGGAGGCGGGAGATGCGCAGCTCGGGGGGCAGCGCCAGGAAGGAGCCGTGGGCTTGGCATTCAACCACCCCCTCCTCCTGGGTGATGCAGACCTGCCAGAGCCCCATGTTCCAGACCTCCAGCTCGTTCAGGTCCAGGTTGAGGTTCTTCCAGAGTGGCACGAAGGTGGTGACGCAGGAGCTGATCCAGCCGAGGACAGCCAGCAGCATCCCCCCTCCCTGCGCCTTTGCCCAGCAGCCCCCGGCCATGCCGCCGCCGCCCCGCTGACCGCCGCGCCCCGATCAGCCTCCCGAGCGGCGGCCGCGGGCATTAACGCTTGTGCGGCAGCGTCCGCCCGGCCGCGTCTGCCGCCCGGGGGGGCGAATTCAAGCCTGCTCCTCCAACGCCGGGGTGTGGCCACGGTCGTTTTCCAGCTCTTGTTGGTTTTTCCACGCTAAAAGGAGAGCCCGGCTCAGCAGGAAAAGCCGGGTGCATCCCGCGGTAACTCCGAGCGGGGTCCCGCCGCCGCCTCGCCGTGCCCAGGAGGGTTAAGGCAAAGCACGCAAATCCTCCGAGCCTTGGCCACCCCGGAGCGAGGGCCTTGGCAGGGAGAGCGATTCTCGGCAGCAGCAGCAGGTCCAGCCTCGGTGGGGCACGGCTGGCACCGCAGCGCGAGATGCAGGCAGCAGAGAGCCGGCATCGGGCTTTTCTCGGGAGTCAGAGCCTCGGTTGGAGGCCTTGATCCTCATTCGGGCATTAATTAAATATGCAAAGGAGCCTTTGAGGGCTGCCTTGAGAATGGGGATGCCCAAGGGAGGCAGCAGGTTTCAGGTGGGCCCTTCTCGCAGGTGGGCATTGATCCCCCTGTCCTGCACGCAGCACTTCACCAGCAGATGAGACTCATGGTGCTTGTGTGTCCTGATAGGAAACACCCTGCTGCAGCTGGGGAAAACCCATGTCCATCAGCTTGGTCCGGTGGAAGGTGTTCCTGTGGCAGGGGGTTGGAGCTGGACTGCTCTTTAAGACCCTCTCCAACCCAAGCCGTTCTGGGGTTCTCTGAAAAGGATGAAAAGAAGGAAAATCCCAAGTTTGTGCTGGCACTCGGCTCCCATCCTCCCCCACGTGCATTGCCTCCGCGGGGTCCAGCTTGCAGATTCATCTTCCCTGGGAGATTAGCGACTAATCTCTCCTTCATCCGCCGTCTTTCTTATCTGTATCGGGAGCCAGACTGGAAATTACTGAGTCCTGCTGGTCCCGGGGTCCAGCCCTGGTGATTGTCAGGAGGATCTTTGCAGGGGGCTCCCACAAGGAGGGGCCGAGGCAGCACCGACCACGTTCAACGTGGAGGCACAGACCAGGCAGGAGAAAGGGGATGTTTTCCAGCCCTTGCTGAGCATCCCGTTCCTAAGACCAGACAGGGAGCATCACCCCGAGGGCAAGGGCAGGGAAATCCGCTGGGAAACCCCTCCTGCTCCTTCCCCCAGGCATTGGGGCACCTGCTTCTTCCGATTAAATCGTCTCAAGGTAATTGTGCCTGTCACTGAGACAGATTAACGGGTGACCTTCTGCCGCTGGAGCAGGATTGGCGGCCGCCGCCGAGCTCCCAGTCCTTCTTTCCCTCCCACCGGCCACGGTGGCACGGCCGGGCAGAGGATTCCCGTCCGCAACCGGTGGGAAGATGCCCGGCAGTGGCCGGGGCGCAGCGGGAGCCACCAGCCGAGAACGACGTCTGCCGGGCTGGCAGCCGCTCTGCCTGGACATGAGGTGGGTGTCTCCCGCGCCCTGGGGTCTGGGGAGCCGGGAGCTTGGTCCGGAGGGTGACATCCTCCCTCCATCGTGGCACTGAGGCCGCTGGTCCCGCTGCTCTGCAGCGCCAGGGGATGCTCGACAGAGGCAGAGCGCCAGCACTCCCACCCCATCCCGCCCCATCCCGCCCCATCCCCGCGGGTCGCTGCGCTCCGGGTTGCGTTTCCAGGACCATCATCTCCCACCGCGTCTCCCCTTGGGCACCGGCTGGACTCAGCCTGTCCCGAGGAGCCCGGCGGTGGGGTCTGCATCTCTCTCGCAGGCTGTCCTTCCTCCGCGCCTAGGGGCCATCCATTTCTGCTCGGAGCTTCTTAGAGAACCGGCAGCTACCGCCACGGCCTGGAACACCCGCGGAACAGTGCCTTAGGGGCTCACCCGGAGCTTGCCGGCTGCCGGGGCTGCTTCCCAGCGGAGACGAATGCCTCCTTCCCCGGCCTTGCAGAGCAATTCCGGCCCTTAATGGGCTTAGCCATCTGGAGCCAGCCCGCAGGCACGCCGGCACAGCTCCGGAGCTGGGACACGCGATGCTGGGCAAGGGGGGACCCCGCAGACCCCCCGGCCCCTGGGGACGCGGAGCGGGGCCGGAGCCCCGGGCTGCTTTCCGTGTCCCGAGTAACTCCCGCTTTGTCTCCCCGTGGCAGGAGCCGGCGCGCAGCCCGGGGCTGAGCCGCGGCCCCGGCGCTGCCATGGTGCTCCCCTACGCCCGCAACAGCGGCGGCGCCGGCGGCTGGCTGCCCCCCGAGGAGCCCCGCGGCCGCAGCAACTCCATCCCCCCGGCGCAGACCCCCACGGCCAAGCACATGCTGGCCTACCTGCCCCGGCCGCCCACCGACACCAGCCGCTACGGCACCTTCCCGCAGAAGGTACGGCTCGCCCCGGGGCATCCCCGGCGCACGGTGCCGCGCGGGGCTCGCGGTTGATGTCCGAGGCGATTTCTCACCCAGGGGCTCCTTTCCCCCCCGCAGCCCGATCTCCCGGCCGCCCCCGGGGCTCTCGGGGAGGACGGCGAGCAGAAATCCGCCGCCACCGCTGCCAAGAGAGGCGCCGCGATGCCAAACCACCCCTCTGCACCCCGCCACAGCGGCTCCGTCCCCGGGGAGCCGTCCCTGCCGCCGAGCCGCGGGAGCCTGAGCGCCCAGCAGCCCCGTGGCCGGCCGTCCTGGTGCCCACCGCCCGCCCCACCAGAGGCAGCCCCCCGCTTCTATCCGCTGCACGCCCTGAGCGTGGCCAACATCCCCAACTCGTCCCGCGGCAAGAGCTCGGCCCGCAGCTCCGCCATCCCCACCCCGGAGGGGCTGCAGAGCCGGCGCTGCAAGCTGCTGGAGGAGGACAGCCCCGCCGTCCAGGCCGGCAAGCGGCAGCGGCAGCGCTACGTGACAAAAGTGGGCAAGTGCCAGGTGAGTCTGGGCAACATCCAGGACAAGAAGAGGTTCCTGTCGGACATCTTCACCACCATCGTAGACCTCAAGTACCGCTGGTTCCTCTTCGTGTTCATGATGTGCTACGTGGTCACCTGGGTGGTGTTTGGCTCCATCTACTTCCTGGACGCCTGGCTGCGCGGCGACGTGGGGCACCAGGGCGATCCCGAGTGGCAGGCGTGCATCGAGAACGTGGACGGCTTCGTGTCCGCCCTGCTGCTCTCGGTGGAGAGCCAGCGCACCATCGGCTACGGCACGCGGATGGTGACGGCCAACTGCGCCGAGGGCGTCATCCTGCTGATCGCGCAGTCCATCGTGGGCTCCATGATCGACGCCATGATGGTGGGCTGCATGTTCGTCAAGATCTCCCGGCCCAAGAAGCGCGCCCAGACCCTCATCTTCAGCAAGAACTGCGTCATCTCCCTCCGGGACGAGAAGCTCTGCCTGATGTTCCGTGTGGGGGACCTGCGGGAAAGCCACATGGTGGATGCCAAGATCCGGGCAAAGCTGATCAAGTCCCGTCAGACGGCCGAGGGGGAGTTCATCCCGCTGGAGCAGTCGGAGCTGAACCTGGGCTATGACACGGGGGAGGACCGGCTGTTCCTGGTGGAGCCCCAGATCATCTGCCACGTCATCAACCGTCACAGCCCCTTCTGGGACATGTCGGCCGAGTCGCTGCGCCGGGAGCAGTTCGAAATCATCATCATCCTCGAGGGCATCGTGGAAGCCACAGGCAAGTGTTCTCGGGGAGTCAGGGTGGAGAAGGGGGGCTCCCCTGGGCTCCGGGAGATGCCGGGCAAACCTGGGCCCAGGAGTGGCATCTGAGCAAGAGGGGCTCGGGGTCAAAGCCGTCCCCAGTGGGCCACGGGTGGTGGGGCTGGAAGCCCCCCGTGGGCAGCGGGGGCTCCTCGTGGCACCCGTCACAGCTTCCTGGCCCCTTCCCCCCGCAGGAATGACGTGCCAAGCCCGCACCTCCTACACGGAGGACGAGATCCTCTGGGGATACCGCTTCGAGCCCTGCATGTCCCTGGAGAAAGGCGCCTTCCAGGTGGACTACAGCCGCTTCGAGATGACCTTCGAGGTGCAGACGCCCGCGGGCAGCGCCAAGGAGCTGCAGGAGCTGAAGGAGCTGGAGCGGCAGGAGCACTCCACGCTCAGCCTCTGCTGGGACCACCTGCTGCAGCCGTGTGCGCTGCCGGGGCCCGGCCGGGACGGCAGCGCCCTGCCTGAGCCGCCAACAGTGCCATAGCCCACCCTGCCGGGGCTGAGCCCTCGGCCCCCGTTCCCCCGCGGCAGCCGCGGGGCGCTCGTTTTGCCATAGCCCACCCTGCCGGGGCTGAGCCCTCGGCCCCGTTCCCCCGCGGCAGCCGCTAAGCCGTTCTTTTGTCACAAGGAAAATGAGGTGTAATCAGTGGGAGAGTAAAGGCTGTTCGTGACAAAACCACCGCGTTTGTTTTGGGGAAACCCTCGGGGGGCACGGCAGAGGCAGAGCCCAGAGCCCCCCAGAGCCGTGGGCTCGGTCCCTGTCCCACGGAGCCTGGCACAGCCCCGTGCCCCCCAGCACCCCAAGGTGGGCCCCGGGACTCCCCAGCAGGGAAATGTTGCACCGGGCTGCTGCTGCGAGAGGCTGGACACGGTGGAATTAAATTAATATATTAATAAATTAATAATGCTGCAGGAATGACACCCTGCAGTCACCTGCAGCACTCGGCAGTGCCGGGGCCTGGACTGAAAAAACATCAATAAAATCTGTGTGTGCAGGCTCTGGCTGGGCTGAGGAGCCTCCCTGAGTTCCCCAGTCAGCTTTGCCTCAGGGGGTGCAGAATAACCCTCGGATTTAACCCCTTTTGTCCACCTTTGCCTTTCCTCCATCTCCCCACAGAGCCTTAGGCAGGGAATTTTCTGACCTCAGCTCACCTCTGTGCTGCTTTGGAGCAGCTGGAGGCCCCGGGCCGAGGCACAGCAGGGATGCATGGGGCTGTAATGTAAACATATATGAAATATCCACATGCACATCAGTGTCCCCACCCACACCCCTGCAGCCCCACGTCCCCAGCAAACACAAGACTCCCTGCACGAGGAAAAGTCAAAAAAAAAAAGCTGCAAACAAGTGTTTGTAGGTGCAAAGTTAACAAGGGTCAGTATGCACGTTGACTCGATGTGAAATCACGATTTGATTGAGGAGTGGATTTACATGTCGTTGATATTCAAATGCAGGCCACTGGGTGAATAACAAACACAAACTCGGTTATCACACACACGGTCACGTTTCACAGCACGGACACGCTCGGGTCCCGCCGGGCCGGCCAGGTCCCTGTCCCTGTCCCTGTCCCTGTCCCATTCCCATTCCCGTCCCTGTCCCATCCCTGTCCCTGTCCCATTCCTGTCCCATTCCTGTCCCTGTCCCATTCCCTGTCCCCATCCCACTCCTGTCCCATTCCTGTCCCTGTCCCATCCCTGTCCCTGTCCCATTCCTGTCCCTGTCCCATTCCCATTCCCGTCCCTGTCCCATCCCTGTCCTATTCCCATTCCCGTCCCTGTCCCATTCCTGTCCCTGTCCCATTCCCATCCCTGTCCCTGTCCCATTCCCATTCCCGTCCCTGTCCCATTCCCATTCCTGTTCCCGTCCCTGTCCCATTCCCATTCCTGTCCCTGTCTCATCGCTGTCCCATCGCTGTCCCATTCCCATTCCTGTCCCTGTCCCATCCCTGTCCCATCCCTGTCCCTGTCCCATCCCCATTCCTGTCCCTGTCCCATTCCCATTTCCTGTCCCCATCCCATTCCTGTCCCATTCCTGTCCCTGTCCCATTCCCTGTCCCTGTGTCTATCCCATTCCCACTCCCGTTCCCATTCCCATTCCTGTCCCTGTCTCTCCCGTTCCCATTCTCATTCCCTGTCCCGTTCCCGTGCCCATTCCCGTTCCCGTTCCCATTCCCTGTCCCTGTCCCGTTCCCTGTCCCATTCCTTGTCCCGTTCCCATTCCCGTTCCCGTGCCCGTTCCCTGTCCCGTTCCCGTTCCCATTCCCATTCCCGTTCCTGTTCCCTGTACCGTTCCCGTTCCCATTCCCTGTCCCTGTACCGTTCCCATTCCCATTCCCATTCCCGTTCCCCTTCCCGTTCCCCTTCCCGTCCCCGCGGGTGTCGTTCCCCGTCCCGGTCGCCAGGAGTCGCTGCCGCCGCTCCCGCCCGTTCTCCCTAAGTCCCGCCTCCCGAGCTTCACTTCCGGCGCTTCGCGGTGACGTCAATTGCTGTGCGACGTGGTGACGCGCAGAGCTCTCCGGTGGCGGCCGAGGTGGGACCGGAGCGGGAGCGGGCTGGCACCGGGACGGCCCCGGAGCGGGAGCGGGGTGGGACCGGGACGGCGCGGGAGCGGGAGCGGGAGCGGGACGGCCCCGGAGCGGGAGCGGGGCGGGACCGGGACGGCCCCGGGACGGCGCGGGAGCGGGGTGGGACCGGGACGGCGCGGGAGCGGGAACGGGGTGGGACCGGGCCGGCCCCGGAGCGGGAGCGGGGCCGGGACGGCCCCGGAGCGGGAGCGGGCCGGCCCCGGAACCCCCGCACCGAGCGGGACGAGCCCGCCGCGCCCGGGGGGCAGCGGGCCGGGGCGCTGACGGCCGCCCTCCCGCAGCCTTGCCCCGGCTCACCCGTATGGCGCGGCCCTGAGGGGAGATGACCGACCAGGAGAACAACAACAGCATCTCCAGCAACCCCTTCGCCGCCCTCTTCGGCTCCGTCGCTGCCGCCAAGCACTTCGCCGCCGTCCAGAAGCAGCAGCAGCTGCGGCAGCTGACAGGTGGGGAGGCCGGGCCGGGGCAGGGCCGGGCCCGGGAGGCGAGGCGCTCCGCGCGGGCGGGGCTGTCCCCCGGACGCTGAGGGCTCTGTCGCGCAGGCGAGGAGACCTCCATCAGCCAGGATGACTCCGACAACAGCGTCTCCGAGAGCCTGGACGACTGCGACTACTCGGTGGCCGAGATCAGCCGCTCGTTCCGCTCGCAGCGAGAGCTCTGCGAGCAGCTCAACATCAACCACATGATCCAGAGGATCTTCCTCATCACCCTGGACAACAGTGAGCCCGGGAAGCCCGGCTTGGCGGGGGCAGCTCCGTGTGTCTGTGTGGGAGGGGACAGTGCTGGGGACACTCCTGCCTGCAGCTGGAACAGGTCCCTCTGCCCTTCCCAGGTGACCCCAGCATGAAGAGTGGGAATGGGATCCCAGCGCGCTGTGTCTACCTGGAGGAGATGGCTGCAGACCTGGATGAGCAGGACTGGCTGGACATGGACAATGTGGAGCAGGTAGGGACGCCTGCCTGGGGCCACCTGCAGATTTTGGCCACCAGATTGAGTTTGTTTCCTCAGAATGTACATGTGATGTATCCCAAATCCTTTGCCGCTAAAACCTGGCATGAAGCTGCCACTTATTGTTTTGCTGTAAAAGTCCGTGAGATTTTTGGGGTATGAGACTGAGAAAAGTGTAGAATTTGGGGAATCCAGCCCTTCCTCCTGGAAGCTGCAGGAGTTTCCTGCCCTGCAGGTCTGTGTGGGTGGGAAAGGGAAGAAAAACCAGAGAACTCAGTGTCCATGCACACTCTCATCTTCATGTGCAGCTGTACCAGTCATTCCTGCTGAGCATTTCAGTGGAAATGGTTTCTGCTGGGGGTCCTGTTGTTCCACGGGGGGCTGGAGCATTTGCTCAGGCCAGCAGCAGCTGCGGGTTCTCACTGCAGCACTCTGATCCCTATTGAGGGATAAGGGAGAGCCTTTCCCAGCAGGAATC
Source organism: Onychostruthus taczanowskii (assembly GCF_017590055.1). Lineage (NCBI taxonomy): Eukaryota > Metazoa > Chordata > Aves > Passeriformes > Passeridae > Onychostruthus > Onychostruthus taczanowskii. Next base: position 271,882 of record NW_024501792.1, on the reverse strand, counting down.
AGTCCAATCAGCCCGTGTGCTGTGGAGCTTCCTCCTCTGCAGGGCTGGACTGTGCTGTGCTGTGTCCCTGGGGCCATGTCCCTGGGGCCGTGTCCCTGGGGCCGTGTCCCTGGGCTGTGTCCCTGGGCTGTGTCCCTGGGCCCTGTCCCTCGGCTGTGCTGGGCTGTGTCCCTGGGGCGTGTCCCTGGGCCGTGTCCCTGGGCCGTGTCCCTGGGGCTGTGTCCCTGGGGCTGTGTCCCTGGGCCGTGTCCCTGGGCCGTGTCCCTGGGCTGTGTCGTGTTGCTGGGCTGTGTCCCTGGGCTGTGTCCCCGGGCTGCGCTGGGCAGTGTCTCTGGGCTGTGTCCCTGGGTTGTGCTGGGCCGTGTCCCTGGGCCGTGTCCCTGGGCCGTGTCCCTGGCTGTGTCACTGTAGCCCTCTGTGCTGCTGCCCAGGCCCTGTTCACGCGCCTGCTGCTGCCGGAGCCCGGGAGCCACCTGATCCCCATGACGTGTGCCAGCAGCCAGAACCTGTCTGCCGACCGCGACGCCGGCGAGAGGCAGATCCTGCGCTACCTGTACGCCTGCTTCCGCCGGGCCCGCGAGGAGGTGGGCACGGCAGCCCCCCACCCCACCCTGCCCCGCCGCGCCCGCCGGGCTGCGTGACCCAGCTGCCTCGCTGTCCTTGCTCAGATCACCAAGGTCCCCGAGAACCTGCTGCCCTTCGCCGTGCGCTGCCGCAACCTGACGGTGTCCAACGCCCGCACCGTGCTCCTCACCCCCGAGATCTACGTCAACCAGAACGTCTACGAGCAGCTGCTGGACCTGATGCTGGAGACGCTGCGGGGGGCACGTGAGTGTGGCCAGGTTGTGCCCCTGCCTCGGGGCTGCCCTGGAGCGTCGTGCAGTTGGTGACTGTCGTGGGGGCACTGGCACCGTGCCAGCCTCACGCCACGACAGTGGCGCTGTGGCTCCCCTTGCTGCCAAAAGAGGGGCTGTGTTTGGGTGGGTTTGGTGTCGGAGCACTGTGAGTAACAGTATCCTTGTACCTCCTGCCAGAGTTTGAAGACATGACCGAGTTCCTTGAGGAGGTCATAGAGGCCTTAACGATGGACGAGGAGGTGCGCACCTTTGGGGAGGTCATGGTTCCCGTGTTTGACATTCTGCTGGGGAGAATCAAGGAGCTGGACCTCTGCCAGATCCTGCTGTACACGTACCTCGACGTGCTCCTCTACTTCACAAAGCAGAAGGACATAGCAAAGGTGGGTACCCTGGTTAGGCAGGAGCTTTTCGCAGGGGCACCTGTACTAGACTGGACCTGCAGAGGTCAAAGCAGTGTGTGGTGTAACAACACCCAGGGTATGTAGTCATACCCCTCCTCTGCCTTCTTGTAGCGGTTTTGTGCTGGGATTTTGGACAACTGTCAGCATGTCCTGATGTGTTCCCCAGGTTTTTGCAGGCTACATCCAGCCCAAGGATCCCAGCAATGGACAGATGTACCAGAAGACTTTGCTTGGTGTTGTTTTAAATATCTCCTGCTTGTTGAAGACCCCTGGCGTGGTGGAGAACCATGGCTACTTTCTGAATCCATCCCGATCCAGCCCACAGGAGATTAAAGTGCAGGAGTCCAACATCCATCAGGTGGGAGAAGGGGGCAGTTCTGCTTCCTGCACTGTTAGTGGCCTCTCTTTGCCTGAGGGTTCAAAATGTGGTGTCAGGGCTTGAGTTCCACTGCTGGTTCAGGAATAGCCTGGCTTGCAGCTAGGCATGTCCCAAAACTGCTTTGAATTCTCCAGCTGGAGCATGGAAACAGTTTTGCCAGCTGCCTTGGGTGGTTGCAGCCCAAGTCTTTGTGCCTTAACAAAGTTGCCTGAGCTTTTGGAAAAAGGGTGGATGGTACTGGTGGAGCAGACATCAGTAACTTGAGGTGCTACCTGGAGATCATCTGCCTCAGGTGTTGCAATCACCAGGGAGTGATTTTCAGTACCTGTCCTGTAATTAAAACACTAACTGATTCACCAGTTGAGAAAGTGACAGGCAACATTCTTTTTCATTATGCAAGTAAATTTCTTCCTTAGAGGAATACCACTAGGAAAGTTCCAGTAGGTCGGGAGTGAAACATGAGGATGCAGGATATAAATACAGGAGTGAACTGGGGTACAGAGGTCATCCCTGAGAGGGGCTTTCCCACTCGGGTTCTTTCAGGCTGTCAAAAATAGGCAAAGAATGTTGGATTTACTCCGTATGAGAACAAATTGTCTCAGCTGTGCTTTTGAGGACATCCCTGATTGTTGTTTTCTGCCAGCCCCAGGATCTGACCTGCTTGTAACAGCTGTGTGTGATGGGTGATTCTTGGGGTGTGCTGAGGAGCAGGAGAGGGTCTGACAGCAGTGATATCTGAGAGGCAAAAGAACAGCCCCCACATTCAGCTGTGTTCTGTTTCCTCTAACAGTTCATGGCCCAGTTCCACGAGAAGATCTACCAGATGCTGAAGAACCTGTTGCAGTTGTCACCAGAGACGAAGCACAGGATCCTGTCCTGGCTGGGGAACTGCCTCCATGCCAACGCAGGCCGCACCAAAATTTGGGCTAACCAGATGCCAGAGATCTTCTTCCAGATGTACGCCTCAGATGCCTTCTTCCTCAACCTGGGGGCTGCCCTCCTGAAGCTGTGCCAGCCCTTCTGCAAACCCAGATCTCCAAAGCTGCTAACCTTCAACCCTACCTACTGTGCCCTGAAGGAGCTGAACGAAGAGGAGAGGAGGAGCAAGAACGTACACATGAAAGGTACACCTAAGCACTGGGACTGAGGGAATGGGACAGGGAATCTCCTCAGGTCCCCACTTTACCCAGTAGTGCCCTCTCTAATGGTGGATGCCATTAGGGTTAGGGGACAGTTAGAAGTGTGACTAGAGAAGAGCAAGAAGAGAGCTGAATACAAATAAAACGCTGCCAATATCACCAGGAGCCCTTTTGTGTCCTCAGCAGGGACCCTCTTAAGCCCTCAAGCCCTCTCCTCACCAGCACTGCTGGGTAGGACCTGATGCAGAGATGCTTTTCCTTACAGGTTTGGAAAAAGAAACGTGTTTGATCCCTGCTCTGAGCGAGCAAGAGCCGCAGTTTGCGAACAGCTACAACCTGGTGACAGAAAACCTGGTGCTCACTCAGTACACCCTGCACTTGGGGTTTCACAGGTACTTGCTCTCAGTTCCCCTGGGGCTGTTTCCACCCATGTGCAGCTATGCACATTTCAGGAAATACTCTGAACACAGGGTGACCAGCTGAGCTGCTGCTTGAGCTTCAGCCTGGCTGACTGCAGGAAGAAATTTTGCTCACATTTTTGCTAATCAGGATACACTCAGGCTTTAAACAATCATTGTGGGTTTTGATTCTCAAATCCCTTTGGCCTTTCTGCAAGTGTTTTATCCTAATAAAAGAGTCTTGTAGGCTCCATGTTATTTATAGACACCAATAGCCAAGTGCTGGAGATTTGTAGATTGCTCCATTCCCCCTCTCCTTGGGGCAGGAGCTGCATGCAGGTGGCAGAGCACCTGCCCACTGGGAGTGACCTAAACACCCTGATAGCTGGGCTGTATGGAAAACAGCAATGTGAGGAGCTGTCAGCTTCCAGGAGAGGATTTTCTGGACACTAAAACACTCTGTTTTGCACAACTTCCCTCTGCAAATCGTTGCCTAGATACTGTGAGGTCATGTCTGATCCAAGCAGAGTCCCCTTCTGGTTTATTCTCTAAATATAGACATTGACAAAAAAGTTACTATGCAAGTGGCTTGTTGCTGGGAAACTGAAGTGTCACCTTGCAAGCATCTCCAGATCCCTGGATCCCTGACCTCAGTGGCCCAAGGGAGCTCGGTGCTGCAGAGGGCTCTGCCATGTCCCCAGGCCACTCTGCAGGTGCCATGGTCCCTCACAGGGCCTCTACCCTCCCAGGTCCTGCCAAGCCTTTCCCCACGGCTTCCCATTGCCAGAGCCCCAGACAGGGTACCCACGGGCAATTATCTGAATCCACCAGCACGGAGCAGTCTCCCACCAGCTTCTGCACTGGTGAGGCAGCATGTCTGTCTGTCTGTCTGTCTCCTGAGCCCCTCCTTGCCTCCTCTCCCGGGCAGGTTGCACGACCAGATGGTAAAGATAAACCAAAGCCTTCACCGCCTGCAAGTGGCATGGCGAGAAGCTCAGCAGAGCTCCAGCCCCGCTGCTGACAGCCTCAGGGAGCAGTTTGAGCGCCTGATGACCATCTATCTCTCCACCAAGACGGCCATGACGGACCCGCAGATGCTGCAGAACTGCCTGAACCTGCAGGTGTCCATGGCAGTGCTGCTGGTGCAGCTGGCTGTGGGGAACCAGGGCAGCGAGGCGCTGGAGCTGACCTTCCCGCTGCCGCAGGTGGAGCACAGCGCGCTGGCCTACGTGCCAGGTGAGCCCAGGGTGCTGCTGGGGGCCAGCACTGCACACACGGGCACTGCAAGAGCTGCCTGAGCAAGTGCTCCCTGTCCAGGGCAGCACACGCTGCCACCACCGACACTGTGCAGAATATTCTCTCTGAAGAGGATCAGTCTTAGGAAATTTGGGGCTGTTTGAGGGGCCATACTCAGGGTAGTGAGGCTGCTGACCTTTTAGAAGTCCTGCTCATTTGCACGTGGCACGTTCTACATTGATTTAGTGTTTATCTATATGTAAACTCTTTTTTCTGGGGTCTGCTTCAGGATCCTTCCCTTGGGGCTTGTGTAGAAGTGTGTCATCAGCAGACCCATGCTGGATTCACCCCAGAAGTGACCTGACTTTTGGGAGGGAAGAGGGGAAGTGAGTCCCAGGTGTTACTCATACCATCAGGCTGGGCCTTCTTCTCCATGGCAGGTTCTAATACAGCTTGTTAATTACCAATACTTAATCAGCGTCAGGGTGGTGAGGGCACAGTGGATGGGAGGCTGGAAAAGGGCAAGGTGAGCTGTCTGGGGAGGAGCTCAGCTACAATCTCTGTTTGCAGAGTTCTTTGCCGATAATTTGGGCGACTTCTTCATTTTCCTGCGGCGTTTTGCTGATGACATCTTGGAGACTTCTGCCGATTCCCTGGAGCACATCCTTCACTTTGTTACTGTTTTCATGGGTGATGTGGAGAGGTAGGTCCTTGTTGCAGAACACTCGGGGTGACCAAGATTCCACTGTGGCACGGAGTCTGTGCAAGTGAGAGCTGACCCAGGGCTGGCTTTACTGATGGTCTGCAGCAATCTGGCACTCAGGCAGGAGGAGCAGATCCTGGAGTGATTCCTGAGCAGCTCCATGCTGCACCATGGACATGCCGCATCCTGGATGTGCTTTGCTTTCTCTCTCAGGATGAAAAACCCTCACCTGCGCGCCAAGCTGGCCGAAGTGTTGGAAGCTGTGATGCCTCACCTGGATCAGGCTCAGAGCCCCCTCGTGTCCAGCGTGTTTCACCGCAAGCGCGTGTTCTGCTCCTACCAGCACGCCGCCCACCTGGCCGAGGCGCTCATCAAGGTCTTCGTGGATATCGAGTTCACGGGTAGGCACGCGGTGGGAAGAGCTGTGCTCTCTGAGTAGCACCTGTGGGGGACTGTCCATTGAAAGGTTCTTTGGCTTGTGCTCAGGTGACCCTCACCAGTTTGAACAGAAGTTCAACTACCGCCGCCCCATGTATCCCATCCTCAGGTACATGTGGGACACGGATTCCTACCGGGACAGCATAAAGGTGAGGCGAGTGTGCGTGTGGGTGTGCAGCCCACGTGGGGTCACGTGGCTCCGTGTCCTGCCCCAGTGGGAATTTGCTGTTCCCCCTTTCTTTGCAGGCTCTGGCTGATTATGCCTCCGAGAACCTGGAGGCGATGAATCCCCCTCTCTTCTTGCGCTTCCTTAACCTGCTCATGAACGATGCCATTTTCCTCTTGGATGAAGCCATACAGGTAGGGCTGAGCTCACGTTCCATCGTCATCAGGTAAACAAGTTCTCACTTCCTTGGTGCAATGCTGACCTCCAGAACAGGGCCAGCTTGCCTGGCCCTGCCTGGTGAGTCTGCAGTAAGTAGTATGCAGGAAACAATCCCAAGATGGGGTGGCCAATGCCCTGGGAGAAGGGTGAAGGCAGGAGGAAGGGTCTGGGGCCCTGGCTGTGGGTTACCCTTCCTTCCTTTGGGTTCAGGAGGCAGCTCAGAACCAAGAGGAGCAAAAGGGCTTTTTCAGATCCAGCAGGAAGCACGCTGGGAAATCTGCCTGTTCCTAATCTGGATACACTCAGGCTTTAAACAATCACCGTGGGTTTTGATTCTCAAATCCCCGTGGTCTTTCTGCAAGTTTTTCATCCTAAAAGCGGCCTTTTGTCTCCAGGCAGTTCTCCTTTGGGATTACAAGGGAATTTCAGGTGCTCTCGTGTCCCTGGTGTGTGTTAAATGACTCTCCACTCCTTTCAGAGCTGCTGTTGCTGCTAGAAAGGGCTATTTTGGGGAGCTGTTACCTGCCAGAGAACTGATTGCTGGAAGGCCAGCAGATAAGATGGGTGATACGGATGTTGCCTGACTGGTTTTGAGCATTCCTGGACCTCGTTGGCGTCGCCACCCACCCAAACAGCCCATGTGTTCTGTCTTGCAGTACCTCAGCAAGATCAAAGTTCAGCAGATTGAGAAGGACCGAGGCGAGTGGGACAGCCTGTCCCCGGAGGCTCGCCGTGAGAAGGAGTCCAGCCTGCAGATGTTTGGTCAGCTGGCACGTTTCCACAACATCATGTCCAATGAAACCATTGGCACTCTGGCTTTCCTGACTTCAGGTAGGGAAAGTGGCCCCTCCTGCCTGCCAGGACCTGGAGAAGAGCCCTGCCAGGGAGAGAGCAGGCAGGAACTTGGCTTCAGTGTGGTCAGATGAGGATGGAAGTGCTATGAATCTGCAAACTGTTGTTTTGCTTTCCAGAAATCAAGTCCCTGTTTGTGCATCCTTTCCTTGCCGAGCGCATCATCTCCATGCTCAACTACTTCCTGCAACACCTGGTTGGGCCTAAAATGGGAGCTTTGAAGGTGAAGGATTTCAGTGAGTTTGACTTCAAACCACAGCAGCTCGTGTCTGACATCTGCACCATCTACCTAAACCTTGGGTAGGTGACGAGGGGAGTGATCCTGTCGGGAGCCATGAGGAGCCATCTTGGTGATACTGGGGCAGAAATGCTTAGTTACACTCGAGCTTCTCTTTAGCTTTGAGTCCTTTGCTGTGGGAATGTGGCTGCTGTGGGGACCGTTTTGCAGCCCTGATAAATGGGGATTCTTAAGCCTTTCTCTCACGTAACCTGTGGTGCAGGGATGAAGAAAACTTCTGTGCCACCGTCCCCAAGGACGGCCGCTCCTACTCACCGACGCTCTTTGCCCAGACCGTGCGGGTTCTGAAGAAGATTAACAAGCCTGGCAACATGATAGTGTCTTTCAGTAACCTGGCTGAGAGGATCAAGGTGAGCACTGGAGGGAATTCAACCTGCAAAAAAAGATAGAGCTGGTTCCCTGTGTCCTTTTCCCTCTGTGTGTTGCTGCATCTTTGCTGTGGAGCTGGATTTGTGGGAGTGGAGCTTTGTCCAAGGTCCAGGTGGGGCAGCTGGGAGGGTTCCCTGCCTGCACAGAGCTGGGAATGCTCCCTGGTTTTTAGAGAACAGGGAGCCTGAGTCCCTGAAAGCCACGTGTGCTCCCCAGTCTCTTGCAGACAGGCAGCAGCAGGAAGAGGAGACGTACGCAGATGCCTGTGATGAATTCCTGGATCCAATCATGAGCACTCTGATGTCAGACCCCGTGATCCTGCCCTCCTCCCGTGTCACTGTGGACAGATCAACTATAGCCCGGCACCTCCTCAGGTGTGCAGCACAGCCCTCACACCTTGATACTCTTGGGAATCTGTTTCACATGTCCAGTGATTCTTCCTGGCCTTTTTTTAATCTCTAGCACCAGGAGTGTCCAAGTAATCTCCTTGATGTTTTATGTTTCAGTGATCAGACAGATCCTTTCAATCGGAGTCCCCTCACTATGGACCAGATCAGACCGAACACAGAGCTGAAAGAGAAGATACAGAGGTGGCTTGCAGAGAGGAAAAAGCAGAAGGAGGAGGAGCTGGAGGACACGCTGAGCTAAAGACAGGATCTGATCTCTAACCCTCCTGTCATGGGCAAGATCCCAGCCATGCAGGGGGTTCGGCTGGAGCTGCCACCCTAATGACAGCCACATTTAGTGCATTGCCACCACCCTTGGAGTCTCTCCTCAGACCTTCCCTGCCAGCCCTTGTTCTCTTTTCCTTTCAAGACTCTCTCTTTAATACTATGACTTCCCAGAGCCCTGCAGCTCCGGCAGGAGAACACAGCTCCTCATGGTGCGCTGCCCTGGCTCTCCATTACCTGCCCTTTGTGTTGGCCACGTTCCAGCAACACCAAAAGCTTCCCTCGGCTCTGTGTTTAAACTGTAACCATCTTTCAGTGGTGAAAGCAATGCCTCGGCCGCTCCCAGAGCGGGACCGGGGATGGACAGCAGGGGAACGTTTGTCCAACTTCTGTGTGCCAGGGGTGTAGCAGGGTTTGCTTCCCCAGCGAGTGTTGGGAATGGCGGGCGTTGGAAATTAAACACAGAGATCATCTTACGGCTGGTGGTGGAGGTCTGGCGGTGCCGGGAGCTGCGAGAAGCCGCGCGGGGCTCGGTGCGGGGAGCGGCGCGGTCCCGGCCCTGCGCGGGACTCGAACCCGCGGAGCCGGCGCGGCCCCGCCCCGCGCACGTGGCCCGGGGTCCTCGCTGCGGGCTGCCCGCGGAGAACGCCGGGCGCGGTGCGGGCGGTGACATTGAGCGCGCAGCGATGGCCAAGGCGGCGCAGGGGCTGGTGCAGCGGCTGGTGCAGCGCGGGCCCGAGCTCCTCGGCGGTGAGGGGGCCGTGTCCCTGGGGGCGTGTGGGTGTGCAGCCCACGTGGCCGGGGCTGAGGGCACCGGGGCCGGGTCTGAGGGCAGCGGGCCGGGGCTGAGGGCAGCGGGGCCGGGCCCAGGCCTGAGGGCAGCGGGGCCGGGGCTGAGGGCACCGGGGCCGGGTCTGAGGGCAGCGGGCCGGGGCTGAGGGCAGCGGGCCGGGGCTGAGGGCAGCGGGGCCGGGGCTCAGGGAGCGGGGCCGGGGCTCAGGGCAGCGGGCCGGGCGGGCCCCCGCCGTTGGAAGAACACCGTCCGCTCCGCTCCCCCTCCCGCAGCCGCCGTGACCTACTCGAAGCCGCGCTTGGCCACGTTCTGGTACTACGCCAAGGTGGAGCTGGCCCCGCCGACCCCCGCCGAGATTCCGCGGGCCATCGACAGCATGAAGGGCCTGGTCAGGGCCTTCCAGAGCGGCCGCCTGGCGCAGCTCACCGTCAAGGTACCGGCCGGGCGGGACGCGGCAGTGCCGGGGCACAGCTCCGGCGGGAGCCTCCCGGCCACCCAGGACATGCTCTGCTCCTGCCTTGGGAAGCAGTGGGAAATGTTGGCTACGACATGCGAAGCTCATGAAATTCAAGGGCCCAGAGTTTAAAGTGTTTTATATTATTGGCTTTGCTTTAATTCTTCCCTGCCTGGACTAGGCTGATTGTTCCCTTCTGCTCCCAGGAAAGGGAGAATCCATAGGTGGCTGAATGAGCCCAGCCTTCTGGATCAGCTGTGTCATCAGCTGGCCTTGAAATCAGTGTGTTTCCCTTGTGTGGCTAAGAAATGATACTTGAGAGAGCTGTAAAAAGCCACAACCAGCAGGTGACAGTGTACTTAATGTTGTAGAACATTTCTCTGCTGGGACATGTTGAGGGGTGGCCGAACACAGCAAACACTCTGCTCCACTTGTGGGTTTTTGCCTTGAGAGCTGCTGGAGGGCAGGGATGTGGCAGTGAGGGAGGAGCTGTTGTGGGAGTGTGGGATCTGATCTAAGCAGTGGCTTTTTCCTTTCAGGATGCACTGAGGAATGGCCTGGTGGCCACGGAGGTGCTGATGTGGTTTTACATCGGGGAGATCATCGGCAAGGGCGGCATCATCGGCTACAATGTGTGAGCCCTCACCTCAGCAGTGCCAGCTGTGCCACCCTGCTGGCTCTGTAACGGGGTCTGCAACAATAAAACTGGGAGCCTGTACCGAGCTGTTGTCATCCTTGTCTGGTGCCCTGACAGGTGCCAGCCTGTCCTGCAGCAATGCTGGCAGGGATGGCTCCTCAAGAGGGGTCTGAGGGCCAGGCCCAAGGGTGCCAGAGCTGCTTTAGTGACATCACTTTTGGTCACCAGAGCTCTGTGTGCTCTGGGACACTCACTGGGTCCCAGCTGCGGCTCCAGGGGAGGTCTGAGAGCCCCAAAATCAAACAGAGGCTGCAAAGGGGAAACATTCAATTTGTTCCTGGATGTGGTTCCCACCAGTTAGTGGGACACAAAAGCAAATTGCAGTACTTCTTACACTATCAGAAGCAATTTCCATGGCTTATTCCATAGGGAACGCAGCTCTTCTGGTTTGGTGTCTGACTGGTGCAGGGCAAGCCTGTGTAAGTGAGCAGAGCTTTGCTGCCACCAGCCAGAGGCTGAGCTCTCTGGGGTTCTACCACCTTGCTCACTGTCAGCCAGCCCCTGCAGGGCTTTCTACAAAACCTGGTGAGTGCCCTGTGCTCTGACGTGTTCAGAAAATAATTTGTAGGAGTCCTCTGAAGCTAGCAGCCTGTTTTTGCTGTCTTAGAAGATGGTTTTAGCTAGTATTGCTCCTTGTTGATACTGTTGTTGTCCTGCTGCTCCTTTGCTCCTCTGGGCGTTGTGCTGTGCACACCACTGACCCCGCAGCCCCCAGTGACCCAGTGTCTCTGGTGACTGTGCCAGCAGCATGTCACTTGCTCTCCCTGCAGCAGAACTGACCATCCCAGCAGCTCATCCCAGCAGCAGGCCTTGTGTGCTTCTGGCAGGGAGTGCAGGCAGCTCACACTCCACATGTGGTAAGCCCTAGGTTGTTCTGGCATGGATGGAAACCTTTTCTTCTTTCTTGTTAAAAGAAAGCTTCCTGCCCCAGCAGCTCTGGATGACAACTGGCCACAGGTCACTTCCGTGCCACAGGTGGGAAAACTGAGGCTCAGTGAACTCCCCAGCTTCTGTGGGGCAGTCTGCCCCAGGAGCAGTGACTGGCCCTGTGCTTCCAGCCCCCTGCCCAGCCTGGGCCCTGTGCTTGCTTCTCCCAGCAGCCCAGCCAGGACACCTGGCCTGCCTGGCACAGCCCTCCTCCTCGTCCTGCTGCTGCAGAGTGCTGTGATTGCTCAGCCCCAGCAAACCTGACCAGGAGTGGCTGAGCAGGGGTGAACGATGGCCCCCAGAACTGCTCCTCCCCACAAGCTTTTTGCTCCTGTCACCACAAACCCTTCACCCAGCAGGTGGAGAGACCAGCGAGGGGAATGGGCCAGGCCCTGTTGTGAGATTCTGCAGGATGTGTTCCTCAAGGAAAGGGAGATCACACGTGGGATGTCGTGTGTGAGCTTGACTGCAAGGAGGATTCTGAAGCTAAGAGAACCTCACCGAGGGCAAGGCTGTCTGATCTGGCTCCAGCACCTGCCTCTCCTCTCTGACTTGTTCTTGTCCGCACGTCCCCTCTCAAAGCAGGTTCTGGTGGGCATTCAGGAGGCTGCAGCTCACACCAGCACTGGCCTGGCAGCAGCTTCAGTGGGAGGATGGGATTGAGCTGCACCAGTAAAGCATGGGAGAGCTCAACGATTCTCCTGTCCCTAGAGACGAAGAAACCATCTAATTTTAGATCTCCTCCCGGGAATTCCTCGGGAGCAGTCCCTCCCAGCCCCGCTCCCGCAGCCGCCGGTTCGTCCTCTCTAGCCCGGACAAACAGCTCCCCGCCCCTGCCTCCCGCCCTGCCCTCAGCTGATGAACTTGGGAGGAAAACGGGCATTTTATGTCCCCAGGCAGAGGGATTTACATCCCATCCGTGCGTTTGCAGGGCTGTTCTCACAGAAGACGGCGGCACTTGTTGGATGTTAACCCTGCTCTCGCCGTGCTGTGCGCGACGGGGCTGCCAGCCCGGTGCTGTCGCCGCCGCCTCCCTCCCTCCCGGGGGCGGCACCCAGCGGGACGCGGCACCGCCAGGGCGCGGGGCCGCAGGCAGGACACAGCCGGGGCCGGCAGGGCAGGGCGAAGCCGCCCGCCCTCGGTGCCGCGGTCCCGCCGCAGGGACCGGCTCGTCCCGGGCCGAGCAGCGGACTGCGGGCTCTGCCATGCCGGGCCCGGGGCCGCGCCCCGCGCCCCGCATACGGCCCGGCGCTATGCAGGGGGTCGGCAGCACCGCCTATGCCGTATGCGCGGTCCGGGGCGCGGGGCTTCTGCTCCCGCTCGGCATCGCCCTCGGGGTTATGAGGGCTGCTTACGGCCCGTTTATGCGTCAGGCAGGTTCCGGGGCCGGCTCGCGAGGAGCCCTGCGCCTGTATGGCGCTGAGAGCTATGAGGGGCCGCGGCTGCCCGAGGATGCGCTATCCAGGACGGGGGGCTGCACTGGGGCTCGGGCCTGGGGCTCTGCATATCGCCCAGCGTTATGCTGCGCTAGCACTGATCGAGCATGGCTTATTCATGTGCCGGGGCGGCGGGATGGCGGAGCCCCACAACCTGCATGGCACCCGTTGTTATGCAGCGCCTCCACGGGCCGGCGAAGCGCTATGCAGGGCGCGGGGTGCGGCCCGGCCCCGCTCTCTGGCTCGTCGCCTCTCAGTAAAGATGGCGCACAGCGGTCGGTGGCGCTTCCCCGCCCGGCCCGGCAGCGGCGGCTGGGGCCGCCGGGGCCCGGGGGGGTCCCGCCTACGGGTGCCGGCCGTGCATAGCCTGCGGCCGGTCCGTGTCCCGGTGCCGGTCCGTGTCCCGGTGCCGGTCCGTGTCCCGGTGCCCTCGCCGTCCCTCCCCGCGCACGCGACTTGCCGCCGGTGCGTCCTCCCTGCCGCCGCCTCCATTATCCGGCTCCCGCCGCTCCCGCGCCCGCGGCGGGGCCGGGATGCGGTGCGCGCACCCCGCGGCCGGCGGCGAGGTAGGATGGATGCGGCCGGGGGCCGCCCGGTGCGCCCCGGTGCCGAGGATGCTCGGCGGGGTGACGCGTCCTTCCCCGGGCGCGGGGGCTCGAGGGGGCTGGGCTGCCGGCCCCTCCTGCGGGCCCGGCGGTGGGTGTCGCGCACCGGCCCTCCCCCTTCTCCTCCTCCTCCTCCTCCTCCTCTTCCTCCCTTCGCCGCTGTGGATGCCCCAGGCGGGGCTTGGGGCGGCGGGCCCGTTCCGAGAGGCCGTTCGCCGGTACTGGGAGCGTTGGCGCTCCTTTTTTTCTTCTTTTTTTTTTCGAGTTGCTCTTCTTCCTCCCTTCGTTTTTTATTTTTTTTTTAAAGCCTTTCTAAGGCAGCCGGAGTGGGAGTGCGACAACAACCCACCTATTGACAGAGCAGGGAAGACATGATGGGGGTGTGTTACTACGAGCTGCAGCGCTCCTTTCCCCCAGTTGTTTTGCATCGCTCCTTGGCGGCATCCTTGTGCCGGCAAGAGGATTCCCCAGGTCTTTTGTACCAGGAGGGCTTTATTATAGATTTTTTGAAGGGCTAGCTCTGTCTCCTCTTCTCCAGGCAGGTTGTCAGCTGTGGAGTAAGTGTACGTACCTTTGTATTTTGTTTGTATAAAGACCAGTTGTTTGGTTTCCTTTCCCATCACTGGCCGTAGCAGAGTTCATTAAAACACACGTGAAAATACAGTTTTCTTGTGTCTTTCTGGCCTGGTTGTGGCGTTTTCTGTTGGGTGCCATAAAGTGGAGCTCTTTGCTCGTGGCTGAGCTGGAGGAGCTCCTTGGCCATGGAGTGGCAGCTCCCGCGGGCTGCGATGCTGGAGGAGCTGGGTTGTGTTTGCAGAACAGAGCTGAGCGTGGGGACACTCCTGCCCTCACCTGTGCACCCTCTGGGGTGTGAGTCACGCTGCTCTCACTAGCACCATCATCTCAGGGGCTGCACTTTGGGATGCTTCTCTTTTTTGTTGTTTGCAGTAGACATGGCTTGGTGGAATTCATGGAGTCCTCTGGGAAGCAGTTAATATCTCACCAGTGCTAGGTCAGGGATAGAAATGACTTGGGATCTGGCTAACCAAGCTGACCACAGAGTTAATAACCCAGGAGGTTTTTCATGTGGGGGGAGGCAAATTGCTTTGTTTCTTTTCTTTTTTTTTTTTTTTTTCCTAAGATGACATTGGGCTGTGGTTTGTTTAATTCCAGTTGTCTTCAAGTATATTTTTGCATCTCAAAAAAGCCCTAAAACATCTTTGAGATATCCTTTTGAGTTTAGCCTTTAGGGTATTTTTGCTTTAAAGTAAAATAGCTTGAATGCATTGTAGGTGTGGCATCTGATTAACACAGGGTCCTCCTGGATTTTAAGAATTCTATTTATTACATCTCTTTTCTACTTAGCTGCTAATAGCTTTTCCCTAATAACATTGCATACAGTAGAAATAAATGATAAACATTGATTTGTGGCTTGTTGTTTGTAGGTTCAGTTTTGCCTGGCCACTCGTGAGCCAGGCAGGGGCAGACCCCGGGTGTTGCCCCTTGCTCTGGCTTTGCAGCATGCTCAGAGAGGATCCTCACAAATACTGAGGTTGAGTTAACTCGCCCCGTTGGTTCCTTTCCTTTGGTGATGCTCAAGAAACACAGCATTTTTGCATCAAAGGACACAGTTCTCCTGGCTGGTGACTTGTGCACTCGTCATAGTCCCAGCGAAGCTTGCAGTCACCAGAGGCTGCTCCTTTCTGTCTTGCAGTACAGGTTCTCTGTGAGGAGGGGGTGAGGGTGTGAAAAGGGCTCTGGCACATGGGTGCTGCCTGTGGTCTCCCCAGAGGAGAGGGCAGCTTTGTGCAGTGCAGGAACCGTGCAGTTGCTGGTACCCCTGCTCTGGGGGCTTCCACAAGACCCCTTCATGGGGCAGCTTTGTGCAGTGCAGGAACCGTGCAGTTGCTGGTACCCTGCTCTGGGAGCTTCCAGAAGACCCCTTCATATTAGGGCTCACCCTCTCCTCTCAGTAACTGCCTGGTGCTCCTGCTGTTCTTTTCCACAAGGTTGAGGGTCCTTCCTGAGCCAAGCCAGTTACAGTATTCAACTGAGTTGCCATTATTCCTCATCAGGAATAAACTCTGAGCAGTTGTTTTGAGGTCAGGAGCCAGTGACAACCAGAGGAAAAAGCTGTGTTACTTTTTTATTTACAACTTCTGCTCCGCATGCTTGTTTTTTTTCTCCCTCATTCTTGTCTGCACTTGTGTAGGTACCTGTTGAAATTGGGTATTACCACCAAGTTAGCGGGAGAAATGTTGTCCAGAACAAGTATTAGACTCAGTCTTTCCCTTGTCTCCTTGACAGTTTCGTAGTACATAGCAAACTGCATTTCTCATTTAAAAGATACCTGAATTCTGGGGTGGCAGGGCATTCTCCTCAGATTCAGGTCACTTTGTACAAAACCTTGTCTTCTGCTGCAGCTCAGTGTTGCACTGAGTTATCTCGAAACCAGCTCACATTAAAGGAGCCACATTCTGATACTCAATTTTAACACCACAAGAATTGCTGGGGGACTTCTTGCACAGTGAAGCTGTAACTGGTTGAACAGTAGCATTTGTACTGTGTGCTAGCCTTTCAGCTTGTGAGTGGCACTGTAGGAGCAAGAAAAATATGGTTGCATTTTCTTGGTGCATTATGTCAATATTTGGCATAAAACATAGTTGTCAAATATCTGCTCTGCCTGTCAGTTTAGAGCTTCCTGCCTGTCTGTGAAGGGGAATTGAAGCTTTGGGATGTAAAAGTTGAGAGTGTGCTGGATGCATGCTGATAGTTACCTCTGTAAATCTGTATTGGCTGAAAGCTGCAGAAGCTCAGGTTTGGCAGTTGGATGTGGTGGTGATGGTGGTGTCCCTGGTAGCACCTGGGGCATAGTTTTATGAGGTGAATGTTGGAGTTGTGGATGTTTGCTGCTGCCTGGAATGTTTGGAAATGGTACTAGATCCATGTCCTGGGGGAAGGATTACCTTCCATACTGCTGCCAGGGTCATGCCTGAGCTGGAAGTACAGATAATTCTTCTGTTTGCCTCAAAATTTCCTCACATAGTGTTAGGTTGAATGGTCACTGTCAGACTGCTTGGGTGTTTAATGCGTGAGTTGGAGGTGTAGAGCCTTTCCTGTCACTGGAGGTGGTCACTGCACATGCACAGGGAGGGGCTGCTGTGGGTATTGGTGTCTGACAAGAGACACGTGGTGAGTGAGGATGATGCAGGTCATGGCCCAAGAGATGGACGTTCCTTTGTGCACATTCGGGTGCTGCTTTGGCAGACGTGTGAAAATAAAAGTATGTTTCTGTTTTTGTGGTTTGGTCAGCTTTGTTCAGTGCTCCAGACCCTCAGAGGAGGAGTTTTGGGAAGTTTGTTAGGAATTTGGGAAGCTTTTCAAATGAAAGGTGGTGTGGCTCATCCCACTGGCACCAGCAGTGGGCAGGTAAGGCAATTTCAGAGCAGCAGCCGTGCTCTGGTGAGTTTGTTCCAGGGGCTTTTGGGCACTGTGCCTCCTTCAGCTGAAAGCTCCTGGGACAGGCTTGCAGCAGTGCTTGACCATGCACTTCTGTATTGGCACCTGTTGGAGGAACCAGGTAACTCCTCAAGTCAGTGGCTCATCACTTCTCAGGGATACCACAGAATTCCCAGAGCAGGGTTAGCCATTCCCCCAAGCTGAGCTGCAGAGCATAGTTTGACTTCAGTACTGTTTCTTCAGGAATATATGTTTAGGAGCGAAAGATGAGTTTACCACCACAAAAAAAAAAAAAAAAAAAAAATTAATGCATCCATACAGCAGCTCTGGGGCTTTTCTCTCATCATCTGCAAGCTTCATCTTTCTAGGTAGTGGTTTGACTGACCCTCTTCCTTGGAAGTGGTATTACTGAAAGCTTGTTGTGACCAGAATGAGAGTGTTTCATGTGTTCTAATAAGCATTTCTCTGTATTCAGAGTGGAAAGCATAAATCAGAATTTCTCATCCAAGTTGGAACCAGGACTCTGGCAAAACAGATCTGTATTCTCAGTAACACACTTGTGGTAGACCTGCCCTGAGCCTCAGCCCCATAAAGAGCAATATATTCTTTCTAATTCTAAAAAAACCTGGAGTCTGGCAGCTGCAGCCCTGATCAGCATTGTATTGCCATGGGTGATGCCTGAGGGCACTGCTGCAGCAGTGTGCTTTGGGGCTCTCATGTGGAGGTGACCAGGCCAAGGGCTGCTCTGTGATCTCAGGGTGTTCTCTGCAGGTTGGTGCTGCTCCCAGTGAAGCCCCAGCAAAGTCTGTGCATCACTCCTGGTCAGAGCTTTAGTTTAATTAAACAATGGAAGGACGACTGTCCCTCATCTGAGCTGGTGCATAACGATCACCCCAAGTGCTCAGCTGTTTATTGTTGAAGTTGCATCACGAGTAATGGCTTGGGAAGCATCTCCCTAACTCCCAGCAGACTCTGCTCTGCTCCCAGCACTCGGTGTTTGTCTCAGGGTTACTACCTGCCAACTCCCAGGGTGTTTACTCTGCTGAAAGCAGAGGAGTCTGGTAGATGTTGTGCTGCAGTCACTAAGCAGGCATCTGAATGAGCTTCTAAAAATAGCTTATCCCTTTCCAAGAAAGCGAGGTGCTGTCTAACTTGGGCCAAACCCAGGATGGGCAATGGGAAGGACAGCATTGGTCAGGTGACTCTATTGTAAAATAAATTTTTTCAGGTGATGATTGGAGCGGCTGCATTGCTGGTTTAGAGCCCCATGCAACTTCAGATCCATAGTGTTATGGTTTATACTGTTATTCCTCAGACAGAGATCAGAACATCACTTAGTGCCTGCAGGACAGTTTCTCCTTTGAAGGTGGGTTTTCCTGTGAGATCTTTAACTGGAAATTCTTTGGAAAGTAATATTGCTCAAGAGCATTGTGATAGACCTTTGCTTGCAACTTCTCTGTTCTTTAGTAGATGGGTTACTTCAGGAAAAGCTGTTCTTTATCTGCACACAACTCTGAAGTTGAACCCAGCTGGGATACTGTAATGTTTGATGGGTAATGTACGTGCTGCCCACAGAGAGATCATCCCATGCCTGCTTGGTTGGTCTTCATGTCTGGCACGAGGCAAGCCTTCTCTCATCCTTTAATTTATAATCCTGAGTGGCCTTTTTTGCATTGCATTATTCTTTTTCAGGTAAATGAGGCCATGTTCAAAATCTTCGTGGTTTTTAATCGCTCTCCATCTGTCATGACATTTCTGAAAAACTGGAGGGAGGCTGTTCCTGCCTGGTTTGCCTCAACGCTGCATTTTGGCATGTGATGGCCAACTGAATGGTTTAGCCTGGCAAATGCTGAGTGATACTTAGTGGCTTTCTTCATCTTCTCTGACGGGTCACAGCGTTGCCTTCTCTTCTAGTGATAGTGACTGTTCTGAGGTCACCAGTACACTCAGGAATGTCCCCGAACACACAAGCACATGTAACATATTGGTCATACTACTTGTGGTTGTAAATGAAGGGGAAGTGATTGTTTTGTGGAAGGAGCCTATTTGCTGTAGATGCTTCTAGTGACTGGGTGGTAAAAAATGGAAAAAATGATCATTCCCAGGCTATTGGGCCAAAGCCAGTATTGATGTTGGAAACATTACATTTTGTTTAGCCAGTATTAATGTTGGAAACATTACTTTATCTTACATTGGCAAAGTAAGATACCAGAGCTCAGTTTGAAAATAATGCAAGTTGTAATCATGGATTGACAGGTGATTGTCAAAAATACGGCAAGTACTGATTTAGTAGCCAGAGATAAAATAATAACGACTTTAGGACCCAGAATAACAAAATGAAATAAAGATCTGTAGCAGCCACAGAAACTTGGAGGCCAGTGCAAGTCAGGAAATCGCACAGGGTGAGCAGCTGATCCCTCAGCGTTTCTGAACCTGACTGTTCTTAGGTGTTTGTTGTTTCTCTGTGCCTTCTCTGGGTGTCAGCTTCTCCCTCTGTCGGGGCTGGGACCCTTCCCTGCCCAGGCCCGCGGAGCTGCAGCACCCAGCGGTGTTTACATCCTGCTGCAGCCCACGTGCTCTGGAGAGGCAGGCGTGCCTGAGCCACAGTGCTGGGCGCTCCTGCAGCTCTTGCAGCGCTGCAGGACCCAAGTCGGGAAGCAGGAGTTTCTCCCTTTCTGGGAATGGCCTCCAGGGGTTCTGTGTGATGCAAGGTGTCTCGGGCAGAAGCAATGTCTTCCTTCTGGCATCGTTTTATTTCTGTTGTGTTGCTTTATCGTTGCTTTTTCTGGATTTCTTGTCATTTCTGCTGCAAGTGCGAAGAGCAGATAGGCAGCAGGGATGTGAGGAGGGGCAGGGCCACCCCCTGCTCCTGCAGGTGTATGTGCTGGTGGTGCCTTGCAGGGATTACCTGCAGCCCAAGGAGCTGTGTGTTGTATTTAACTGGCCAAAGCATTATCTGCGCCGAGAACCTGGATGTCCACCTGGTGAGGGCGTTTGAATTGTTTACACTGGGGCTCATGAGACACAAACCAGGCAGAAAATTTTGAGAAATACTTTGTTCTAAGTCTTGCTCCTTTTCATCTATCGGGTTGTTGTGTGACTAGCTGAGATGCTCTTCCTGGTCTTCCCTGTAAGTAGATGAAGTAGGAATTCCATGTAAAAAGGATGAGGCAGAACACAAAGAAATGGTGTTATTTCTTTGTGCAGCTCTCCTTCTTTCACAGTCTTGTCCCTTTTCACTTGCAGGATACTGTTCTTGCAGTGCCTGCCCTTCTTAAAGCTTAGCAGCCACATTGCACAGTGCTTTGAAAGGATAAACAGCAAGTAGCATCTCTGTTTCCAAAGTTCATAGGAAAGTTATGACTGGCCAACTAAGTACTTGAGGTGAAAATGGATTAGGAAAGATGGAATGATATAAAAACAAAAAGATGTTGAAAAGATGCCATGCATTTGAGTGGCAGATGAGCTGGATTGACACCTACAGACTCCTGATACACCTGCCTCACTCTGGACCTCATGCCTCCTTCAGAGGAAAGAGCTTCCCAGAAGTCAGGTTTTCATCTCTCCTTAAGACCAAGTCTGAAGGGAATTAAAAAGAGAGGATTTACGTAAGTTTGCGGGAAGTTGGGCTACGTTTGTACTAGAATAATATACACAGAAACATTTCATTTGCTGGAGTGTGTCTTTAGGGTGGTTTGGATAATAGCTTACAGGAGGAAAGCTTTGTTGTTTGATATGAACAGCAGATTTTATGCATTAAGGGTTTGTTTCTGTATATATTTGTAGTTTGTCTTCCTGTAACTCTTTTTGATTGTTCTTTAGCTGTAAACTGTTGTTGCTGTGTATGTGTATATAAAAGCTGTATTTCCTTTTTAGCAATTCTTTGTTAGAGGAGCAAATGCCAGTATCTTTTTTTGGGGAAGGAAAATCCTCTAGAATCCTTTTGTGCTTCATTCACAGTGGAGTTCATTTCAACATTAATATCCATGTCCTCAAACTTCCATCTGCTCTCTCATTGCAGGATGAACAGTTTTTAGGTTTTGGTTCAGATGAAGAAGTTAAAGTACGAAGTCCCACCAGGTCCCCCACAGGTAAGTTCAAGTTGCAGGATTGGGTGTCGACTTTCTGTTTTCTTTTGTGATGATTTTGCTGTGTCTCTCATGTTTGTTCCACCAAATCTCATCCACTATAAAAGCCACACCAGTCTTTAGGTTCAGTGCAGTTAGTTTTGGATTCTCTATGTCTGATCTGTAAAGGAGAAGGGAAAGTCTGAGTAAAGAGTTATACTGATGAAACCAGTATTTGAAACCCCATGTCAGTGTTCTGGAGAGGCAGCTATTTAAAGAGTAAGGGTCTGAAACTGTTTGACTACTTCAGGAACTTTCAGTAGACTCCTTACTGCCTGTGTTGTCAGTAAATGCTCTCACCAGAGCGCTCTGCTCTTCCACCATAATCATCTGCTCAGCTTGGCTTCAGCAGCAAACTGTGGTGGGGTGCCTTGCTACTGCAAGGGAGGATCCAGAAGTGAAATAGCTGGACTTGGTGATAGTGCAGTGAAATGCATTGGTCAAGGTGGGTGATCAAGTCTTGTGCTTGATGGCACCAAGTCGGTGCTGAGTATTAACCGTGTTTCAAAGCTAAAACCAGTTTTTAGTAAACTGTCTTGTATCAGCCTTGTGTAGGTTGTTCTTGCTCTCTTGACCTCTCCCTTAGCAGTGCAGATGGATGGCACTTGAAAGGAAGGATTTTTTTTTCTTTCAACTGGCTGTGAGCTGCTTTAAAAAAATATATTAAAATTCATGTGTTTAAAAGGTAGCATGTGCCCTTGAGAATTATTGCTCCCTCCCAGCATGAGGTTGGTGCTAGGCTTGTGCAATTGCATATATAATTGTTGGGAAAAGACTAGCTTGCATTTTTAAGCAAGTTATCTGTGTGGTATTTTATGTGGGAAAAGACATTTGTTGGGAAGGTATTCTCTACATGTAGTGCTAAAACTGTTTTTATTTGTTGATTATCTGAAATGTTTTGGCAGCATGGGCAGCATGAATGATACTGAGTAAATACTTGTGTGACCTGGGTAAAGCTCATCCCACACTTGGAGAAATTTAATATGTTCCCTGTTTCCCTCTCAGTTAAATCTAGTCCACGGAAACCTCGCGGGAGGCCCCGGAGCAGTTCTGAGCGAAGTTCAGCTGTACTGTCAGACTCTTCATCAGTGTGTTCCCCTTCAAGCAAGTCTGAAACCACAACCATGGAGAAAGTAAAGAAGAAGGAGTCTAAGAGTGGGGAAAAAAGACGAGGAAGACCTCCAGCACTTACAAGTGTGAAGTTCAAATTGTCACAGGAGAAGGACACGTCAGACATTCAGAAGGGCAGCAAAGAAGAAAAAGAGAGTCTGAAAAAAATCAAAAGATCACCATCCACTACATTTCAGCAAGCAACTAAAATCAAGAAATTAAGAACTAGTAAGCTTTCCCCACTGAAATCTAAATTTAAGCCTGGGGCAAAACTTCAGATTGGGAGGAAGAGCGTTCAGATTGTGCGCAGGAGAGGCAGGCCACCATCCTCTGAACGTTTAAAGACTTCCTCAACTTTAGTCATAAACTCACAGCTGGAGAAGCCCCAGAGGATTCGCAAAGAAAAGGATGGCACACCGCCTCTCACGAAGGAGGAGAAGGCTGCTGTCAGACAGAGTCCACGCAGGATTAAGCCTGTCAGGATTATACCTTCCACCAAAAGGACGGATGCTGCGATTGCCAAGCAACTCTTGCAGAGGGCTAAAAAGGGAGCACAAAAAAAGATTGAGAAAGAAGCAGCCAAACTGCAGGGCAGGATGGGGAGAACACAGCTCAAAAATATCCGACAGTTCATCATGCCAGTTGTGAGTGCAATCTCATCACGGATTATCAAAACACCCAAACGGTTTATTGAGGATGAAGACTACGATCCTCCTATTAAAATATCCAGACTAGAATCCACACCAAACAGCAGGTTCAGCACTACATCTTGTGGCTCCAGTGAAAAGTCCAGCGCCGCTTCTCAGCATTCATCTCAGATGTCTTCAGACTCCTCACGGTCCAGCAGCCCCAGCGTGGATACATCTACAGACTCCCAGGCTTCTGAGGAGATGCAGATGCTTTCTGAGGAGCGAAGCAATACTCCAGAGGTTCACACTCCCCTGCCTGTTTCTCAGTCCCCTGAAAACGATAACGGTGATAGAAGAAATAGAAGGTTTTCAATAACAGAAAGAAGTTTTGGCCAGAGGACTGCAAAAAAGCTGTCAGCCTTACCGAGCATGCCACAGCAGCAGTCCTCCTCCTCTCCTCCTCCCCCTTTGCTCACTCCCCCACCACCACTGCAGCCTGCTTCAAGCATCTCAGACCATACCCCTTGGCTTATGCCTCCAACCATTCCGTTAGCCTCACCCTTTCTTCCTGCTTCTGCTGCACCGATGCAAGAGAAACGAAAGTCAATTCTGCGAGAGCCAACATTTAGGTGGACCTCCCTGAAACATTCCAGGTCGGAGCCACAGTACTTCTCATCAGCAAAATATGCCAAAGAGGGTCTTATTCGCAAGCCGATATTTGATAACTTCAGACCCCCGCCGCTAACACCGGAGGACGTTGGCTTTGCATCTGGCTTCTCGACGCCAGGTGCGCCAGCTCCCACGCGTCTCTTTTCACTTCACTCTGGAGCCAGGTTTGATATGCACAAGAGAAGTCCTCTGCTGCGAGCGCCACGATTCACGCCCAGTGAGGCCCACTCCCGGATCTTCGAGTCTGTAACCTTGCCCTCGTCTGTCGGCCGTGCCACCACGGGGACCTCAGCCACGGGCACGTCCTCTCGGCGACGGAAGAGGAAAGCGTTCAGCCCCATCCGATCAGAGCCCAGATCTCCTTCGCACTCCATGAGGACGAGGAGCGGGAGGCTTAGTACCTCTGACCTGACAACTCTCACCCCACAGTCTTCTGTCTCTTCCTCATTAACTAGTATTTCGGTTAGTTCTCTTGCCACTAGTGCCTTAAATTCAACTTTTACTTTTCCCTCCCATTCCCTATCGCAGTCTGGGGAATCAGCAGAAAGAAGCCAGAGGCCAAGGAAGCAGACAAGTGCTCCAGCAGAGCCTTTCTCATCTGGTAGCCCTACTCCTCTCTTCCCCTGGTTCACATCAAGTCCCCAGACAGAGAGAGGCAAAAACAAGGACAGGGCAGCAGAAGAGCTCTCCAAAGATAAAGATGCTGACAAAGGCCTGGAGAAGGACAAGAGCAGAGAGAAAGACAGAGAAAGAGAAAAGGAGAACAAACGGGAGTCAAAGAAAGAGAAAAGGAGAAAAGGGTCGGAAGTACAGAGCAGCACTGCTTTGTTTCCTGTAGGTAAAATGCCCAAAGAAAAAGTCAGTGAAGATGCTGCAGCGTCATCGTCCGCCAAAAAAACTGCCGGGCGGAAGAAGTCTACAGCAGCAGATGCCACGGCAGAAGTGTCCACTGCTGCTCTGGTGGATACAGCAGCTGTCAAAACCAAAACATCCAAGAAAGGTAGAGGGGGGCTGGACAAGTCAGACCTGGACCTCAGCCCCACTGTGCCGTCTTTGGAGAAGGAAAAAGCTCTGCGTCTTTCTGCTCCTTCATCAAGCACTGTTAAACATTCTGCTTCCTCCATCAGTTCTATGTTGGCTCAAGCAGACAAACTGCCAATGACTGACAAGAGGGTAGCCAGTCTTCTGAAAAAGGCAAAAGCCCAGCTGTACAAGATTGAGAAGAGCAAGTCCCTCAAACAAGCAGATCAGCCAAAAGCACAGGTACTCCTTTTTCCAAGTCGGGTTTTTTGCTAGAGTGCATCTTACTTTGAACTTGTCCTGAAAGTCACTAACAGCTTTTGTATACTGAGCGTGAAGAATTAATGTGCCAAGCTAAGCAGCTGTTAGTGCAACAGATGGCAAACGACCCGAAAACAAGAATCCCTGGGCAGGAGCTGAGGGGAAGAGGGAGCTGCTGCATAGTCAGCTCAGAGGGGAGCTGCATGCGTTTGGAGACCAGTACAGCATAGCTGCTTCTTGGGTGTCTCTGAACAAAGCTAAGCAAAGCGATTATCTGGAGTAGTACTCACTCTGAAAAGTGCAGTTCCAGCAAAATGCAGTGTCTGTCTTGGCTTCCAGGTTTCTTGGGGACCCTCCTCAAGTAGAAAGTTGGCTTCTGAAGCAAAGTTGTTACTTGATGTTTCTGGTTTTTAACATTATGCAGTGATCTCTCACTTAGAGGAGGGAGGATATCCCTTGGAATTTTGCATATGGTTTGGGGAACTGCTTCCTACCACTTTGCTCTTTTCCCTCTTCCCCACCCCAAAACTACAATTTTCTGCAGTCCTCTTTACCTGCCAGAAAGGGAGGTCAGATACGTTTTCAGGGAATACTTTTTATTTAAACTTTTACTTTTTGTAACAGCACTAGTGTTGAAAATCACTAGTACATATTTCAAATAGAGAAGCCTCCAGCTGTTTGTTTCTGAAATGAAGATGCCCATGCATCTGTATGACTGGCCTGGTGTAGCAGAATCCCAGATTCTCACAGTTGCTTATTTGGGACAGTTCTTTCAGTGGGAGATATTCCAGAATCTTACCAAAACATGGAAAATTGCACTAAAATGCTCTATTTGTTTAGCATCTCAGTAAACTCAAGCCCCTTATCTGAAACATCAGCAGCTGCAAAGCTCTCAAACACCCTCATCTACTACTGGCTTCTGCTGGATCAATCAGCACCAAGTGCTGCTCCAATTCCAGTGGGCTGTGATTTTTTTAATGTCAGTGCCTTGATAATGTGGCTTCGTGAGCAAGTTTGCTTTCCAGTAGTGGATGCAGACTTACCTTGTAATTCCAGCTGAGTCAAAACTCTTGTCTCTTGCATTTATCCTTTCTTGGATAACTGAGGCTTAGAAGGCCAAGTCTGTTTTTATCCTGATTCTTACAATCTACAAGCTAAGGTATAATTTGCTTAGAAGTCTCTATTGCATGTTTCTCAGTCTCATTTTGGTAATTTTCTCAGGAATACTGTCTGCTCTCATGTTCTGAAATCTAGGGGCAAGAGAGTGATTCATCAGAAACGTCAGTCCGAGGACCGCGAATAAAGCACGTGTGCAGGAGAGCAGCTGTTGCGCTGGGCCGCAAGCGAGCGGTGTTCCCTGATGACATGCCCACTCTGAGTGCCTTACCATGGGAAGAGCGGGAGAAGATACTGTCTTCCATGGGGAACGATGGTGAGTTAGGATTTCTGGTTTTCATCTGTGGGTCCATACAAAGTCAGCTTCTGGTGACTGCTTTAAATGAGGACTTCAAGTGATTAACAAGGGAAAGTATCTTAAAGAGCTCTGGGCTCTCTATTACAGTGCCACTCAAACAGGGTTAATCCTTTAAGCTGTTAGGAATTGTGTTAAATATCTGTGTTTTGCACCAAACCTGTGTTCTCCCGAGGGGCGTGTGTGCATATGCGTGTGTACACGTGTGTGCGCACACAATCTCAATATCTGTGTTTTGCACCAAACCTGTGTTTTCCCGAGGGGCGTGTGTGCATATCATGTGTACACGTGTGTACGCACACAATCTCGTGCATCTGTGTGGCTCTGCCGATGAACTTAGGCTTCATGGGCTAAATTGGACACTCCTGAACCATTCTTTGACCTCAGAAAATTCACATTAGAAATGTTCTTTTGGTAGATAAGTCATCGATAGCTGGCTCAGAAGAGGCTGAACCTGTTGCTCCACCTATCAAGCCCATTAAGCCGGTCACCAGAAACAAGGCACAGCAGGAGCCTCCGGTGAAGAAGGGCCGGCGCTCCAGGCGCTGCGGGCAGTGTTCGGGCTGTCAGGTTCCAGAGGACTGTGGGGTCTGCACGAACTGCCTAGACAAACCCAAGTTTGGTGGGCGCAATATAAAGAAGCAGTGCTGCAAGTAAGTGTGTCTGAGAAGCTGCTGAGCTAATCCCTGCTCCGAGTGGGATCAGTGTGCCCACGCTCTGGGCCAGGAGCGGCAGATTTGCCCTGTGTCATGGGCTTGGACTGGGTTTGACCTGGTCTGAAGCTTGATCAAAGCAAGGGACTGTGAACAGGTTGAGAGTCAAGACCACAATTTGAAGTGCAGTAGTTAGGAGCTCTTTCTCTGGAGTTCATGTCTAGTTTATTCTCCTCAGTTTGATGGAAGTGGCAGAGTACTGGGGATCGTTCAGTGTAAGATCTGTGCCTTTTGTTAGGCAGTACAGGATTTTGTAAGGAAGGCAATATGCACATAAATATTTATCTCTTATTCTCCTAGACTGCATTAATGAAGAGCTTGTGTTTTCAAGCTGGTGTTTATTTAGCTTATATACACTTTGTATATCAAAGGGTTAGGGTCTCTGGATCCTGACCCTGGATCAAAGGTGTCTCTGGATATCATTAAGAAACACCGCTCTTCCATGATTTCTTCTGTTATTTTTTATGCATATCACTTAGACTGAACCTTTTTTCTTTTTTAATTGCGGTATTAAATTGATTTTACCAGACTAGATAAACTGTCTGAAAAGGCAGCAGCTAAAGTGGCACCAGTAGATTGTTGTGGTATAAGAGCTATTTATAAGCCTTGCTGTGAGAATTGCTGTGTGAGAACACTGCAGACTGGAAGGAGTCTTGCTCTCAGCAGCTTTGGGCTGGGTTTCAGAGCCATGAGCCCTGCTACAGGAATGGAGGCAGAAACAAAGCCTGGCCTAGTCTACAGAAGACATTTTATGCCAAGAATAAGACAAATAGGGAATAAAGCTGAATAAAGTTGCAAAAGGCTTGGTCCCCTAGTCCAGTCCCACACCAAGAGTACTTGGTTTTGTCTGAACAAAAGTAGTGTATGTATTGCTAATGTTATTTTCAGTTTTTGATGTTGAGTATTTACAGACTGCCCTCTTAATATCTGCATCTTGGTTCTCATTTCATGACATTTCTTTCTTTTTAGAATGAGGAAATGTCAGAATCTACAGTGGATGCCTTCAAAAGCTTATCTCCAGAAGCAAGCTAAAGGTAGGCTGAAAGACTTGCCTTGAGTATAGGACAAGACAGAAGTTTTTCTTTTCATAGGTTTTGCTCTCTGTGCTGTTGTTTTAGCTACTCTGAGCTTATAAAAGTTACTCTGCTGGGAGCCAACCTGCCTGCACTGTTGGTGGCAGGTGCAAGGGGCAGGAGAGATGTGAGTACATCATGTGAGATGTGAGACACATGCCAGTGTCTTTCAGCACTGGACTGGTGGTGACTTTCGCTTCCTTTTCCTTCCTCACAAAGTCTGCACTCAGCTATGAATCTGTGTTACTGCAGGAGGGTGTTGCTTATTGCTGTTGTAAAATAGGGGCTCTAGGTGTGAGAGAACATGGATTGAAGTACAAGCCAAATTTATTTTCTGAGTACAGTTTTTTGTTTGACAGAATTGACAAAGTTCTGAATCAAAGTGTCTGTATCCCTTTTTAAGAGGGCAGCAAATCATTTGAAGTCACACTATTTTGTTTGTGTTGCTTTATCTGTGCTTCTTTTTCTTAGCTGCAAAAAAGAAAGAGAAGAAATCCAAGACAAATGAGAAGAAAGAAAGCAATTCTGGAAAAAACCAGTTGGACTCTGGACAGAAACAAACTCCTCAGGCTGTTGTACCAAGAGAAGACAATTCTGGGAAGAAGAGCAGCGAGCCTGCCCGTAAGCCTGTTGAGGAAAAGCATGAGGATGGCAATTCCTCCGTTCCCGTGTCAGAGCCCAAACAGGTCCCTGCATCTGGTACCAGAAAGACTGGCAAGCAGATGTCCCAGCCAGTCCAGCTCCCCCCTCCTCAGCCACCAAGCTCAGGACCTTTGAAAAAAGAAGCACCTAAACTTAGCACTTCTGAGCCCAAGAAAAAGCAGACTCCCCAGCCAGAAATAGGTAAATGGGACTATTTATCCTCAATACGTTTGAGTCACGTTAAGTAACAATACTGCTAAAAGCTGGTGCATTTTAAACCCAGTGAATGCTTTGTGGTGTGTTGAAATCTCAGCAGACTATTTTGGAAATTTTGGTTAGAACTGGCTTCCTTTTTATTGACCCACAGTGTGTGCTAGGGCAGGGAGAAAGATGGCTATCCTGGTTGGGACTCTTGAGTTGTATAGTTGTGGCAGTCTTGAAGTGTATTTTCAGAATTGTTAAGTCTGTCAACTTCCCATTCTGAATGTGAAACCAGGAGGATGTAATCTTTTATATAAAAGTATAGCCCACTATTGTATGTAGTGCAGAGCAGTGTGAACAGTCACCAGCCAGGCAGCTCTGGGATTTCTGTGGCTTTGCACCCACAATGCTCCAGATTGTGTGCAGAGCAAACTCTTCTAGTCTTGCCTCAAAGAAACTGCTCATAGCTGGGGAGGTGCAGCCACAGAAGAGGGTGGAAAAGTTCTAGTCTAAAACTCATCGCACATTACCCAGCTGATTTTTTTCCCTTTTCTTCTCTACAGGTGGCTGTTAGTTACTTGAAATACTCATAATTTTTCCCCCCCTTCCTAGGCACAGAACAAAGCAAACAGAAAAAAATTGCTCCCCGTCCAACTTTCCCTGTGAAACAGAAACCAAAAGAAAAGGTGAATACTGTTTTTTATACAGTCAGTAAAATCTCAAGCACCTGGAACTTCTGTCTAGAAAGTAGAACCATATTGCTTAAGCCTTTGCACATTTTTTTTTATTTGGTTCTTAAAGATGTTAGGTTTTCCCTTGTGGCAGTATATGGATAGCAAAAACCGTAGCCTATGCCTAAGATTCAGTTCAGATGTTACTTTGGTATCTAAGATTTGTGTGTTGGAGGGTGGAGGCTAGCTTTTCCATAAAAAGTGCAACTACTTCTGTCTCAGAAATAGCTCGATCGTGGAAAAAAAGAATTGTCTTAAGTGAAGGGAGAAGTGAGTAGAACCTCTTTATACCCAGAGTTGCCCCACTGCATCCAAACACCAACCCATGCTTTGATGAAAGAACAATGTGATGGTAAAGCACATGGAATTAGGACTGTACTTGCACATGGAATGCTCTTAGGGAATGGTTTGTAGAATGGTCACTTCCCTGCAGCTTTGTAACACTCGTTAATTTTGTGCTGGTTTGGGGGTTTGTCTGTAATTGATTGATGGTATTGGATGTAACTGCTGATTGAGTTCTGACGTCCAGAGTTGGGATTAATGCAGGCTCCTTTGCTTGACCAGGAAAAGCCCCCTCCTCTAAGCAAGCCAGAGAGCAGCACACTGAACTTGCTCAGCACTCTGACTAACGGCAGCAGTTCCAAGCAAAAGCCACCTACAGATGGAGTCCACAGAATCCGAGTGGATTTCAAGGTAGAGGACAAAATGTTTTAAGTATTTGAATGTCCGCTGGCTTTCAGACACTGGAACTAGAGTCCCCTGAAAGTGCTGGCTAAAACTGCTGAGTTTGTGTGTCTGGTACCTTTCAAAGGGAACCGCCAAAATAGGAACCTCACGACAAGTCACTTGGTTGATTTTTAAAAGCTTGTTATGCCTTTCTTTTCTTATAATTAGAGTACTGGATGAAGAGACACTTAAAGCTTTAAAACCTTAACTGTCAATGTGTGAGGATGAGCAAGAATTTGAGGTTTATGAAGAATTATTCCATTAAGATGGAACTTAAAAACCTTACCACAACTTGAGCCAACAAGATTTGGGGAAAATGTTAGTAACTTGTAATTCACAACGTTTGGGGTATATCTGGGGTTTTAAAATGATAATTCATGTACATTTTTGAACAACAGTGTTGAAATAATAATAAAATATTTTCCTAATAATTTTTCAGTTCATCTATAAATGTTGATACTGGAGATCATAGTGAGATCTCATAAGTGTTTTATACAAATATGGAGCTTTAATAAAGTATAATTCTTCTGAAATTTCACTTCTAGTAATACTTGTGCAATTGTGAAAAGCCTTGTCCTGTTCCTTAGGTTTGCCTTCCCTAGAAGGGAGGCTCTAGCATGCCATTGAGTGCTCTCGGCAGGAACAGCGCCGAGGTGTGACTCTCCCAGAATACACTGTAAAGTAGACTGAGGTAGACATGGAAGTTATTTCAGTTTGAGGCATCTTAATCACAGGCCCAGAACTGAACAGGGCGTGAGCATTTTGTACTGATGTTGTATTGCCTTGTTCTGCATGGTGATGTGTCCTTTTGTACTTTCAGGAGGACTGTGAAGTGGAGAATGTTTGGGAGATGGGTGGGTTAGGCATCGTCACCTCGGTACCTATTACTCCCAGGGTGGTGTGTTTTCTCTGTGCCAGCAGTGGACATGTGGAGGTAAAGCATTGTGTTCTGCTGTTGATGACTTAATTACAGCACTGTATTGTTACAAGAACAAATAAATAAAAATTATAATGACCTTAATCCAGAAGAAATTAAAATAATACCGGTAAATCTGTCCTTGCTAGAATTTGTCCCAAGATACTAAAGTGCAAGGTATTTAAAATCAGTTTGGGAACTCGCATCTGATGTAAAGCAGGAGCTTTGCTCTCTTTTAGCCTGAAATAAGAAAGACTGCCCAATGGTGCTAACAGTTTTTAGACAGCCTTGACTTTTCCAGGTGCGTTCATACGTGCCAAGAGCTGTAAACTGTTACAGAAACAAAACTGTAAAGGTTCTGGCACTGCCTAAAAAGCTGGCTTGAGGTGTGTTAAATGCATTTCCAGGTTTAGATAGGTGCCTTCTCAGTATCTTCAGACCAGCTGACCTGGGTGCTGTTGCTCTAGGAGGGCCTGGGTTCTGACGAGTGGACAGGGGAGAAGGGAGTTGAGTTCTGGACGTGGACATCAGCGCACGTGAGGTCCATGAAGGCCCTGTGGGGCACAGAGCCATCCCCTTCTTAGTCAGGGGCCCCCAGGGGCAAAGGATTCCCATGTCCCCTGTGAGCCTGCAGTGTCTGTGCTCTGAGGATGGTTGTTTTTCTGGTATGACCACCCTTGTACAGGATACAGAGAAACTAGAAGAGCTTTGTAATGGCGAAGTGGGCTGAACGGAGAGAGAGAGACTCTCTTTGCTCTGCATGTCCCCACTTCATGCACCAAGTGTGTCTTCTGCTGTAATTGGCTTATAGTACAGGGAGGGAGATCCTGAAGAGCCCTGTAGGCCTTTATCAATGCTCAAAGCACTTAGTTAACAGGTACCAGACTCCCGGTGGCTGTGAGCTGTCCAGTCGCTACTTAGGTTACCTGAAATACAGAGTTTCCCTCCTAAGATCTTATTCTGTCAGTTGTAAAGCAGAATTCAAAATAGTTCGGAGCACAAGCGGGCTGGTTTGGGAACTTGGAGCAGTTTCTGCTTTGCTAAAACCTGCCTCTCCCCCCTTGCAGTTTGTGTATTGCCAGGTCTGCTGTGAGCCCTTCCACAAGTTCTGCCTGGAGGAGAGCGAGCGGCCCCAGGAAGATCAGCTGGAGAACTGGTGCTGCCGTCGCTGCAAGTTCTGCCACGTCTGTGGGAGACAGCACCAGGCCACCAAGGTACCCCAAAACCACTGGGAGACCCAGCAGCACCCCCACTGCTCCCAGGGCTCCTCTGGATCCAGAGGTCGGCCAGCACGCATGTGCCAGGAGCAGAGTCTCTGTGCGCTGGGGAGGAGGCCTCTTGAGTTGCTCCATTGCAGCTTCTTTCTCTTGACCTGAATGGGGGACCCAATAAAAAATTGAAAAGTCCAGAATTTTGCATCCCTTTGCAGGATGTCTGTACCAATGCTTTTTTCCCTTATTCCTGTAGCAGTTGCTGGAGTGTAACAAGTGCCGAAACAGCTATCACCCTGAGTGCCTGGGCCCAAACTACCCAACAAAACCCACCAAGAAAAAGAAAGTCTGGGTGAGGGATTTTAATTTCTTTTTTGGATCATTCATTTGTTGACTGTTGGTAATGCCAGGGAGGAGAGCTCTGCAGGTGATTTGCTCTGATGCAGTTCCTCATCTCTTCAAGGCAAGGTGCCTATTGCATCAGAGGGTACATTTATTTGGAAATAGTGAGGTGGCTGGTTCATAAGATGTTCTGAGAAAGCAGAGTTGTTAGAGAGATTACCCCTTTTTTCAGTTGTAGTAAGATCATAGTAAGTTTTTTGGTCATAGTCCCAGAACATGGAAGAGGGTCTTTAAAATAGAAGTGTTTACTTTGTTAACAAACCTGTTGGTACCAGTATTGAGAGACAATTTGGATTAATTGGCTAATTTGTGTCTTTGAAGCTTTTGTTCTAAGTTCCTGTAGTGTATTTGCTGCTAAGACATTGTGTACATGTTTCCTTCTATAATGTACAGAATTTAAAAACTGTTAAAATAGGACTGTGTATTTTAGATCAGAAGAAATGCCACAACTACATCTATTTTAGTTGAGGGAAAGGTGATATTTTCTTCAGTGCAAATATGAAGGACAAAAAAACCTATACTGTGATTTGGTTTAGTGTTTTTTCTTGTTGTATTATCACCATCTTACCATGGAGGAAGTGAGCTCAGTTCTCTTCAGTGAAAGTTTCAGCATTTAAAACTCCTTGTACTGTTGGGTAACATCTCTGCACTCACGAAATGATAAAAATTATGAGATGTGTTGAAAGCACAGAAACTGCTGGATAAAGCAAGTAATTCTTGCCAAATGAATTCTTTTTCCAGATATGTACCAAATGTGTTCGCTGCAAGAGCTGCGGATCAACCACACCGGGCAAAGGATGGGATGCACAGTGGTCTCATGACTTCTCCCTGTGTCACGATTGTGCCAAACTCTTTGCTAAAGGTACATATAGTAGTGGTTCTTCACAGCAGGAGCTTCCTCAGCTGCTTGGGTTTGAATCAGCCAGTGTGAGTGGGCAGAGGGCTAGCATGGCACCTGAGCTTGGCATGGTCCAGGCAGCAATGCAGGCTGGTTGTGGTCGAGCCTGAAAGTGCACGTAACAGTTCAGAGCCAGGATCTTACACTGTGCAGAAATCACTGCTTTATTGTCAGAGTTTGGGGCTTTCAGCATGCAAGCACTCGGCCATATAAAGGAATTATTGCACTCCTGTTGGCCCAGGGTTTCAAATAGCAGTTGAGGAAAAGACATTTTAAAACACTTTTGACATAAAAGCAATTTAAAAGCAAAATTTCTGTTGTAAGGTGGTTGTTCCTTTTGTCAGTTGCTGTACATGATGCCTTTGAGCCTCAGAGGGCATTCTGAGGAAGAATGTTAGGATAGAAAGTCTTGAGTGTTCCACCTAATTTCTTGCCTATTAGTCATCTTTGTCCTTCCATTTTGCTCTTGCATATAGTATTTTGTTAGCCTCGCTATGCCTAAACAATGGCTCTCCAGCCATGGAATTCTAAAGTAGTTGATGTTTTTCCAAGGTTATTTCTTGTAGCCTTGTAACAGTAGAGGGAACTGTGCTGGCAGTTTACTGAGAGGGGTGTTTGGAGCTGCTTTCTTAGCACCTCAGTAAGTAACCACGCAGCCTTTAAGGTGTGTTTGGCATCCAGGCATCTGATAAGATCCCATTTTGTTTGCAGGAAATTTTTGTCCTCTCTGTGACAAATGCTACGATGATGACGACTACGAGAGCAAGATGATGCAGTGTGGGAAATGCGACCGCTGGGTCCACTCCAAATGTGAAAACCTTTCTGGTAAGGAAATCCTCATCCCCTCAGTTCTGAAGAACATGAGGCAGTGATTAGACCAAAGCAATCAAGTCTTGGACCTTTCTACTAGAGTGTTAATTCAACACACTCACCTGTTGTGACTTACCTGAAAAATGCCTGTGGAATAACAACAGGTAAACCATTGCTAATACCAGTGGCATCCTGAAAGCACAAGATCCTCAAAGGCAGTGTCTCTCAGTTAGCTGTACAGGGGGCTTTTGTCACTGAAAAGTCTCAGGCAGTAGGTGCAGGGCAGGGATTTTTTCCTGTATCCTTCAGTAAAGCAATTCAGGTGGTTATCTCATGTTCTTGTGTCTCCAGATGAAATGTATGAGATACTCTCCAATTTGCCTGAGAGCGTTGCATACACCTGCATTAACTGTACGGAGCAGCATCCTGCAGAGTGGCGTCTGGCACTGGAAAAGGAGCTGCAGATTTCCTTGAAGCAGGTTTTAACAGCCCTCTTGAACTCCAGAACCACCAGCCACTTGCTGCGGTATCGACAGGTAAGCTGGAGCCTGTGCCCTGTTAGTCTGGCATGTAGTGTCTGTGGCATTCAGCTGAGTTGTTGAGGTGTTGCTGTGCCTCATGCAGAAGTATCTGCATCATACTTCAAACAACGTGTGCAGTGATTTAGTTATATTTTTTCTTTCTTTTGTTGATTCATTTGCAAGCAGAGAAGTGGGTATCTGATACAACTTGGAAGCTGAAAGAAAAATAGGGTAAAGTTCTTCGAGGAATAGCAGGATTTAGCTCTGTGATGATGAAGGTGCTTTTCTGACAGAAGAACACGATCTTTGTCTTGCAACATGCACTCAGAAATAAGACTTCTGAGCAATGAGTTTGATCCTTATGCTTGATGGTTCTGTCCTGGTGTGCCCCTTACCAGATCTCAGCAGAAAGCTGCTTAAGAGCTTTTCTTTGTTGCCCCTACATT
The DNA here is from genome assembly GCF_017590055.1 of Onychostruthus taczanowskii. NCBI lineage: Eukaryota > Metazoa > Chordata > Aves > Passeriformes > Passeridae > Onychostruthus > Onychostruthus taczanowskii. Next base: position 236,808 of record NW_024501792.1, on the reverse strand, counting down.
TTGGACAGAAATTCAGAACCCGTGTCTCCTTTCCTTCGCATTAGCAAGAATCTTTGGACCAGTAAATGGGCTTGGGAGAGTATCATCAGGAGCAGCTGCATTTCAATAGTTAACATCCCTCTGTCTCCTTGCTGGTGTTCACAGGCAGCAAAACCGCCTGATTTAAATCCTGAGACAGAAGAGAGTATCCCATCCAGAAGCTCTCCTGAGGGTCCCGATCCTCCTGTCCTAACAGAAGTCAGTAAACAGGAGGAGCAGCAACCTCTGGATCTGGAAGGAGTGAAAAGAAAAATGGATCAAGGAAGTTACACTTCTGTGGTATGTCAAATTGGTCATGTTTCACTCTATTACTAAGACACTGTAAATTGCTTTATCACATATGGTGCTCATAACTGAGCACCTTAAGCCTTTTCTTCAGGAGCAAGGAAGCAGGTTATTGTCCTGCTAAAAGTCGTTGTGGCTGGCACCGGTTAATATTGGTCCAGACACAAGTAATTGATGTTTTTGTGGGGCTCTCCTGTAGCCAGCAGTGGTACTTGGTCAGACCCCAGTTTGCTCTTAGTCAGACATTTGTGTAGATAAGTGTTCTGGTCATCCTGAACATGAAAATTCTGACTGAAGGTCTGGCCAAATAGCCCTGATGCAATTGGTTAGCTGGAAACTAAGGATTCATGGGTGGAGGAGTGATCTCTTCAGGGTTCCTTTACAAAAAATGCTAGTGTTGACCAGATCAGTTCTCTTTGCATAGACCAGCCTTTTCCTGTTTTTTTTTTTTTTTTTCCCTAGAGAATTTGTAGTCTTGAGGAGCACTGTAAATTGCAAAGTGCTTGGCAAATGTTGTGGTGCCAGGTTTTGACCAAATCCTCATGAGACAGCTAGTTTAGCAGATTTAAAACCAGTCAGCAGTCAGCTGAAGTGGACGGTTGTGGGTGTAGCAGCTGTGCCAGCCAGTTTACAAATTTAGAGGTCTTCTTGCTTCTTCACAGCCAAATTCCCTTTCTGCTTTTAAGTTGATGTTCAATCTTACAGTCATCTGAATGTTCACTTGAACATTGTCTTAAAAAATTAGTGGGTGGTATAGCTGTGCAAAAGACAATCCTGTTAATGTGAAGTTTTGTGGATTTCTTACAGTTGGATTTTAGTGATGACATCGTGAAGATAATTCAAGCAGCCATTAATGCCGATGGCGGGCAGCCAGAGATTAAGAAAGCCAACAGCATGGTCAAGTCCTTCTTTATTCGGGTGAGCTGGCCTGCAGTTACTTTGAAATCTGCTTGGTATCCTACCACTGCTTGTTGATGTTGGAGTCTAAAGGGCCACATTTAGCCTTGCTTGGGTGTTTCCAGGAATAAAATAATACATTGTCAGAGTTGTTAATGTTAATGAAATGTTACTAGTTGTGCATTTACAGTACATCTTGGCTGAATATCTTTGAAGTTTTTGGTATGTTGTCTAACTTTTCTAATAGGATGTTGTTTTCCTTTAGCAAATGGAGCGTGTTTTTCCATGGTTCAGTGTAAAAAAGTCCAGATTTTGGGAGCCAAATAAAGTAACAAGCAAGTAAGTAATTGTTTTCTGTATCCAACTGCGACACCCTGCCGTTTGCCAGCTGGCCAAGCAAAACGTATTGAAAGAGCCTGTTTGCAGGGTTGGAATTTCTGTTTTTCCTTTTTGCTTTTCCTTTTTTTTTTCTGTAATAAGTTACACAGTAATCCCATTCCCATGTTTTATACGCACTTCTTTGTTTTAAGCAGAGTAACCAAAATTCTTAATTAGAACTAGGTGTACTGTGTGTTGGCTTGTCAGTCCTGACCTTCCTTCCCTCTCCTTCTCACACCCCTATCTGGGGTTGCCCTCTTGCATCTGTTACCCATCAAAGAAGCAGACGGCCACATCCCAAACCTTAAAGTGTGACTGGTGGGGAACATGTGTGGGCTGTAGGTAATTAATGGGGGGTGGGTGCCAGACAGGCAGGGCATTAGAACCTCTGGTGCAGCCAGGTGTGACTCTGACTCCTTGCTGCATCTCAGCAGTGGTATGCTGCCGAACGCGGTGCTGCCTCCATCGCTCGACCATAATTATGCTCAGTGGCAGGAGCGTGAAGAGAACAGCCGCACTGAACAGCCCCCTCTGATGAAGAAAATCATTCCAGCTCCAAAACTCAGAGGGCCTGGAGAGCCAGATTCACCAACTCCTCTACATCCTCCTACACCTCCCATCTCTGGTAAGAGGACTGGTTGCCCATCAGTTGTCAGGACTGCCCATCCCAAACCCAGAAATGCAGCTGTCTTGGAGACCTCTGTGACCTGAAATCATTCAGAGGCAGTAACATATGAGATGTTTCTGAGCCAAGCTTGGACCCAAGAATGCTTTTGCACCCACCTGCTTGCCCCTGAGAATGGAGGTTGTGCAGAGGCTGACATGTGCTTTGCTTTCCAAGCTGGCTATTGAAAACTGTTCTACTGTGTTCACTTACTGACAGTCTGTCCAGATGAATTTTTGCCACCCTGAATTTCAAGAATAAATATTGTTCTCGCTTTTAATTCTTAAGGCTCTGACAGAAGCAGAGAGGATAGTCCTGAACTGAACCCACCTCCAGATGTGGAAGACAACAGGCAGTGTGCATTGTGCCTGAAATATGGTGATGACAGTGCTAACGTGAGTATCTGCCCCATTCCCCTTTTGGGAGGAGCCCATTTAAGCAGTGCTGTGGATTTGGTACTGTGGATAGGCTGGATGGGTTTTGTGCATTGTTGTGTCCTCTGGAAATCTGAAGAGAACATTTCCTCCTGTTCCCTCAGGATGCTGGACGTCTTCTCTATATTGGCCAAAATGAATGGACACATGTGAACTGTGCTTTGTGGTCGGCAGAAGTGTTTGAAGATGATGATGGTTCTCTGAAAAATGTGCACATGGCTGTTATCCGGGGAAAGCAGCTGGTGGGTACAAGCAAAGAACACTTTGTTAAACTTCATGCTGATTTGGAATCACAAGATGGGAGCCCAGCTAAAAGATGGCTTATGTGCATTTGTTCTTCTCTGTCCTTTCCTTGCAATATTTTTTAACACTATATATAGTAGAACTGACTGAAAATATTTGGAAAGTTATTTTATCCTTGCTCAGTTCAGAAATATTGTGGAGACCAAGTGAAGCTTGCAAATGTGAGGACTGGATATGAAGCACAAGCAGGAAGGTCTGGGAAGGGCCTGGAATAACCAGTCCACAAATGAAAAAGTTGTTCCATGTGAGGAATTCTTCTTCCTCTCACCTCCTCCTCCATGTCTCTCGCTTGTGTGTGTGAGTCACTGTAGTGAAATGGAGCAGCAATGAAGCGGGAGATCAAGCATTACTCTAAACTTCTATCTGTGCCAAAAAACCCCAACTGATAACAGCAGCAGTGGTCTGGTTTTAGAAGAGATGAAACTTCTGGTTTTTTCTTTTTTGCTTTTGCAGAGGTGTGAGTTCTGCCAGAAGTCAGGCGCCACAGTAGGCTGCTGCCTCACTTCCTGTACCAGTAATTATCATTTCATGTGCTCACGAGTCAAGAACTGTGTCTTCCTGGATGATAAGAAAGTTTATTGCCAGAGGCATCGTGACTTGATCAAAGGAGAGGTAAGATTCTTCTTTGACTCTCTGCCCCACTCTCTGAAGGTGGGGTTAGCCTGTAACTATGAGCACTTTTTAGAAGTTTATGTTAAATGTGTTTCTTGCTAACAAGGACTGGACTGCATTCTGTTAAAAAGAAGTCAGTAATACAAGAGGCCTGGGGAAATTTGGCAATTGGTGCTGTGTGGTAGTTCAAAAACTAAAAGACCAAAATAAGGTTCAAGTAGGACAGACTGTGTAGCATACATGTGGTGGTTCCTTTAATTAACTAGTAGTTTTGTTGGTTCTTGTTCCAGGTGGTTCCTGAGAATGGATTTGAAGTTCTTAGGAGAGTTTTTGTGGACTTTGAAGGGATCAGTTTGAGAAGAAAATTTCTTAGTGGCTTGGAACCAGAGAACATCCACATGATGATTGGTATGATCTAGTCTCTGGATACTTGATCCACCTTTGGTGCTGGAATCTGGTTCACAGAACTGTTCCTCTCTCTGCTCAGGTTCAATGACAATTGACTGCTTAGGAATTCTGAATGACCTCTCAGACTGTGAAGATAAGTTGTTTCCCATCGGCTATCAGTGAGTATATGCTGCTTCAAGACTTGATGTCTTTCAGTATGTTTCATGTCAAACAAGCACTGAGGTAATATATGGGGAAATTTTTCCTACACTGATGAGGACTCTGATTAAGGGTGGGCAGTGTGTTCTGCCAGGAGGGCTTTGGCCACTGTAGTTTTGAGAAATATAAGATGTAAAACAAATGAGGTTTACACAACTGTTGAGTAAATTGTTTGTTTGAATTATCTTCCAGGTGCTCCAGGGTGTACTGGAGCACAACGGATGCCAGGAAGCGCTGTGTGTATACCTGCAAGATCATGGAGTGCCGGCCCCCGGTGGTCGAACCTGACATCAACAGCACTGTCGAGCATGATGATAACAGAACAATTGCCCATAGCCCAGTTCCCCTTACAGGTAATCTTTTAAGGACTTCATAGAAGTATATTCTCTGTATGGTTTTGCCATAGTGCATCTCTTAAACCAAATCTCTTAAATTTGAGCTACAATCCAATTCAGGCTTCCATGTTACAGCACCTCAAGACTTCAAGCTCCTGGATGTACTGCTTTGAAAACTTGAGCCAAACAAACACTGCTGTAAGGGATGGTTTTTAGTCTACAACTCAGAGAATTTTCTAGTGATCTAAAACTTCAAACTGTGTTTGGAGTGTTGGTGTTGGTCTGTGATATGGGGTATGTGGTATGGGGTTTATTCAATACAACGTTGAACAGTTATATTGTGGTTCTGTATTTCCAAATTATTTCCTTGTATCCAATGGTAAAGCTGTGAAAGATTTTTAAAATATTTATAGTCGTTGTCATTGTTAACATAGGATCTTAAACTCAATAAATAAATAGTGGAATTTCATGTGTAAGATGAGCAATTGCTGCAAGTATTTGAAAATGTTCTAATGAGAAGAAACCAGACATTATCTGGTGTCAGATCTTTGACTTTGTGTTTATTTAACAAATACCCTGATTCTCCAAGTGGAACGTGATAGTAATATATACTTCATCAGATAGTGGCTTTTAGGGCTCAGTGATGGCTTATACTGTTGTTTCTCTTTTATACAACAACAGAAATTCTACCTAAAGACACCCGAACTACACCTGAGATTGTAAACCCCCCATCACCAGATCGTCCCTTGCATTCTCAGACCTCTGGTTCCTGCTACTACCCGGTGGTCTCCAAGGGTCCCAGGATCAGGGTGCCGAGTTACCCATCTGCACAGAGGTCTCCTGGCTCGCGGCCGTTACCCTCTGCAGGTATTTCTGGTGCTGCTGATTTTGATTGAGCTTTATTGTGGTAATATTTTTGGTTTAGTTCCTGTCTTTCTTGGCTTCTTTCAGAATGAGGCGTTTAGTTTACTGTTTCTAGAGAAAGCAGTGAAATGGCAGTAGGTAGAGAGGAAGTTCTGACAATACACAGTAGAGATGGCCTGCAGGGAAATGTGCAACTAAAACAAACATTCCGTTGGGATGAAGAAGAGGCAGGATTTGCACCATATAGTAGTGGTGAGCCAAAAACACTGTGATATCCGTTAGGGACTTAATATCTCAGTATTTTTCCAGAGAGAATCAGAAATCTGGTATTGTAATTCACCAGCTGTTTCTGACTAATGTTTTCTTTCAAACTGATGTTGAAAATTCACATCTTAAGTTGAGATACCAAACTTGCTGAATCCTGGTTGAAGGTATCAGGTTTTTAACATCTATCTGAGGTATAACCACCGTGTGTTGGTGTTGTTTGGCTGAAAAGATTAGCTGGGTTTTAATTTCTTGTGTTTTGTATGAAGGAATTGGATGTGCATTCATTGTGAAGGTTTAAGATCACCTGACAGTGTTTCTTGCCTCTGTTTCTCAGGAAGTCCTACCCCAGTGACCCATGAGATAGTGACAGTCGGAGATCCTTTGCTATCCTCGGGACTCAAGAGCATCGGTTCTCGGAGACACAGCACCTCTTCTTTGTCACAGCAGCAATCCAAACTCCGGATGATTTCCCCTACACGAGCTGGGAACACTTACTCCAGGCACAGTGTGTCTGCAGTTTCCAGCATGGGGGCCTCTTCAGAGTATGAACCTGCTGTCAAAAGTGCTGACCGCTTTGTGGGGTCAGCAAGCACAGGTCCTCCAAGTGCTCCAGTTCAAAGTTGCTCTACCAGTTCAAGCTCCCAGAAAACAGTGGCTACAGCTGGAAATAAAACTTACCAGCTGGATGCATCTCAGTCTACAGAAGGGAAACATTCCAGCAGTTCAGATTTAGTAGCCAAAGGTGCACCTTCTAAGGGAGAGAAAATGAAAACCTCAAAGGACCCAGATTATTTGTCTCATACTTTTGTTTCTGGAGGAAGCTCCAAAGTGTCCACTCAGCCAACCAGTTCATCAGCCACAGAAATTAATAAAATAGGAACCTTTCAAGAGTGTTCAGGATCATTTTCTTCCAAAGAAGCAATACCCTTTCCACCTTTGCATCAGAGAGGCCCAAGGAAAGACAGAGATCAGCACATGGAACCTTTACAGCCAGAGAAAACAACTGTGGTTGATGAGATGGATGCAAAAACCTTGAAGGCTGCTGGGGTAAACAATAGATCTCCTGCAGCAAGTGAGCAGGTAGTTACTGCCCCCAGAGATAAACGTCATAAAGGCAAAAAATTAATGAAAGACAGTTTTAAAGAGAAGCATTCCCTGAAATCTCTTACAGAGGCAAGTCAAGCAGTAGGCAGTGATGAACTGAAACCAGATTTTGGCAATCAGGGTTTGGCAACTGAACAAATTAGTCAGAGGTTATGTAATAATATTCCTGCTGAAAAAGCTGGTGAGAAGTCTCCATCTTCACAAGGGCCATCTAAAGGCTCTGCAGTGCAGGCTGAAGCAGCCCCTAAGGAACCGCAGGCACCCAGGAAACGCACCGTTAAAGTTACTCTGACTCCTCTCAAAATGGAAAGCGAAAACCAGTCCAAAAGTGCACAGCAGGAAAGTGATGCTGAAACTCAGTCTGCAGGGGCAGACCTGGCTGCTTTGGCAGAGCCCTCCTCAGCTTCAGAAAGCCCGGAAGAGAACCCTGGAATTCAGGGAAGTCCAAATGAACCACCAACACAGGAATCTCAGAATAACACATATGAAAATTTGGCCATTCAAGATAACAGCTTGATGCTCCAGGATGGTGCTAAAGCTCAAGAAGAAAGCTCATACAAGCGGAGGTATCCAAGGAGAAGTGCTCGGGCCAGATCCAATATGTTCTTTGGATTGACTCCTCTGTATGGTGTGAGGTCCTATGGAGAGGAAGACATTCCCTTCTACAGTAACTCAACTGGCAAGAAGCGAGGGAAGCGGTCTGCAGAAGGACAGGTGGATGGAGCAGATGACTTGAGCACGTCAGATGAAGACGACTTGTACTACTACAATTTCACAAGGACAGTGGTTTCCTCAAACACAGAGGAGAGGCTCGCATCCCATAGTTTATTCAGGGAGGAGGAGCAGTGTGATCTTCCAAAAATCTCACAGCTAGATGGTGTGGATGATGGAACTGAAAGCGATACAAGCGTCACAGCAACAACCAGAAAAGTCAGCCAGGTAACTAAAAGGAGTGGCAAAGAGAATGGGACAGAGAACTTAAAGCTGGATAGAACTGAAGAAGCTGGTGAGAAAGTGCAAGTCACCAAGAGTTCCACCGTCCACAAGACCGACCCCAAGATTGATAACTGCCACCCTGTGAGCAGGGTTAAAGCCCAGGGTCAGGACTCTCTGGAAGCACAGCTGAGCTCCCTGGAAACAGGCCGCAGGGCTCACGCAAGCACACCTGCCGACAAGACCTTGCTGGACACTTTCAACACAGAACTTCTGAAATCCGACTCTGACAACAACAACAGCGATGACTGTGGGAACATACTGCCTTCTGACATCATGGACTTTGTGCTGAAGAACACACCATCTATGCAAGCCTTGGGAGAAAGTCCGGAGTCCTCATCATCTGAACTCCTGACGCTTGGAGAAGGTTTAGGTCTTGACAGCAACCGTGGCAAGGATATGGGTTTGTTTGAGGTGTTCTCCCAGCAGCTGCCCACCGCCGAACCAGTGGACAGCAGTGTCTCTTCCTCCATATCGGCAGAGGAGCAATTTGAATTGCCACTGGAGCTTCCTTCTGATCTCTCTGTGCTGACCACTCGCAGCCCTACGGTGCCCAGCCAGAATCACAACAGGCTTGCCGTCATTTCGGAGTCTTCACTTTCCTCCTCGGGAGAGAGGTCAATGCTTGCCTTGCCTTCCACAGAGTCTGGGGAGAAGAGAGTGACAGTCACAGAAAAATCTGCCTCGGGAGAAGGTGACGCAGCTCTCCTGAGTCCAGGGGTAGACCCAAGCCCTGAAGGACACATGACTCCTGATCACTTCATCCAGGGTCACATAGATGCAGAGCATATAGCCAGCCCAGCCTGCGGCCCTGTCGAGCAAGGGCATGGCAGCAACCAAGATTTAACAAGAAACAGCGGGACTCCAGGTATCCAGGTGCCAGTATCACCCACCGTTCCCCTCCAGAGCCAGAAGTATGTGCCAAACTCCACTGACAGTCCTGGCCCCTCGCAGATCTCCAATGCTGCAGTGCAGACAACACCCCCCCACCTCAAGCCAGCCGCAGAAAAACTTCTGGTAGTTAATCAAAACATGCAGCCCCTGTACGTCCTCCAAACTCTTCCCAATGGTGTCACCCAGAAGATACAGTTAACACCTTCTGTTAGTTCTGCACAGAGTGTGATGGAAACCAACACTTCAGTGCTGGGGCCCATGGGGAGTGGGCTCACGCTGACCACAGGACTGAATCCGAGCTTGCCTCCATCTCAGTCATTATTCCCTCCCACGAGCAAGGGGCTACTGCCCATGTCCCATCACCAGCATATACATCCCTTCTCCACGCCTGCTCAGACAGGCTTCCCACCAAACATCAGCAGTCCTTCGCCAGGTCTTCTAATCGGGGTGCAGCCACCCCCTGATCCTCAGCTCTTAGTGTCTGAAGCTAGTCAGAGGACAGACCTTGGTACTGCTGCTTCTACACCAGCTGCTGCCCTGGGCAAGAAACGGCCCATATCTCGTCTGCAGTCACGCAAGAACAAGAAGTTGGCTCCTTCTGGAACCCCTTCTGCTATAGCTCCTTCTGATATGGTCTCCAACATGACCTTAATTAATTTTGCTCCTTCCCAGATTTCTAACCACCCGCTGGACCTGGGAACCATTGCGAATTCAACATCCCATAGAACCGTTCCCAATATTATCAAAAGGTCAAAGTCTGGGGTCATGTATTTTGAGCAAACATCTTTGCTCCCACAAGGTGGGACCACTACTGCAGTCAGCACGTCTCCCAGCATTATTGGTGCAGATGCCAGTCACCTCCCAGCAGGGCCTGTATCAGGCCTAACATCGAGTTCCTCAGTGCTGAATGTCGTATCCATGCAGGCCACAGCAGCCCCTAGTACTGGTGGGTCAGTTCCTGGTCACGTTTTGGGACAAAGCTCAGTAACGTTAACAAGCCCTGGATTACTGGGGGACCTTGGTTCGATAAGCAACCTCCTGATCAAAGCTAGTCAGCAAAGCCTCGGTCTTCAGGAGCAGCATATGACTTTGCCACCAAGTTCTGGGATGTTTTCACAGCTGGGAGCATCTCAAACTCCATCTACAGCAGCCATGACAGCTGCATCAAGCATATGTGTTCTACCCTCAGCACAGACCATGGGCATGACAGTCGCTCCTTCGTCTGCTGACCCAGAAGGCTCGTACCAGCTTCAGCACATGACACAGCTTTTAGCCAACAAAACTGGGGTTGCATCCTCCCAGCTGGACCTTAGCACAGTTTCGGCAACAACGCAGTTGTCAAGCTTTCCACAGCTGGTCGACGTTCCAAACAATACCGGACTCGAACAAAGCAAGGCTTCCTCCTCAGTGATGCATGCCAGCTCAGCATCTCCAGGAGGCTCCCCATCACCTGGTCAGCAGTCTGCGAGTAGCTCCGTGCTGGGTGCCACAAAAGTGAAGCCAAAAGTCAAACGCATCCAGCCATTGTTAGACAAAGGGAATGGAAAGAAGCACAAAACTTCTCACGCGTGGGCTGGTTCTTCTGAAGCTCACGTTCCCGAAAAAGGGGCTGTTGCTGTACCCCAGGTCTCAGCTACAGGGTAAGAGGGGAGTTTGGTTTTGCTCATCTCTGAGGTTTTGTAACAGTTTGGGAGAATCTTGCACTAGTTTCTCCAGCAAGTTGTGCAAGTCAAGGCAAATTGTGAAGTGCAGCTTTTGGTTCTGATGTGGAGCTGGAAGCGTGGTCTGGTTCTCTGTGTCTTACAAGCTGTTATTGCTACTTGTGTAATTCTGCAGAGCTGCCAAATCCATCTTGGCAGCTCCCAATGGATCCACTCCTGCTTTCCAGTCTCATTTATGGCACACATGGGTTGGCAGATACTTTGAATGTTCCCAAATCTTTTTCTTCCAGGACTCCTGCTGTGAAGGCAGATGTGCAGGACGCAGCCAGCGTAGATCAGCCGTTGCAGAAGCCACATGGGCAGTCTGCAGGGTAAGAGTTGAACAGACCTTTCTATGGGATTCTGCTCACTTGAGCTGAAGGACATTTGTTTGGAGAATGCTGGAAATCTGGCATTCTTTGTTAAAACCCCTGGGGAGCTTTAGGTGGGGAATGTACAGTCACAATTTGATGCAATATGGAATCATTTTGCATTAAGCTGCATGTAGTTCTGGGAAGCTCAGTGCCTGCTGAGGAGATGCTCATTCAGCAGTGTCTGATTGTGTGTTGGCATGCACCTTAATCCTGAGTGGGGCTGACACAGAGAGCAGGTCACAGGCTGTGTGGAGTTAGGCTGCTGCCCACAGACTGGTAGAGGTTGCAAAAAGAAATGCTACTGAGTAGAATCTTTTTTCAGCTGAATTGATGTCAGAACATTTGATCTGGAAAAAGATTCGTGGTATCTAAGACTACTGCTCAGGGTTGGTGAGGAAATGAGGCAGGTTGTTAGCTGTTTTTCTCCATGTTCTCCTCCTTCCCTCCCAAGGCAACCGGCTGTGGTCCCAGAACCTCAACCAACACAGAACTCAATAAATGAGCAAGAAAATGCAGGTATGTCACTTCTTCAAAATCACCTAGTCTTGGAATTCTCCAGGACTGGGAAAGTGATGTTTGAAGATCTGATTTTTGTGTTTGTCATTCTGTCAGGAAAAGGGTCAGAGCTATTAGCTTGTGTTCCTTTTGCTGTAAGGGGAGGAAAGGTTTGTTTGCTATTTGTAGATCTTGGACAAATAGTTTTGTCTCTGTTTTTAGTTTGTGAGAATTTTAGCACTTGAGATTTCACACTCTTACTGCAACACTCTAGAATCTTTTTCTTGACTGAATTTGCTGGTGAAAAGGCAAGTTAGTAAGTTAGTTTCAATCGTGGAACACCAGGTGTAAAAATCATTGTTCTTTCCATTCCCATCTTCATGCTGGCTTCTGTCTTTTCTAGGCTCAAAAGCTCTCGAGGAAGAAGAGAGCACTTTCAGCTCCCCTCTTATGTTTTGGCTTCAGCAAGAACAAAAGAGGAAAGAGTGTCTTGGTGAGAAGAAACCAAAAAAAGGTTTGGTTTTTGAGATCTCTAGTGATGATGGTTTTCAGATCTGCGCAGAAAGCATTGAAGGTGAGAACCGTGCAATGTTGGTTTTAGCTGTCCTTACTAGAAGTAAAATTACTACTTCTGATGACCTCTTATTTGCTTTATTTATAGATTAAAAAAAAAAAAAAAAGAGAGAGAGAAATCTCTTGGTTTACAGCCCTAGAACAATCCTAGTTCCTGATAATGTCTGGATTCTACTATATTTTTATTTTGCAACATAATATATTCAGTGACCCATTATATATATCACTGACCCATTTTGTTTTATCAGTTGACAAGTGATGTTGAACTGTAGTTTGTCAAGAAGCAGGCAGTGTGGAGTATTGGGTGTCCAGACTTTTCCTCCAGGCCAATTGCTGAACACCCTGCCTTATGCCTATGTGAATTTTCGAGAGAATGAAAGCAGTTGGCTCCAAGGATCTTAATTTATGGCCTGTGGAAAGTTGGAAACTTCATATTCTCCAATTAGTTTATTTAAACACAAGTATGGCAGCACTTGGATACCCTGTCACCATTTGTCATCTGTGTGTGCAGATGCCTGGAAGTCGCTGACTGACAAGGTGCAAGAGGCCCGTTCCAACGCCCGCCTGAAGCAGCTGTCCTTTGCAGGTAACAGCCTGTGCTGAGCACAGGAGAGCAAACAGATCTTTCTGTGAGGGTCTTCCACTCTTAATAGTTCCAGCTAACTGCTGCAGTCTTTATGGAGGGTGATTTCTTGCCAGCAGAGGGATTAGAAACTCTCACAGAGAATGCAACAGCTAATACAGTGCTGCTGTGACAGCTGTGTGGTGTCCCAGCTCTTTGTGACAAGCTGCTGTATCTTCCTGCTCCAAGTCTGCACTGATAATTAGTGTTTGTTGTGCTCCGTTTCTTGTTCCAGGTGTGAACGGTTTGAGGATGTTGGGGATTATCCATGATACCGTTGTGTTCCTGATAGAACAGCTGTATGGAGCAAAGCACTGCCACAACTACAAGTTCAGATTTCACAAGCCAGAGGAGGCCAATGAGCCTCCTTTGAACCCACACGGCTCTGCTCGGGCTGAAGTCCACCTGAGGCAAGTGTGAGCCTTGTCAGTATTGGGTAAATGGCCCTTTGGCACCATAGCTAGTGCTGTGGCAGGGCAGGAGCAGCAAATCTCTGCAGCACTCAAGCTCTCAGATAAACGTTAAAAACTGGCACATGAAAATCAACCATTCAGCATCTTTGAATTCTGCACATTTTCCTGTGCCACTTTGTGGCCCTTTGCTTGGTTTCACAAAGCTTTCCTGGCTGGGGCTGTTACTGGAGGTTCTCAAAACCTGCTGTGTCTGCCTTGATGCACAGGGCTTTAGGGGAGGCATGAGACAGTAAACATGTCAGACTGTTGTGGCAACCACATTTATTTTCAGTCAGTAAACCAAGCTCCCTTTGGTCTCTTTAAATTGCAGGAAATCTGCATTTGATATGTTTAATTTCTTGGCGTCTAAACACCGACAGCCACCAGAATACAACCCGAATGACGAGGAGGAAGAAGAAGTGCAGCTGAAATCAGCCCGGTATGCAGCAGGGCTTAAAGGTTCAAAGGGGAAAATAGTGTTGGGCTGTTAAAATGAGCAGATTGCACTTTGGGTTGTGTGCTTTGAGGGGTATTTAAACATTGAAAGCTGCCAAGCACTGCCAGACATAGAGGTGACTTCTGCAATAACAAGAGAAGTGACAGCTGAAGGAGGCCACCAGACTGGTCTGCCTTCAAATGCTTCTTTTCCTTGCTAATGAAAACAATCTGATGAGAATTTGAGGAGGAAAGGGAGGAAATTATCTTTTAGATACATATATACGAAAACACTGCACTTATTTTGATTGTGTTCTGTGTAGGCTACAGTGTCACAGTGTATAAATTACTCCATCTTGGAAAGTGCCTCAGATCATGCATGGCACAGAGTCTCAAATACAGGTCATCACTTAGCAGTGCCTCTTTGTTCTAGGAGGGCAACCAGTATGGATCTGCCGATGCCCATGCGCTTCCGGCACTTGAAGAAGACCTCCAAGGAGGCAGTTGGTGTCTACAGGTACGGTTTGCTCTGGTGCCATTGCCCCTAGGATAGGGGAAGGTGAAACTGGAAACCTTCTGTGAAGCCAGACTGCAAAACTGAGGGGAAAAGCAGCCTTGAGATTTTTTCCCTCTTCCTTCTCTCTGCCCAAGTTATTGAAAAGTAATCCTCAGCACAGACCACGTGCTCCTTGCTGGCTTTACCTTGGCAATAGCTCAGATGTAGGCAGAGTGACCTGGTGTTCTTGTTAGTGTTCCCTTAGAGAAGGGTTAACGGTACAACAGTGGTCCTTGGCTCAGCCTGTTTTTTGCAGCCTTTGCAATCTGATGTTCTTGAGCTTTGCTTGTCTTGTTTGAAATAATTCACTTTTCTTATTGCATTTCAGGTCTCCTATCCACGGCCGGGGTCTGTTCTGCAAAAGGAACATCGATGCAGGTGAGATGGTGATCGAATATTCAGGCAATGTCATTCGCTCCATCCTCACTGACAAACGAGAGAAATACTACGACAGTAAGGTGAGTTTTGGGCTTTTGTAGGTGTTCTTAAAGAGTTTGGGAGAGCTAGAAAGTGGCTGTGAAGGTAGGACAGGCCTATATGAAAATTCTGTTGGGGACATCTCAGATTGTGTTTACTGACTTCTTGGGTTATTCTCATTCTAGCTGGAGCTTTAGAGGCACTTCTCTTCCCCTTCTGCGGTCCGGGCAGGGTCTCAGATTAGTCTCAGTGAACGAGGGGATGAAGTGGTTCAGGCAGGAGTGTGTGAGGCCCAGCGAGAGTGGCTGCAGCCGTCCCGCAGAGCTGGGCCGGCTGTGCCGCCCTGGCCGCGCTGATCCTCCCGTCCTCCTGCGCAGGGCATCGGCTGCTACATGTTCCGCATCGACGACTCCGAGGTGGTGGACGCCACCATGCACGGGAACGCGGCCCGCTTCATCAACCACTCCTGCGAGCCCAACTGCTACTCGCGGGTCATCAACATCGATGGCCAGAAACACATTGTCATCTTCGCCATGCGCAAAATCTACCGAGGGGAAGAGCTCACCTATGACTATAAGTTCCCCATTGAAGACGCCAGCAACAAACTGCCCTGTAACTGCGGTGCCAAGAAGTGCAGGAAGTTTTTAAACTAGAACTTCCTTCAGCTGCAAGGGAGCCCTGCAGGGCCCGGGGTGAACCAAAGCTTCGAGTGAGGCCCTCCCCGGCCGCTCGGACGGGACGGAGAGGCCGGAAGCAGGATGAAGATGGGCTGGGCTCAGGGACCCGAGACTGGCGGCTGTGTTTGTCCGAGTCCACATCTTCATGTCTCGCATGTGCACACTCACCCTTGTGAGAGACACGGGCGGCTGGAGATCCTCAGCATGGTTATGTTTTTGCTATTCTCATTTCCCCCCGCCCCCATATTTGTTTCTCAGCGTGGGGCTAATGAGTGGGAGAGGAGAGGGGAGGTCACCCCAGGCCCAGGCACAGGGCAGCAGTTGTGGGTCGTGTCCCTCTCTGTCTCCTGGCCAGAGCTCTCCTTCCTGGGGCTGAGTCAGTGGTTGGGTAGTCAGTATTTGAGCTTGCCTCCTGGGGAGAAGGTCTGTGCCTCGCAGCAGCCCCTGGGGACTGCGAGTGTGCAGAACACGACGTGCGAGTGCGAGTAGGTGCGCGGGGGGCTGGCTTGGCTGCTCGTGAGGAGAGCAGAAAAGAGCAGCCCACAACTAGACACAAGAAGAGTTTGGCTGGCATATTGCTCTGAAATCTGTGCCTGAGAGCAGGGGAACTCCTGGCATTCTTTGGCAAAGAGGGCTTGTGCCAGCAGTTGGGGCACTGTAAATCTTTGCCAGCAAAGGCTCCCGTTCACCAACACTCCCTCCGTGGCCATGTGGGAGGAAAGTAGTCCTCTGGGTCCTGTCTCCAGCAGCTGGCTTCCTCCTCTGTCCAGCGAGCTCCTGGTGCAGCCAGCGGTGTCTCGAGGAACCGGACAGGGGTTTCTAGAGGGAGGAGGGGAGCGTGAGCCAGCCCTGGCCTTGGCAGGAGCTGGGGGGCACTGAGGCACCCACTCTGCTCTGCCGTGCCAGTGCCCCAGCCTGCGGGGGCAGGCAGGAGGGTGGCCCTGCAGCCAGGTGCCTGTCACGGTCATCGTCTGGGTGTAGGTGTGACGTGTTCCCCAGAAGACACAAGGACACCAAAACGGAGCCAAAGTTCTCTGCAGAGGCAAGGCCAAGCGGCAGCTGGCCTCGCCCGCAGCGTCCCGGCGCGCATAGGAAACACGGGAGGCACGGGGGTGAGGAACCAGGCCAGGCTGAGCAGGGTGAGGGACACCACTGTCCTGGCTGGAGCAGTGTGAGTCCTCCTCCTATGGGGTCTGCCCTGTGCCTCAGAGCAAAACCAGAGAGAGACAAATGAGAGACCCAAGCCTGACAGTGACAACATTGGATTCTGCTCTGTTCTGTTTACAGTTTAGTATTTAAGGTTTTATAAATGTAAATATATTTTGTATATTTTTCTATGAGAAGCACTTCATAGGGGAAAGCACTTATGACGAGGCTTTTTACAGTGGTATTATCCTAATTTAAGAGAATCTCTTTTTAATGATTTTTTTATTTTCATAGGATGGTTCTAGGAAATACCTGGCTGGACACAGTCTGAGCCTTTCTCCAGTGGGGGGGTTGCTTTAGTTTTGTTTTCTACTCTTGTTCTGCCTTTTTGACTTCAGTAACTGTCTCCGGGAGGGTTGACTGGACCTTAAACTGTATTTGCCCATAAGGATGGGGGCAGGAGGGAGAGCTGCCCAGCATGGTATGAGCTTTGCTCTGTGGGAGGACAGTGTGTGACTCGGGCAGATAGTTTGATTCTGCCTTGCCCGTGCTGGTATCCCGCAAGGATTTAAAAAGGAAAAGCAAGACAGGATGAGCCCTGACCCTCAATACCTCTTTGCTGGGAGGCCAGTCTGAGCCACACACCTCCTGCCACAGTCTGTCCTCCAGAGGCAGACGGGTTTTTCTGTGCAGAAGGGAAAGCAGAAGGCGCCCTCGCTTTCCGGGCTTTCCTGGTGCAGTTGTTACAGGAGCCGCTCTTCCCGGAGCTGATGTGTCCAAGGGCTGCTCTGGACCAGCGCTGGCAGTTGGTGGGGAAGGGACCGGGAGTGCCTGCTGACTCCCCAGGTCTCTCTGAGGGGCATCCCCCATCCACGCCTCTCTGGTCTTGAGGCTTCTTCCTCTGCCCTGAGAAGGAAAAGCAGCGCTCGGAGGTTCAGAACCTGCCGATTTCCTTTTGTTATTGCACTGTGTGAGGATAATTTGTTGGTAACTGTTGAAAGCGAAGTCACGTTGAGGCTGCATTGTTACTGAGATGATTTGATGCACTGACAGTTTGGGAACGCACATACTTCGAGGAGCCCAGAGAGTGCCCGCCCGGGGGATCTGGGCCCCGCGGCCGGAGCTCAGCTGCTCTTGGCCCTTTTCCTTCCGTTTCTGACGCGGGGCGGGGGCATAGCCCTCGCCGTGGCGAAGCCCCTGAATCTATCCCAGAGCTCAGCTACGCTTTCTCACCCGGCGCTGCTGCCGCCTCCCGATTCCTGGCTGCAGGAGGAGGTTCCACTGGGAAGCGCTGCCCAGAGCCACCCCACGTGGGGAGCGCTGGGAAGGAGGGTCGAGGGGAGCGCCCCGGGATCCAAGTGCCAGGCAGCCTCCTCCCGCCGGGACCAGCCGAGCCAGCGGGCTGCCCGCTTTGCTGCTATTCCCGATGCGGCTGCCCTGGCAGGAGCCGCTGTGGCCGGTGGAAGTGTCTGTACCCGGGAGCTCGTGGGCACGGGGCAGCAGGCTGGGGCAGCTGAGCCTGCCCGCCCTCAGCCCGGGCTGCCCAGGAGCACCCCGCTCCCCGTGTCTGAATGTATATTTTATAAGGACTGACGCAGATCATGGTATCTGAAAATACTAAAAAAAGGAACCTTAGGGCGTTTTTGGGTTTTTTTTGTACAAACCGACATGTTTTTTTTAAAGGAGAAGCGGGTCATTGCAAAGGGCTGGGTATATTTTTTTTCTGGTTTTCTTTCATTTCAAAGCAATACCAAGTTCTTCAGCAGGACGGTCTGTGCAGAATCATGCCATTCACCCATACACTGGTCCACTCTCAACACTTGCAAATTTTTTTATAGCTATAAATACAATATATATAGGAACTAATATAGTAATGCACCGTGTAATGAAGCCTAGTTCAGTATCGGTTCATGGCTTTTAATTCTCTTTAACACTATAGATAAGGATTGTGTTACAGTTGCTCACAGCTCCAGGAAAGCCTTGCTGCTCGTTCCCCACTGGCAGCCAGGGCCGGAAGCTGGGAGCGGGTGGTTTGGCCTTTCCTGGCCCTTCTTGTTACAGTCAGTACTTGTACAACTTGGTTTCTTCCTTTCCTTCCTCTCGTTTTGGTTATGAATGTTGGGGTACCACCTACATATAGGGAAAAATGTGCTCTGTGCTTTCCTGGTATCTTTTTAACAAGGTACAGTAGCTTCGTCTATCGGCCGAGAACTATACTTGTGGTGTTTCTTTTATTGAACTTACAGTCTCTTTAGTAACTACAGGTAGGTGAATAATTGTTTCAAAAAAAAAAAAAAAAGGCAAAAAAAAAAAAGCTCTGCAAAGGCAAGGTTATGTTCTAGAAATACATTTCTTGACAACTTATCATGTATAACAAAACTTTTTTTTTCTTGTGTTCTTCCAATCTACTGGTTGTTTGTTTTTTTTGGTTTTTTTTTTTTTATTTTTGGTTTATTTGGCTTTGATTTTTTGGGTTTTTTTAAAAAAAGAGGAAACGTGTCTAAAGTACATCAGTGTTAACTCCCTGCCACAGGGAAGAAGGAAATACTTTAATAGTTTAAAAAAATGCTGAAAGCTCTGCAAAAGACTGAATGTAAAAATAAAAAGTGTACATAGTTGTAAAAAAAAAAAAGGAGTTTTTAAACATGTTTATTTTCTATGCACTTTTTTTTATTTAAGTGATAGTTTAATTAATAAACATGTCAAGTTTATTGCTGCAGAGGGCTCTCTCCATTTCTTCTTGAGAACTGAGAAGCTGCTACTTGTCCAGGACACTCACAAGGCGTGGAGCCCCTGGCCAGCACCAGGGGCTGCACGGGGTGTTCAGGGAGGAGCCCTCGGCTCCCGAGTGTGCTCAGGGGTCACCTTGGGCCCTGGCACTGGCCAGGCGGTGGGGCCCCGGCCAGGCTGCCATAGGACGAGGCAGGGTGAACATTAACTGGGCTGTGGCAGCCTGCTTGTGCCTGGTCACGGGCCTCAGTGGCACAGCAGCATGGCCACGGCCAACGACAGGGCCGTCCTGCAGACCATCTTTAACCCCAGCACCCCTTTTGGGGATATCCCAGGGTTGGATGAGGAGGAGGAGGATGTCCAGGATGAACGTGAGTGATGCTGCATCGGGTTCTCGCTGGCGTTGCCGGCAGGGGCCCCGTAGGGCAAGCAGGTGGGCAGGGAAGGAGGCTCTGCAGGCTGGGAGCAGTGCCTGCGTGGGGATGGACATCAGCACCCCGCCCTGTGTCTGCTCCTTCTGGACAGGGACTAGGGAGGCAGTGGGACTGGGCCCCGTGGGTCGTCCTGGTGCCTGCCCTTCCCAGTCACGGTCTCCCGTTTACACTGCAACAGTGGAAGCTTTTCCCTTGGAGCTGCTGGATCAAGTCCGGGAGCTGGAGCTGCAGGGGGTTTCTGCGGCTGAGTCAGGAGACATAAGCACGGCCCTGGAGCGCTTCAGCGAGGCCATCCGCCTGCTGCCCGAGCGCGCCTCGGGCTACAACAACCGGGCCCAGGCCCTCCGCCTGCGCGGAGACGTGGCAGGTGAGCAGCGCGGGTGCGGCTGGTCTCCTGGAACCCCCAGCCCCCACCAATGCCTCCCCTCGTTGCCAGGTGCCCTGCGGGACCTGGACGCTGCCATACGGCTGAGCCGGGGCCGCGGCCGGGCCGCCTGCCAGAGCTTCGTGCAGCGCGGCCTCATCCGCCGGCTGCAGGCGCGGGACGAGGACGCGCGGCGGGACCTGGAGCGCGCGGCGCGCCTGGGCAGCGCCTTCGCCCGGCAGCAGCTCGCGCTCCTCAACCCCTACTCCGCGCTCTGCAACCAGATGCTCTGCGAGATGCTCGGTCGGCTGCGCAACCCCGGCGGAACGGGAAGCGACTGAGACGGGCAGGAGATGGGCCGGCAGCGAGCGGGCTGGGTAGGGCCGTGCTCCTGAGCTGGCCCAGGCAGACCTGTCCTGGTGGCCAGAAAAGGTCCACCTCAGGTGCCAGAGCTCCCGTTCCTCCTCCTGGCTAACAGCCAGGGACTGGAAAGTACCAAAGCACCTTGCTGCGTTTGTCTCGCTCTGCTCCACCCCGAATAAAGCTCCGTCTGTTCCCAGCGCCTGGGCTCTGCTTGTGACACTGCAGGCGTTGTGGTGCGATTCCCAAGCGGGCACAGCCCCGGTGAGATGGGCGGCGCGGCGGGAGCCAGTCTGGGCCCTCCTCCTTGCGGAGGGGAGATGGGAGGAGCGGGGATGAGCATCCCCGGTCCCGGCTGGGCAGCCCTGGCCGCTCTCGCAAGCGGCGGGACCGACCCCGCGGCGGCGCGCAGCGATCGCGCCGGGGGCGGCGGCGGCGCGGCCCGGCCGGAGGGATGGATGAGCGCTCGCAGCCGGGCTGGGCCCGCCCCTGCGTGCCGGGGCCAGGCGCAGAGCCGCACTGCAGACTGGACACAGCAGCAGCAATGCTGCAGGTAAGGTGCAGCTGGGCCGCATCCTCTGACCCTGCCGTGTGCTGGGGCCCAGCGTGGTGGACGCCCCCAGGTCCCTGCTCTAGCTGCCTCTCTCCTAGCGCTGAGCACGGCTGATATAACATGGGGAGTCCCAGCGGCTGGCCGGGGGCTGCCCCTGCCCTCCTGCTGCTACTGCTGCTCAGCCTCCTGGCGCTCTGCTTGGCAGGTGAGGCTGTGGTGGGGTCCGTGCATGGCTCCCAGAGCAGGACCCCTGCCACAGCTCTGATGGGCGGTGGGCTCTCTGGCAGCACTGGAGGAACTGGACCCCAGCAGTGGCAGGCAGCCGCGAACAGTGTGCGCCCTGCAGGAGGGGGAGAGTCGTACCTTCACCTGCTGGGCTCCCCGGCCAGCCCCTGGTGCCACACTGGCCTGGTACCTCAACGGTGAGAAACAGGAAGTCAACCTCTCGACTGCAGACACTGCCAGCATCCTCACCCTCACCGGCCAGCGCTCCGACCACCAGCTCAACTGCTCCCTGAGCCTCCCGACCTCCAGTGAGACCTACAACACCTCCATCCTTCTCAATGTGCAGTGTAAGGTCCGCGGCGCCAGCCTGCTCCAGACTGGGATGTGGGGAGGGCATGTGGGGCTCCCATCCAGCTCGGGCAGGACCATCACCTGCATCCATCACAGCCATGGCAGGACAGCATCTTGTCAGTCCTGCGCAAACGAGGTAGACAAGAACTCCTGGACCCAGGCGAGACAAATCCTGCTCGAGCCGTGTTGTTCCCATCCCTCCTCCCCATCTCACTGCCTGTTTTTTACCCAGATAAGCCAGAGATCCTGCAGGAAGGTGCCCACTACCAGCAGGCTGAGGGTGCTGGCCTTCTCCTGGTGCTCTTTGTGCTGGTGCAAGCCAACCCGACTTCCAGCACCACCTGGGTGGACCAGGATGGGCATGTGATGGCCAACACCTCCAAGTTTCTCCTCCTGGGTACCACAGGCTACCCAGGGCTGGCCAACCACTCACTCCACATCCATCTCAGCTGCACAGCTGGAAACCTCTCCATCAGTGCAGCCAACAGTGTGCCCATCACCACTGCCTCCTTCCTGCCCACAGGTAACTGTTGAGGGGTGGGCATGGTGCAATGCTCCGTGAAGGGTGCTGAGGGGTCTGCACTGCCGGTTCAGGTCTGCTGGATGCCCGTGTGGAGCTGCCTGTCCTGGGTGTTGCCATTGGAGCAGCCCTGGCCCTATCTGCCCTGCTCAGCCTGGGCTCCTGTGCTGCCTGCCTGGCATGCCGCTTGCCCAAGCTCGTGCGAGGTCCAGGGCAAGCAGGAGGGAACAGCCAGTGCTCCCATTGCAGCAGCTCTGAGCCCCCAGAGCCCCAGGGCACACGTCTGCCCCGCCAGACCCAGTCCCTGCCACCCAACCTGCGCCTCAGTGACCTTGCACAGGAAGATGGAGGTAAAACCCTGATGTGCCAGTACAGCAAGACATGTGGGGCCCCAGGTCCTGGCTGGGTGAGGGATAGATGTCCTGGCTCTCATTCCTTTGCTTCCCTGCAGCTTCCCCCAAGGATGCAGGAGCCAGTGCTAGGGGAGAAGAACGTGCCCTGCTGGGAGTGGAAAACTCCCTGGTCCTCAGCAGGCTTGGTAAGGGGAGAAGGTGGGCAAGCAGCCCTGAAAGACATGGAGCTCCATGGCTGCCCCAACAGGCAATGAGTTCTTTGTCCTGCAGGTTTTGTCCAGCTCCCAATGTCTGGGCGCATCTACAAAGTGCCCAGCACGAGCAGTGACGAGATCTGGCTGTGAGCTGCAGCGTGGTGCCCTTGGGCCAGGGCTGCCTGGCACCAGGCACGTGCCAGCCCCGGGGCCGAGCAGCTGGGGCTGCCAGGAAGGCCGTGAAGGGAAGCAGCAGCTGACCAGCCCCAGCTCTGTGCTGTGCAGGGCTTGGGAGCTGCACTGGCAGCCGAGGCATGGTTTTATGTAGTCCCTGAACTTCACCGATATTCTGTTATAACCAAAATGTATCAAAACTGTTTATAGCCAGGCTCCAGCACTGCGATTCCTCTTGGGGCAAAGCCAAGCACCAGCTTTGCTCCAGCAGATCTGTGACTTGCTGCATGATCCTCTTTGCCCCTGTCCCTGCTGCTGTGGCAGACAGGTGGGAGGCCAGTGGAGCAGGGGCTGAGGAGAGCCCTCCCAACAGCAATAAACTGAATTCAATCATCTCTGTGGTGCAGCACAGGTTATTTCTGCTTGACAGGAGCTAAGGGACTGTTCCCAACAGGAAAGGGGGTTCAATAATAAGGAGCAAAGGAGATTCAAGATCTCCAGGTCAGAGCTTGCAACACCCTGAGCAGATCTGAGTGTTGTGTCTGTGGAATTTATTCCTGTTTGCTCCAGCCCTTATAGTGTGTGCTCAAGGAGCCTCTGCTCTGCAGCACCTGTGGCACAGAGAGCCTGACACTGGGAAAGGCTGGTTTAATGCTGAACTCCTTGGGAACAAGTCAAAAATATGGAACCATTAAGCAGCTTCTGCAACAAATATGATGAGTCAAGCCCTACTCCCTAACACAGAACAGGCCAGCAATGTCTCTAAGATGAGAGAGGCTTCTGATATTTGTGATATCTCCCAACCTGCTCTAAAAATATGGAACCATTAAGCAGCTTCTGCAACAAATATGATGAGTCAAGCCCTACTTCCTTAAGACAGAACAGCCCAGCAATGTCTCTAAGATCAGAGAGGCTTCTGATTTGCTGTGTGATATCTCCCAACCTGCTCTGGGGTACTCCTCAGTGTCCAGTGGCAGACAGTGATCCAGGAGATGAGGCTTTAATGTGAAGCATCAATTAAAGCTCAACACCTCTGCCTCCGCTGCTTGTGAGGGTGGGTTGGATGGTGGGCTCCTGCCCTTCTGCCCATCAGCCAGGGGCTTGAAGTGCTGCAGGGAAAAGAGCATGCAAAGATCTGAGTCCCCCTTTGCTCATGCAAAGATCTGAGTCCCACTGCTCAGAGCACACTCACGCATCTGAACGTGCTGGCCACACCGTGAGTTGTGTGCTCAGCAGCCAGCCCAAGGAGATGCATTCTGGCTTGTGCTGGCCTGTTGAACAATAGGGCAGCTCAGCCCAGAGTGCAGCCTAGCTCCCTGTGTCAGGCAGAGGCACCAGGGAGAGGATCAGCTGAGAACGTGTTCTCTGGGGCCCACCAGTCCTTTGCACACTCCCGCTGCCATCACAAAGCCAAACGTGAAGGGAGCAGCTGTGAGTGCTGCTAGCTGGGTGAGCAGCACCTGGTGGAGCTGCATACCTGCGAGTTCTTGAACTCCAAGAAGAGGGAGAAGAGCACGTGCAGAGGGTGGATCCGGCTCTTGTACACGGGGATGTCCAGAATGGCTGTGGGTGAGATCAGAGCGGGTGAGGGCACCTGGTCTGCCCTGCCCCACACAGAGCACTGTCAGGAGGGGCTGAGCTCCCCACGGCCCACCTCACCTGGGGCTGCACACTCCAAAGACTGCAGACCCCTGCAGTACAAGAGCCCACCTCCCACTGAAGCAGCAGGGAATCATCCCGACTGCTCAGGCCTGAGCCTGCAGCTAAGGCTCCCTCGCTTTCAGTGAGAGTGCCAGGCCAGTGTCACACTGTGTGACAGCACAGCCTCCTTCCCCAGCTGGGTCACACTGTGTGACAGCACAGCCTCCTTCCCCAGCTGGGTCACACTGTGTGACAGCACAGCCTCCTTCCCCAGCTGGGTCACACTGTGTGACAGCACAGCCTCCTTCCCCAGCTGGGTCACACTGTGTGACAGCACAGCCTCCTTCCCCAGCTGGGTCACACTGTGTGACAGCACAGCCTCCTTCCCCAGCTGGGTCACACTGTGTGACAGCACAGCCTCCTTCCCCAGCTGGGTCACACTGTGTGACAGCACAGCCTCCTTCCCCAGCTGGGTCACACTGTGTGACAGCACAGCCTCCTTCCCCAGCTGGGTCACACTGTGTGACAGCACAGCCTCCTTCCCCAGCTGGGTCACACTGTGTGACAGCACAGCCTCCTTCCCCAGCTGGGTCACACTGTGTGACAGCACAGCCTCCTTCCCCAGCTGGGTCACACTGTGTGACAGCACAGCCTCCTTCCCCAGCTGGGTCACACTGTGTGACAGCACAGCCTCCTTCCCCAGCTGGGTCACACTGTGTGACAGCACAGCCTCCTTCCCCAGCTGGGTCACACTGTGTGACAGCACAGCCTCCTTCCCCAGCTGGGTCACACTGTGTGACAGCACAGCCTCCTTCCCCAGCTGGGTCACACTGTGTGACAGCACAGCCTCCTTCCCCAGCTGGGTCACACTGTGTGACAGCACAGCCTCCTTCCCCAGCTGGGTCACACTGTGTGACAGCACAGCCTCCTTCCCCAGCTGGGTCACACTGTGTGACAGCACAGCCTCCTTCCCCAGCTGGGTCACACTGTGTGACAGCACAGCCTCCTTCCCCAGCTGGGTCACACTGTGTGACAGCACAGCCTCCTTCCCCAGCTGGGTCACACTGTGTGACAGCACAGCCTCCTTCCCCAGCTGGGTCACACTGTGTGACAGCACAGCCTCCTTCCCCAGCTGGGTCACACTGTGTGACAGCACAGCCTCCTTCCCCAGCTGGGTCACACTGTGTGACAGCACAGCCTCCTTCCCCAGCTGGGTCACACTGTGTGACAGCACAGCCTCCTTCCCCAGCTGGGTCACACTGTGTGACAGCACAGCCTCCTTCCCCAGCTGGGTCACACTGTGTGACAGCACAGCCTCCTTCCCCAGCTGGGTCACACTGTGTGACAGCACAGCCTCCTTCCCCAGGCCAGTGTCACACTGGGTCACAGCACAGCCTCCTTCCCCAGCTCACCGCAGATCATGTCGATGTACTCGGCAAGGTCGCAGCTCATCTCTGCGCTCGGCAGACCCACCTGTAACACACAGGGCTGTCAGATCTGCTCCTGCACGAGCCTGGGAGCAAACAGAGGCCCCTGGGGCAGCAGCTGGGAATTCCAGTGCTGGGCTGCTCCTCAACCTCTGCCAAGGGCAGAGTCGTGAGGAGGAACAAGCCCAAGAGGACTGGGCTGTGGGATGGAGCAGGCACCCAGCTTTCATGCAAGGTGGTTTCTAAGACCAAGTGCTGAGCTAAATACTGGTCACCCAGTAAATACCTTTCCCAGGAGCTCCTCGAATTCTGGTGACCATTCCTGCATCAGGGTCTCAATGTCAGGCATTGGCCTGCCAGGGAAGATTAGAACATCAGCTTCAGGATCACGCACAACTTTCCCCTGCCAACATCAGGGCTCACCTGGAGTAATGGACTGTGGCAGGAGGCTTGCAGCGATGCAGTTCACTAATACTTTCAATCCAGCTCTCAATGGCTTTAGGGTTCTGTTCTGCATTCTCCAAACTCTTCACTTTTATTTGCTGCTAAAAACACAAATATAAACCTGGAAGTGTTTCATGGTGTTTTTTGGGTAAGATGCATTCACTTCTGGTGAACCAGGCCTTCTCTCTTTCCCAGCTGCAGTTTACCAATGGATTTCTGCAGGCAGAATGCCAACTGCGACTGGGTATGAGCAGCCAAAAGGAAATAAAGCATCACCTGAAGTGAACAGACCCAGAGTTCATACCAAGACTTGACTGAAGCAAGGGTCAGATCCACTGCAGTTTAAAACTATGGATTAAAGCAAAAGGACTGGTTTTGCTGCTTTTAAAGCCAGCTTCTCAGTTGTAAGAGTAAAATGCCATGGTTTTACTCCAGGAAATGTGCAGCAGGTGTGACCTCCCTCCCTGACTCACTGTGATGTTGTGCTGCTTGGAGTTCTCTGTCAGCCAAAGGGAGAGCACGGTGGGATCTGACTGCTTGGTTGAGGGCTCATCCAGGACCAGCAGGCCAAGGTTGTCAGGCTTGCCATCGGGACGAGGAACCTGCAGGGAAACAGAGCCTGTTTTCTGTGGGTCCAGGGCAGGTGCTTCCTGTGGGCTCCCTCAGATGTGCATTCTAGTACAGTGCTGCCTGAAAAGCACACGGTGCTGGAGAAGGAAAACCCAGGCTTTCCCCCAGTTACTCAGGCGCTGTTTGGGAGGTGACCAAGCCACCAGTGCAGTTTATCAGATCCCCAGGCTGCATGGCCTGGCTGCCTACGTGCTCTGAGATCTGTTTCACTTTGTGGGCAGGATGGAGAGAGGAGCCTGAAGAAACTGTACCTTTAGGAAGGCATCGATGTCTCCAACAGCAGGAATAAAGTCTGGAATGAAAGGCTGCAGCTTGTGCTCAATCTCTATGGTTTTGGGAGTGTACCTGGAAAAAAGCAGCACCACAGCACAGGTGACTAGAAACTGTGCTGCAATAATTGACACAAAGGAGAGCCAAGAGCAGGCTGAAACCCTTCCACTCACCTGTTGATGTATTCAAAGAGATCTTTGATTTCAGAAGACACTTGCAGGTAGTCAAAATCTGCTGGATTGAAGTCACTAAAAGAAGGAAGAGTAGAGGGAGATTAGCATGTGGCAAGTTCTGTACAACAGAAACCAGGCCCCACTTGGGGCAGGCAAACGTGGGAAGCTGAACCACCAGGCAGTAAGTGCTCTCTGGAAAACACTTCTAGCACAGGGAAAGCATTATTGGGCCCCGTTTTGCTTTGGATCTTCTTGCCAAGAAAAGCACCTGAGTGATGGACATCTGAGATCACACAGTCCCACACAGGGCTGTGAAAAGGGGGCTAAGTGCTCTGCACAAAGGCAGCAACAGGACAGCAATTAGGGGGCCAGCAATAGCTTTGAAGCCGAAAACGATGGAAAAGAATGATGGGGATCTGAGTGACATGTTTGAGAAGGTCCTTCCCTTTTCTGGATTTCTCCTGCCAGCCCGGCCTGGCTTACACCTTGGACACAGCAAACAAGCCCGGGACTGGTTCACAGTCACCACCACCCCGAAGCATCGGGGACGAGGGGCTGCCTGTTCCGATGCCCACGACTCTCTCACCCTCCTGGGATCTGGGGAAACCGGAGGAGCTGGCAGGGCCCGAGAGGCAGCCTGAGCCTGAGCCCGGCCGCTGCGGGAACAGCGCTCACCCCTCCGGCGCGGCCCCCTGCTCCTCCGAGTCCTCCTCAGAGTCGCTCTCCGAAGACTCTTCCTCCGAGTCCTCATCGTCCTCGTCGTCATCCTCGCTGAAGGTGGCTGGGCCGGGGAGCCGCGCCTCCTCCTGGGCGGGAGCCGTGTCTCAGGGGCCATCACCGAGCTCGCCGGCCACCCTTCCCTCGGCTGCCGCCGCTCCCACGCTCGGCTCCGCCGGGCCCGCGGCAGTCCCGCAGGCGGCCCGCGGCCCCCGCCCGCGGCGAGCGGGCCCCGGGGCCGGCCTCGGGCAGCTCCAGGCTCTCGTCGTACGGCTGGTTCTCCACCGGCCGGGGCTGCGGCCACGGCAAGCTCAGGGGCGGCGGGGCCCGGGCCGCGCATCCACCGCCCCCGTGCGCCGTGCCCCGCCTCGGCCCGCGCCCCCGTGTCCCGTTGTATCCCGGTAGCCCCGTGTCCCGTTGTGTCCTGCTGTGTCCCGCTGTGTCCCGTATCCCACCTCGGCCCGCGCCCCCATGTCCCGTTATGTCCCGTTATGTCCCGCTGTGTCCCGGGTCCCGTTGTGTCCCGGTAGCCCCGTGTCCCACCTCGGCCCGCGCCCCCGTGTCCCGTTATGTCCCGCTGTGTCCCGTTGTGTCCCGGTAACTCCGTGTCCCACCTCGGCCCGCGCCCCCGTGTCCCGCCGTAGCCCCGTGTCCTGCTGTGTCCCGTTGTGTCCCGCCGTAGTCCCGTCCCGCCCCGCCCGCCCGCCGTGACGGCAGTTCCGGGTGCGGACGTGGCGCGGCGCCGCCATCTTGCGGGGCCGCCCGGGAACCGGAGGGAGCGGAGGGCCCGAGCGCGGATCCCGCCGCCGCTGCCGCTGCTATGGTAAGGAAGGACCAGTCCGCCGCGGGCAGCGCGGGGCTCGGGACACACCCCGGGGCAGCCCTGGGCTCGCCCCGGCCGCCCGGCCTGAGCGCAGGCCGGCGCTGGAGCCCGCGGCCTGGTGGGACGGAGCGCGGCGCTGCCGCCCCGGGTCGGGCCGGGGCCCTTGGGGGCGGCGGGGACGCGGCGCTTTTCTCTGGTGACTCGGAGCCACGGCGCCTCCTCACGCCGCTCCAGTGCGCGTTCGGGCTGTAAGGTGTGAGCGGGCTGGAGCGCCCGCCTGCTCCCCCCGGGACCCCGTGTCTCAGCGCCGCTCCGGCTCCTTGTGTCCGTCACGGCGGCGTTTGGGTTGGCACAGACCCGCACACAGCTCCGTCAGAGCTGAACTGTGCCCGAGGTGCGGCACGGATCGGCGCTGCCACGTTTCAGGGTTTCTGATACTTTCTGTCAGTAAGAGCAGTTGCGGATTTAAAAGATTCGAAGCGCGGAACAGAATTATCCTGACAAAGGGAATTAACATCTGTGAGAGAGAAATATGGGGAGGAAGTGTGGGCAGACTGGGAGATGGAGAAAGTGCAGCTGGTGAGTGCCTTGCTGCCCTGTGCGTGTGATAAGGCCTGCGAGCTGCCCGGGAGTCCAGGCAGGGCTTCCTTAACCTGGCTGTGCTGCACCTTTGGCACTGCAGGGACACGGCACATCTCACGGCCTTCCTGTGTGTGGTTGTAGGCTGGGGCAGCCGGATGGAAAAGTCCATAACCCGGAGCCTCCCTAACGCTCCCGGGGCTGTACACCTCGGTCTGTGTGAAATCGGGAGCGATCATGTGCCTGACAGAAGCAGGGAGAGCTCTCAGGATTATGTTGGGACAGAATGTGAAACGGAGAGAGAGAGCAAAGGCAGAGATGTCTCTGCTGTTGACATGGTTCATTTCCTGGTCACAGAGCAGGACTTGGGATCTTGTTTAAGGGAGGCTGTGCAGGTGAAGGGTGGTGGGCAGAGAAGCTTTCGGTGGGCTCGGCGCCGGAGGCCCTGCTCACAGGCGGCTCTGCTGCAGGTGCTGTTGGCAGCTGCTGTGTGCACGAAGGCAGGGAAGGCCATCGTGTCCCGGCAGTTCGTGGAGATGACTCGCACCCGCATCGAGGGGCTGCTGGCAGCGTTCCCAAAGCTGATGAACACGGGGAAGCAGCACACGTTTGTGGAGACAGAGAGCGTGCGATACGTGTACCAGCCCATGGAGAAGCTCTACATGGTGCTGATTACCACCAAAAACAGCAACATCCTGGAGGACCTGGAAACACTCCGACTCTTCTCTAGAGTGGTAAGGACTCTGCACTCCGTGGCACAGCCCAGAACGGTGCTGTTGTGAGGGATCTGTTTCTGAGCTGGTGCAGGAGCACTGCTGCCTCCACTTGGTAGGTCTGTGTTCCAGAGCTTCCCTTCCTGACTGGGCAGAAAGCTCTGAACTTTTGGTGGTAGTTTTGAACTCCACATAAAAAAAAACCCATCAGTTGTGCTTCACCTGGTGAGACCAAAGGGCTGACTGCAATTTAGCATTAAATGTTCTTTGTACAGTGTGTGGTTGTTACAAGTGCAACACTGCTATGCAGGGATCCTGAAGCAGCAAGTTTGTGTCTTCACACAGCCAAAGGATTTTCAGGAAATTCACTGGTCCTAGCATGCAGTTGGGTTCCTTTGAATTAGTGTTATGAGGAAGCTGAGAGGTTCTATATGGATTTTGATGTAGAAAAACTAACAGTGGCAAAACTTCATCTTGTTTATTGACAATATAATGGTACAAAGAGCAGTGTAAAGTTGTGCTGGGCCTGGGTCTGGCACAGTTGTGACCCCTGGGATGGTAGAAAGGTGTTTACATGGAACTGTTTGTGGGTACTCCTTTAAAATGTTCTCCCTTTTCTAGATCCCTGAATATTGTCGAGCTCTGGAAGAGAATGAGATCTCAGAACACTGCTTCGACCTAATCTTTGCCTTTGATGAAATTGTTGCCCTGGGCTACCGTGAGAATGTAAATCTGGCACAAATTCGGACCTTCACTGAGATGGACTCACATGAGGAAAAGGTGTTTCGGGCAGTCAGAGAGGTGAGCAGGGACACCTGCAGTCCTGACACAGGGTCCCCTGTCTGAGAAATACCACTATTGCTATAAAGAGGTGTTCTTCCACTTTGGCGGGGCCATGCAGTTATTGAGCTTTTCTGAGGGCTAAATGCTCATGTCTTGTTTCTTTTTTCTGCTGCACTTCGTTCCTGTGCAGGGCAGGGCTGAGGTTGCAAAGCTCCACAGCCTCTTCTGTTTCCCTTCAGACGCAGGAGCGCGAAGCCAAAGCCGAGATGCGCCGCAAAGCGAAGGAGCTGCAGCAGGCCAGGCGGGATGCAGAGAGACACGGCAAGAAGGCGCCAGGGTTCGGGGGCTTCGGCAGCTCGGCCGTGTCGGGGGGCGTGACAGCAATGATCACAGAGACCATCATCGAGACCGAGAAGCCCAAAGTGGCACCAGCTCCAGCCAGGTAGGGGGGACAGCGCGCGGCACATCTTGGAGTCAGTGCTGGCCCAAACCACGGGCCCGGAGGGTCTCACATGAGTTGCTCATCTGTGTGAGTATTGGGGAGCATTTGTGCCACGTACCACAGTAACACCCTGTGTCTCTTTGGATTCTTGGATGAACAATGGGCTTTCATTTTGTGGGAGGAAAAGAGGTCCCAGCTCCGGGTAATTCATGGAACTGTAGCTGGATGTAAATTATAACTTGGCACCCTGCACATAAGATGATCAGTTCCATGCATGTTCTCCCCCAAAAAGACTGCTGAGTTGAATGCTGTGTTGTTGGGATGGTCAAATTACAGTATTTGAAGGTAACTGGGAAGGGAGAACCCATTGCTGTCAGCTGACTTGGAGATTATTACACATTTTATTTAGGCCTTCAGGTCCCAGTAAAGCCTTGAAGCTCGGCGCTAAAGGGAAGGAGGTGGACAACTTCGTGGACAAGCTGAAATCAGAAGGAGAAAATATCATGACTTCTGTAGGCAAGCGCTCTGCAGAAGCAGCCAAAGTTCTCACTTCTCCCATTAACATGGAGAGGTGAGTGCTGCCCTTGCTTTGGAAGCAGTCTCCTCACAGCTGTCCCTGCATGTGGCCTTGGGAGAGAGCTTCCCTGCTCTTGTTTGGCTTTTTCCTTTATTTTCTTACCTTGTAATTATAACAGTTGGGCAAAATCTGGGAAAGCATGTCAGAAAAAAAGCAGATAGCTAGTTTGGTTAGGCATCCTCTTAACTAAAATGAGCTGTCCATCCGTTGTTGAGCTGAGGTTGGGAATTTTCCTGTGCTTTTTTCCCTGCACCATTTTCCCTGTTTCCCAGCCTTGTTGCTGCTCAGGATGGAGGCATTCGTGGCTCATTTTACATGCAGCAGTTGAGAGCCTTTCAATGCCCTGAGCTGTGCTCTGCGGCCTGTCAGAGGGGATTTGAGTGACCAGCTTGTCAAGATGCTGCATCACTGCCATTTAACTGGGCTCCCATCCCTTGCAGTCCATATGCACAGATCCTGCTTCTCCTGAGGTCACTGCCAGAGCAGTATTAGCCCCCACTGCACCAGCTGTGCTGTTTGGGAACCCCTGCTCAGTACACACAGCCTGTCCTTACTGAGCAGTGATCTCTCTGTTTCCTGGGAGATGCCAAGAGTGCAGGACTTGAGATTTTTCCTGTCTGTCTAGCGTGCACATGAAAATAGAGGAGAAAATCTCCCTGACTTGTGGCCGTGACGGAGGGTTGCAGAACATGGAGCTTCATGGCATGATCATGCTGCACATCTCTGATGAAAAGTTTGCACGGATTCGCCTGCATGTAGAAAATGAAGACAAGAGGGGAGTGCAGCTACAGGTAAAGCCTGTTTGGAGTCTCATGCTGTTGAACATGTTTTTGCTGCTTTCCAGGGTGAAAATAATGGAAATACTCAAATATGTTTCTGTCCTGTGTTCTCATCTAAGCATTCTCAGCAAATGCATTGGAAATGGGAGTAGTCAGTGCAGGTATTAGCAGAAGTGCAGGGCCAGTCATGCTCAAGGGATTGAAGTTCACTGGAGAAATGCAATCTTGGTTGCCATCCTGCCCTCAGAGCCTTATCTGCCCAGCAGTGCACCTTGGCCTGCCAGGTGACCTCACTTGGACTTTGCAGCAGCCTGGTGTGTTGCTCAGTGCCTGTTGTGTGGTGTCAGCTGCAGCTGTGGAGTGGAAATGAGATAACAAACTTCCTGTGCCAATGGGGAATTAATTTATTCTCTTGGAAGTTGTTTCTGTCTGAGGTTGCTTGTCCTGTCACTGCTGTACCTGGCATGCTTGCTGAAGCACTTGATGGCAGTCAGCAGCTGCAGCTCAGAAGGTTCTTGGGAGATTGGTCCTTCCCTTTCTCCCTCTCATGTGACCTTACAGATCCCTGGAGGTGGAGCTGCTTTGACACACTGGCTCACCCCTCGTTAGGGACTTGTCTGCACATCATGGCTGTCTGCAAGCCCACTTCCTTCCAGTGCATCCCATGAGTGGTGCTTCAGGTGCAAGATGAGACCAAACCCTTTGCTGACCCCTGTGTTTCTAGTGCAACTTGAACAGGGACTTGCAAAAATCCTCTGCTTCTAAAAAGCTGCTCACACTTGAGGTTGGAAGAGAGTGTTTAAATGGAGTTTGGCCACTGACACATACGTGCATTAAGGTTGCTGAAGGGAGACAGTAGTGTTACGTTGTCAGGCTGTTTTTCCCAACCGCATTAGATTGATTTTTCTTGAAATGTCTGCTGTAAACATTCAGGCTGGTCTTTGACTTACAGTTATTCTGTAGATACCAGCCTGCATTGCTTGAGTATCTGGTGCAGGTGCTTGTGAGAAAGACAGTGGTGGGGATCCTTCTTGTCAGATTAGCATTTTCTGGAAGGAATCCCAGGTTGATAAGCAGCTGTGCTTCAGATGGGCTTCTGAGCCAGGAGGAAACCTGATGTGTGTTTTGTCAAACACTGGAATGTGTAGGCCTGTCCTGGTAGAACCTGCATTACCTATGGTTCTGTCCCTGGGCTTAGACCTACAGTCTGGGCACGTGTTCCTCTTTCAGACTCACCCAAACGTGGACAAGAAGCTCTTCACTACAGAGTCACAGATCGGTTTGAAGAACCCAGAGAAGTCATTCCCTATTAACAGCGATGTGGGTGTGCTGAAGTGGAGGTTGCAGACCACAGAAGAGTCCTTCATTCCACTGACAAGTGAGTGCAAGTCTGGGGGCTTAGGCAGAAGACACTGGTGATTGTCCCTGAGCTGCTGGTAGCCACCTTGCAGCAGCTGGGCTGCCTGGAGCCTGGCATGTTGTGAGACCTTGGAGATACTATGTGTATCTGTTGGATAGTGCCTGTCCTCTGTGTTTTCCGTAACACCTCAAGGAAAATAGAAAGCTTTTCTTAAAGTCAGCTTGAGGGTGACTTCACTGGGCATTTTGAAGTGCATCATCTTGTGAAAGCCTATTCCACATGAAAGGCCTGCATGGTTCACATACTGTCTCTGTTTCCTCAGTTAACTGCTGGCCATCAGAGAGTGGGAACAGTTGTGATGTTAACATTGAATATGAGTTGCAGGAGGAGAGCCTAGAGCTGAATGATGTGATCATCACCATCCCCCTGCCGTAAGTCATGCTCCTTGTCACGCAGCACTAAAGAGTCCCATCACCTCCTTCCCCTCCCTCTTTTGTGGATCTGGCCAAGCCAGTGGGTGTTAGAGGCATTTCCTTAGTTCTGTGCAGGGAAGTTATTGTCACTTCTCGTTGCCTGCTCTAGGTCTGGCGTTGGTGCCCCAGTGATTGGGGAGATTGATGGTGAGTATCGCCACGACAGCCGGAGAAACCTCCTTGAGTGGTGCCTGCCGGTGATAGATGCCAAAAACAAGAGCGGTAGCCTGGAGTTCAGCATAGCAGGGCAGCCAAACGACTTCTTCCCAGTGCAGGTCTCCTTCATCTCCAAAAAGAACTATTGCAACATACAGGTATGGTCACTGCTTATGCCTCACAGGTGGGATGTCACCCTTGCCTCTGTCCCCGGCTGGCTGACACTGGCCGTGCTGCAGGGGCACCATGCTGTCCCACTGGCCATGGCTAAAGGGTTGGCATTAACCTGCCTCTGAGACAGCTGGATTTGGGAGTACCAGCAGACAGCACTGGCAGCTGACACTTCATAGAGCTTGTGTCTTCAAGTCTCTGAGTAGTCATTAATTCCCCTCAGACTTTGGTGGAAAATCCATCAGCCTTGTAGCCAAGACACTGCTTGGCATACAGCTGTCTGTCTCCTCTGAAGTGTAGCCAGTGGCTGCCACTTTGCTCCTCAGCCGAGACACAGTTACTACAGAAAATCACGCAGCGATCCTGGGAACAAAGATCTTTGTTTCAGGGCTGAGCTGTGGTTTAAGGGCAGCAGGTTGGTGGTGCTCTCATGGCCATCATGGTGTTGAGAAGCATGGCATCGCTGCACTAAGGGAGTGATGTTCAATGCTGACCTAATGTTGCCTGTTGTCTCCACAGGTTACCAAAGTGACCCAGGTAGACGGGAACAGCCCTGTAAGGTTTTCTACTGAAACCACCTTCCTGGTGGACAAGTACGAAATCCTGTAATGCCAGACTTGGTGACGCACAACGGAAGAAATTTTTAAATTTAAAAAAAACGAGGCCGACGTTTATTCTGAATGTTGGGAACGCCACAGCCCCCTCTGCTAAGATGAGTGGCTCTGTCTGCCATCTACAGTGTTCCGGGGCCACAGACATTTTTTGCAGAGAAGTGACGTGCTCATGGGGGGAAAGGCCACAAATTTCTTTGGCAGATTTTTACCGACTGGCAAAAAAGCAAGATCTCCGCAAAGAGCCTGACTTGGACATGCTCCCCCCACCCCGAGATGCTGGGAGCACAGCCCAGAGCCGACCAGACATCATTCTCTCCTGAAGCATCACGTGCTGTTCCGTTGTTGGTGCTGCCATTTTAATTTCTCCTTGGCCTCTGGTTCTCGTGCGTGGGGCCACCTGCTGCTCCTGAGCCTTCCATCTGGTGGAAGCTGAGCAAGTTCACCTTGGCCTCCGAGGTGGGGGGGTCATGGCAGGGCCACGGGGTGGGAAGAGGGACCCGGGGGTTCAGTCCTTTTGCCCCACACAGTTACTGCTTTCCTCCAGCTCTGCTGTGTGGCAGTGGCTCAGCTCCAGGTGCTCTGGTTCCTGCTGCAGTGGGGAGAGTGTCCAAAGGGGGCTGTGTCCTCCCTGTCTTCCACAGCTGTTCTCAGGCCAGGCTTTGGAGGAAGTTTATTTAGGTTAGAACCAGCTGTGTATCCTTTGCAAGGCCATTTGGTATCTGGGGAGGCTGAGGGCTTTCCCTGCCTGGGTGAAAGGAGCTGTGGAGCCTGGTTGACTTACTTGGCCTGCGTGTCAGGACCTGTCTCAAACCAGTGTTGGTTCAGCACTGGCAGGTGTGGGAGAAGGAAATGCTGGTTTCCAGGTAATATGGGGGCTGATCCGAGCCATTTCTCCTACTGCTGCCTCACTAGCATTACTTGCTTCATCTCAGAGACCTGTGCTCCCCTCACAACTCATCTCACCTGCATGGCTGGGGCCTGTAGTGTCACCTGCCCCTGGGCACACCTCACCTCTGCAGCCAGAGGACCCCAGTGCAGGTGGAAGGCAACGGCCCTAAAAGTGTGTGTACTGTGCTCTGTGAGAGACAGCCAGCCTGTCACGGGCCCCCGGGGTCCTCTGCCAAAGAAGTTTGTGGTCTCTCCTCTGCTGGCAGCACCTGAGAGGAAATCAACCCTGGTCCTGTCCTGAGAGGGCAAGCCCTCTCCCCTAGCAAAGTAGGCAATGAATCCCATTAACCCAGTCCTGTTCCAGAGCTGCTTGTCTGTATGATTTTTAAAATGGAGTCAAAGTTAGTTCAAGCATCCAAGGAGCTTTTTTTTTTTCCCCTTACATTCATTGGAGGGTGATATTTAAACCGAGCCGAGGTCCCCACTTTTTGTAACCCTGTATGATCCTGGCCTAGGGAATAGAGCACATTCCAGTGTACACAGAGAATTCTGAGTCTTTAATCAAATAAAGTACTGTTAAAGGAGCTGGCTGGGGGTCGTGAGGTCCCTCGGGAGCCGGGACCGGTCAGCCCTGGCGGGGGCGGGCCGCGCCGGCCCCGTTGGGCGGGGACGCGGCGGGGCCGCAGTGCCGGACGGTGGAGCGGCGGCGGAGCTCGGGACGGGCTGTGCGGCGGGGCGAGCGAGGTGAGCAGCCGCTGCCAGGGGGTCGGACACCCCCCAGTTTGTGCCCCAGGCCACCGCTGCCCTTGGGGAGCCTGTGGGGCTGGGTCAGTGTCCTGTAACGCCAGGGGTCCCTGGTGCTGTGGGACGTGGTGGGGGCAAGAGCAAGCTCGGCTGCCTTGGCCTGTGTTGGGGCTGGCTGTGGGACATGCTGGGGCTCCCTGCTCCCTGGGGTGCCTTGGGAGGGGTGCAGGAAGGAGCTGCAGACAGGGAAGTAGGAAAAACACGGTCAGCCATAAAACCAATCATTGCACAATGTTTGGGTGGTGTGTGGGTGGGCTGGGAGCTGGTTCCGGATCCAGTGGTCCACGTCAGTGGTGGGTTTGCTGGTGTGGGAGCCCTGAGAGCAGCTCGGTGTTGGAAGGTTCTCCCGTCCCCAAATCCTGCTGCAGCTCATGGGCAGTCACAGGAGGAGATGGTGCTTGGCCCACGGCCACCACTGCTGTCTGACACCTCTTGGGGAGCCTGGGAACAGTACTGGTCTGGCTGGATCCTTCCTGCTCTATGGCTGCATCTTGTTTACTCCAGCTTCCTGCCACACTCCTGCCACAGCCCCTTCAGCTGCTGTCAGGAAGCCAGAGGAATCTGCTGTCCCAGAAGGTCCAGCTGCTGTGCTGAAGGGCCAGTGTCCCACTCCTCCACCTGCAAGCCCCCAGCCCTCTCTGAGCACCAGGCAGAGGCTGCAGGGGGCAGATCCCTTGGCTGAGCACCGCGGGCACTAGCAAGGCAACACGGCTGGCTACTTTTTGATAACTCCTGGTACATTTGAGTTTGCTGTGTGGTGCCGTGTGTTGGTACATGTGGGAGGATGGATTGCAGGAGAATAGAGATAGTGCTGAAGGCAATCTCACCCCTGAGGAGTTGCAACTGTACTAATTACCAAAGAGTAGGAACGGCCCTGCCGTTAATAGGGCACAGCTATGTCCACTAAGGATGGGTGTTATAAAAGAGTGGGTTAGCTGGGTGAGAGCTGGAGTTTGTTGGCTGTGCTGAGAGGAGGAAGGGTCAGGTGGTCATGCAGAAGAAGTGTGGGGCAGCAGGGGCAGGGCAGCATGCAGGGGGATGGAACCACAGTATTGCATGGCAAGGGATCCTTGCTGGCAACCAGAAAGAGGAGAGTGATCAATGCCTGATTTGGAAAGGTGAGGTTCACCCCACCCCTTTGCCAGCTAACAAAGGGCTGGGTGATGGGTTCGTGCCAGGGGTTGGGTTCAAGACCCATCAAGCCCATCCTGTGTCATGGTCCCCAAGATGTTGTCAGTGTGGGTTGCAGATGCTCCTTCTGGCCTGCAGGTGAGAAATTGTCATTTTGGTATGAGAGCATTTTGAGGAGCAGCTCTCCATTGTGCAGTCTTCTGAGGGGTCTGGAGCTTGTGTGTGTGCTGTGATGTCTGGGGCAGTGCTGGGGCTGCAGCGGTGGTCGGGTCTGTGTGCCTCAGCGCCCTCGGGGGGTGCTGGCTGCAGGAGGCAGGGCTGCACGCCCTCCCCGACCCGAGCACAGGCTGAGCATCCACCACTGCGTGGAGACCCCGGAGCGTGGGCCTCGGCCGGAGCACAGCTGTGCTGCAGGGGTGCAGGAGCCCTTCTCCGGAGCGATGAAATCAGCGGGTGTGGCCAGGATTCCTCAGCTCCCGCCGGAGCTGTCTGGTGGCTGATTTATGGTGGTGTTATTGCCAGGATCATGGCGTTGTCCCAGCAACCGCAACGCAGCCCCCACCGTCCCTCGCCTGGGTGGGATGGGGCTGCCTGGGTCTCCCCCACTCAGTTGTCGGCCCCAGACCGGGAGGCAGAGGCCAGGAACAGCTCCTCACTCGCCTCTGCCTTTGTGCAGGAGACAGGCTCCCCCTTGCCAGCGGCCGGCGGAAGGGCCGGTTGTTTACTAGGGCAGAGGCTGTGGGAAGGGGTGAGCACCCGAAGCGCATTAGCAGATGGGGAGCAAGCAGGCAGCCAAGTTGGCTGGAGGCTGGGATGCTCCGCCGTGTGCACCCCTTAGCTCGGCCGCTCGGGCTTCCTTGTGACTCATCCAGCCAGCCACAAGTGGGGGTGAGAGGCCGTGCGAGGGGGTGCCATGCGCCTGGCTCTGCCATGCTTCATCCCAGCGTGGCTGATACTGCATGGCATGGCCTGCCAGTCCGTGCTCCTTCATGAGCACAGGCTGAACGCCCCTGCCCGTGTCCTGCCCGGTGGCACACACTGCAGCTCTGGGGTCTGCTGGTACCTCATGTGGGGTGAGTCAGGATGCGCTGTGCCCAGCTTGGGTCTGGGTGGGCAACAGCAGGTCAGACAGGAGTGGGCCCCCAGAGCCCCCCTGCCCACGTGGGCTTGGGGCAGGCAGGCACTGCAGCCTGTGGGCAGTGGGATGCAGGGGCTCCCCGGAGCACCCCGGGGCAGCATGTCTGTGCTGGGCATCCTCCCAGGTGAGGCTTTTGGCCGTGCCAGGTGAAGAAAGGGGCTTTTGTCTTCCAGGAGGCCGGGGCTGAGCAGGCAGCCCTGCGTGGGGTGCTCGAGGACCGTGGGCTGTTCGGTGGTAACCGAGCCCGACCCCTTGGCATTTGCTGCCTCCACCGCTTCCCACGGAGGGAACAAGCGGCGCGTTCTGCAGGCGGCGGCGGGAGAAGAAAGGCCGCCTTGTCCGGCCGAGCAGTGGGGCGCCGGCTGGGGCGGCCACGCTCCCGCCCCGCATTCCTACAGCAGAGCCGGCTGGAGAGGGGCTGCATCCCCGGCAGGACGGGCTGGG
This sequence comes from Onychostruthus taczanowskii, assembly GCF_017590055.1. Classification (NCBI taxonomy): domain Eukaryota; kingdom Metazoa; phylum Chordata; class Aves; order Passeriformes; family Passeridae; genus Onychostruthus; species Onychostruthus taczanowskii. The sequence goes on along the minus strand of NW_024501792.1, from coordinate 197,251 downwards.
GTTCCCTGTGTGCTGCCGGGACAGGTGAGGGGCTCTGTTGGAGGGCAGTGTTGTGGGACTGGGGGCGTTGGGAAGGGATGGGATGCCAGGGTCACCCTCCAGCTCATGGGCAGGGGGGCTGCTTGTGGAGTGGGGGTGTTGGTGGAGAGTTTGGGCAGCAGGCAGCAGAATCGGAGACGATCCCCCAGGTGGACGGCATGGGGGTCCTCCATGGCTCTCACCAGCACAACCATGCTGGGAAGGAGTTAACACCGGCACAAGATCCCACCCTGGCCCCGCTCCCTTCCTCTGCAGCAGCCTGGCCCCTCCTGGCTTTTCCTCCTTCCTGAGCATTGTGACGGGACGTAGGTGTAAGTGCGGGGCAGGGGCTCGGCTGGGCCGCGGGGTCTCCAGATGCTGGGCAGTGCGGCACCCCAGTGCCTGGGGAACATGGGCACCCTGCCGCGGAGGGTCCCGCTCGGCACCCGGACCAGGTGGCAGGTAAGGAGGGAGAGCAGGGATCCTGCCTCGGCAGCCGGCGAGCACCCGTGGACTGCTCTCGGGGTACTTTATCTCTACGCCCCCCCTTGCCCCAGCTGAGCTGTCCCCCTCCCATGAAGTGTGGCTGTGGTCCCCACGGAGCCCTTGCTGTGGGGCGGCCAGTCCCGCTGTCGCAGGAGACGCCCGGGTTTCATCCAGGTCCTGGATCCCACGCCTGGTGTTTTCCAGCGTTTCATTTTTTCCACAGTGTGTAATAGCCGTTCACTCGCCCCCGCAGCTGAGCCCAGTGCTGGACGGGCGGGGGGGTCCCTCCAGGGGCTGGCTGATGCTGGCGAGAGCCGAGCCCGGGGCTCCTCCTGGCGGCCCCGGGACCGGAGCCTCCTAACGGGGACGGAGCACTTCCTATGCACACTGCCCGGGAAGGGTTAAGCCTCAGTCAACTAGTCCGGGGCGGAAGGGAGGGACGTGGGGAGCAGCAGACGGTAAATTTAGATCCTTGGAGCATCCCGACATGGCGTGAGTGCCGGGTGACGGAAATTGTTCCTCCTCGAGTTGCCTCCCACTCACGCAGAGAATGTGAGGCAGCATGGCCGTTCCATGGGTGGTGGCCCTGCCTGCTGGCCACAGGCCATGGCCACATGGGCAGGGGTATGAAACACTCAGCAGGGCATGTGCACTGTGAGCTGCTGCTGGACTGTGTGGGAGCAGAGGCATGTGCCCGGGTGCCAGAGCCGGGCACTGGTGGCATGGACAGGGGTGCCCAGGTGTTGCTGGGGACAGCCAGAACCTGTGCTTGTGTCTGCTTTTCCAATGACAGCCACTGGGGTCTGGCTGCTCACAGCTCTTGGCGTTTAAAGCATGCATTTCCAACACCACGCTCCCAGAACTGAGTGCATGTGTAGTTTTCCTTCCCGGACTGTCTTGTCCTGACGCCTGGCACATGCATGGGTCTCCCAGGGTGGATGGGGATGTGTGCCTGGGGAGGATGCATGCCTTGGCAGGCAGGGATGCTCACGGGCTTCAGGCAGCTGCTGACATGATGAAGACAGGAGCTCAGGACAGTAATCCTCTTGGTGGCAAATGCTGGTTTGGAATGGGTAGGGTTTGTGCTCAGGTTGCTGCCCGGGATGTGCAGGAAAAACACATCAAGGCCATGCCCAGCGTGGTCACTCGTGCTGCCATTCTGTTTCTCTGGCAGCCCGTGTCCGGTACCATCCGACGTCTCCAAGCAGGCACCATGGAGGCATCTGGCAGGACCCCCACCAGCCCAGCCCACAGAGTCCAGACTGTCATCCAGGTGAGCACACAGGATCACAGGACCTGTGCTCTGTGGAACAGGGGGATCTGGCTGGAGTCCACCTCTGCAGCCTGCCTCAGCCAATCCTATTACGGGATCCCCAGCAAAGCCCATTCAGCTAAGCGGCTGCAGCTGGGATCCTCTTAGATGCAGCCCAAGCCCCATGGATCTCCAGCTCCCGTGGCAGCTCGCCTCAGCTTCCCGGGATAGGTAGCACAGGCAGGAGAGCCCTCCCCTGCTGCGTCTTGCTGCTGGACAGTCCTGCTGGCATGTGGCTGTGCCTGGGCATTGATCCTGGCTGCTTTGGAGCAGCTCAGCCAGGTGGGCAGTGCAGGGGACTGGGCTGCAGCTGCAGGGCTGTGAGCATCCCTCCCTCTCCTCCTACAGAACAGCCCCCTGGACCTGATCGACACAGGCAAGGGGCTGAAAGTGCAGACAGAGAAGCCGCATTTGGTGAGCCTGGGCAGCGGGCGGCTCAGCACTGCCATCACACTCCTGCCCCTGGAGGAAGGTGAGTGCCGGGGGTCTCCATGGGCGCGCTGGTGACAGGGACACTGAGACGCCCTCTCTGCTGGCAGGGAGGACCACCATTGGCACGGCTGCGACAGACATCGTCCTGCAGGGCCCCGGGCTGGCCCCCCAGCACTGCTACATCGAGAACGTGCGAGGGACACTCACCCTGCACCCCTGTGGCAACGCCTGTGCCATCGACGGCGTGCCGCTCCAGCGGCCCACGCACCTCAGCCAAGGTAGGAGCAGGCCGTGGTTCACCAGAACCTTTGCCTGTGGAGTTGTGCCGTTGGGTATTGGGGTGTTTGAGGAGCCATCCAGTAACTGCATATGCCAGCCAGCGTACTCCTGGCCTCCATGCTGTGCGGTGGGAACCTGCCAGCTCCTGGCACGGTTTGAGAGCTGGCTTTGCTGCGTGTGTCAAGTGCGGTGGGGAAGGGAGAGACCCGGGCGGGCTTTGAGGAACAGCGGAGATGCTGAGCCAGCTTTGGGAAGGGAGATGACGAAGGAAAACACCCCAGTGTCCTCCCGGCGGGTGGCTGCCGGGACACCGCTGCTCTGCCTGCGTGGCTGCGGGGCTCGGACCCGGCCGCCCCCCCGGGCCGCTCCCAGGGAGCGCGGACAAAGCCTCAGGCCCTTCCCCGCGATCCCCGCCCTCCACAGCTCCCGTCTCGCCTCCCGGGGAGGACCCTCGGGCGGGGCGGGCGAGGCCCGGCCCCCCGTCCCTCCCCGGGGGGCGGCGGCGGCGGGGCGAGGTGAGTGCGGTGCCGCGGCCACGCGTGTCCGCGCCGGGCGGGGCTCGCTCCCGCTGCTCCGCGGGGCACGGAGCCATCGTGCCCCCGCAGGCGCTGTCGCCGCGGTCCCCCCGCGCCTGCCCCGGTCGCTCCCGGGAAGGGGGGACCCACCCGCGTGGGCGCTGCCGCGGGCGCCCCCCGGGGACAATGGGAGCCACGTGGCCGCCGGAGGAGGCTCCGGCCCGCGGGTCTCGCCGGTGCCGCAGCAGGCAGCGAGGGCCACGGTAGGTGCGGGGTGCGGGCCGGGGTCAGCCGAGCTGCCCATCCTGCTGTCCCCGGGGGCAGGCAGGGACGTGGCGGAGCAGGGACGGCATCTGTGCAGGCCACAGCGGACTGAGCTGCGGGGCTGTCAGGCCGATGCTCGTGGTGCAGGTTGGTGATTACTCGCTTTGCCGGGGCGACCTGTGGCTCCACTGGTGCCGGCACGTGGGGAAGGAAGGCACAGGGCAGTGCTGCATCTCTCCGGCACAGCCGCTGCCAGGCTGGGCGTCGGCACTGCTCCCTGGCAGGCAGGATGCCCTCGCTGAGCCGGGGTGAGCAGGACTCCGTCCCGCCCTGTTGCTTAGACAGGAGAAACAGGCCCCTGCGACGGCGATAGCTGTTAGTCTGTAGTGCCTCTCGCTCTCCTTGCTGCGAGCTGGGCTGACGGGTGCTCCATAAAACATGTCCCCTCCGGCGAGGGATTTTCAGCAGCGGCTGTTGGTATGGAGCGAGCCTCTCCCCAGAGCCCTGGCAGGCGCTTCAAAGTGGGGTGTGTCGGCAGCAAGCCGCCTTCAAGCCGCCTGATGCTCCCCGCTGCCAGCACATGCCTCCCCAGCGCCACGGGCAGCAGGTGAGCGCCCACGGCTGCGCTCCCCTTCCCTTCCTGAGCTGCCTTCCTCCTCGGGCTGCTCGGCAGCCTTGCCCCAAGAGGGCTGCTGCTTTGGGCCAAGAAGAGACGCTTTGCAAGCAGGGACAGGAGCTGTCTTGTCTGCAGCTGGCAGCCACGCAAACCCTGGAGTGCCGCCAGCTCCCCCGCGGCCCCCGGCGGGGACCCCAGCTGTGCCTGCGCCCGGGATGCGCTGCCGGCAGCTGCTGCAGAGTGACCTGGATTCCAGCCTCCCCCTAAGCCTCTGCTGACAGCAGGAGCCCGCTGCCTTCCCCAGGGCGCATCTTTGGGCGAGCAGTGCCCGACTGCCTCCCTGCACTCTCCGGAGCTGCTCTGATATTGTCGGCTGGCATCTGAACCCTCTCTCCTCTCTCCCAAGGGTGCACCATCTGCCTGGGCCAGGCCACCTTCCTCCGCTTCAACCACCCTGCTGAGGCCAAGTGGATTAAGAGCATGATCCCAGCGGGGGGCAGAAGCCCATCGGCTCTCTACGGGCTGCCAGCAAGTAGGTGACCCTCCCTTGTCCCAGGCAGGGCAGGGCAGATGCTGAAGCACTCCCTGACCCATCAGCCCAGTGCTCTCCCAGCCCTGTCCTGTTGCACTCAGGCTCACACCCGGCTGTGGGGTGCCATCCGTCAGCTCAGCCCGCTGTGGCAGCTGCACTGGTATTTGTTAATGATTAATATCACCTCCAAGGGGTGGACTGTGGGGGCACTGAGGCATGGCTTTCACTTCTGCCCAGCCTGGCCATGGCAGAGCCATCGCCCGTCGGAGCCCCCCCGCTGCTTGGAGGCGGTGTTTGTGTGCTGGAGTGGCTGTGCTGGGGCTGTGAAGGCCTTTCTGGCTGCTGCCCTTCATCTCATGAGCTTATCTTGCTGTGTCTGCCTGTCCGTGGGGCAGTGGGCCAGGTGCCAGTACCGTGTCTGGCTCCCAGGGATGTCCAAATCTCCAGCACTGATCCCTGGGCTGGTAGCCTTTATCCCTGCCCCAACCAGCACACCCTGGCACAGGGAGAGGAGCTTGGCTGCCTTCCCGTGCCACGTGTGTGTTGGGAAGGCAGCATGCCTGCAGCTGGGGGACGGGAGGAGGGACACGGGGAGGTGCTGTGGCTGAGGAGCATCATGCAGCCATGCAGCATCCCTGTGGGCCCTGCATGCTCACTCTGCCACGCGGGACTGGGTGGGATCACACTGACAGGGCTGTGGCACATCTTTCCAGGCCCGAAGGCAGTGCCAGCTGCCGTGGGGGAGCTGCTGGGTGCCAGGGGGTGACGCAGCCCGGGTGGCACGCTGTCCTGGCTGGGCTCCGTGCCTGCTGCCATTCGCTGTTCCCTGAGTGACAGGCACATCGGTGCTGCGCCGGGAGCACGGGGCGGCCCAGGCAGGGGCACCCTGGCCAGGGTGTGGAGAGGCTGAGGGCGACGTGGTGGTGGGTCTGGACGTGCTGCAGGTCAGCAGCCTTTGGCTATTGCACCTCTGACCCCTTGCTGGGAAGCCAGAGTGTGCAGGGGTGGTGGGTGCCAGGGGGGTGAGGGCAGCTGCTCTCCAGAGAGTGGAGCAGGGAGCTGCGACGCAGGGAGGGCAGCTGTCCTCTCAGGTTTCTGTCTCCTGGGTGATGGGGCTAGCGGGATTCCAGCCTGCTCCCTGCCCCACTCCCCAGCTGGAGTGGAAAGGGTGGCAGCGGGGTGCAGCAGAGAGGGGCTGCGACCCAGCTCTGACTCTGCAAGGCTGCATGTAAGGACCATGCCAGGCTGCCCCGTTGGACTCAGCCCAGGCAGGGGCTGCGGCGGAGTCACACCACGCTGATGCCTTCTCCTTTGTTTCCCTGCAGAATCCGAGGCCCTGGTGAATGGTGGCCACCAGCTGTCAGAGCGTGGGTGTTACAGCCACAGCTCCCTTGTCAGCTCCATCGAGAAGGACCTGCAGGACATCATGGACTCGCTGGTGCTGGAGGAGTCTGCAGCCCCTGGCATCCAGAAGCCGCCTGCCTGCGGCCGATCCCCCCTCTCCCCCGTGGTGAATGGGGGTGGGCGCTGCCTCCTGTCCCCCCCGCCCAGCCCTGGGGCCGCTTCGGGGGGCTCCAGCTATGAGAACTTCTCTCCCCTGTCCTCCCCAGCCAGCAGCAGTAGCTACACCAGCCCCTCGCTCAGCAGCCAAGAGCAAGGCCCAGCCGTGCCGCCCCCTCTCCCGCTCCGCTCCTCCAGCTACAACCACACTGTCCAGCCGCCCGCCCTGCCTGCTGGGCCTTCTAGTGAGCCTTGGCCGGCTGAGAGGCTTGGGGACCAGCGGGTGGGCAGCCCCCGGCTGACGCCCAGGGCGGCGCCGCGGCCACGGGTGGCCCTGCAGGAGCGGCCCCCCAGTCCCTTCCGGGAGCCACGGGACTCTGCGGCCCCCAGCCGGCAGCCCACCGGCAGGGCGGTCCCAGAGGCCCGGCTGCAGCCCCCCGAGAGCCCACGGGTGGCCCGGAGGAACATGGAGAGCATGCGGGAGCTGCCTCCCCTGAGTCCCTCCTTGGCACGCCGGGCTGCCAGCCCCCGGCTGGCCCCTGACACCCCCTCGCCGCAGCCCCGGCTGGGCAGGGAAGTGCCTGGCAGTCCCCGTGCCAGGCGCAAGGGCCTGGAGGAGTCGAAAGGCGCTGGGGGTCCTTCACCCCCGCTGCTGTCGGAGAACCCCACGCGCCGGCCCAGTTTCGGTACCTGCCTGAGCCCAACGTACGGGCTGGGCTCCCCAGCTGTGCCCTCGCCCCGGCAGAGCCCCCGCGCCCCCAGGAAGCCTTTGGGGGACCCACGGCTGCCAGCGGGGTCACGGGAGCGCAAGAACAGCATCACTGAGATCAGCGACAACGAGGACGAGCTGCTGGAGTACCATCGGCGGCAGCGGCAGGAGCGGGTCCGGGAGCAGGAGATGGAGCGCCTGGTGAGCCTTGGGGCTGCGGGGGGACACGTTTGAGTGTGGGACACCCTCTTTGCAAATAGCTGTTGTTGTTTGCTGCTTTGAAACCTGGCCTTTGCCTCTTGGGGATTTACCACAGCTGTCAGGCTGTTGGCTTACCCAGGGGGATTATGGCCAGGAGCAGCCATCGGTGCTCAGCAGCTCTCTGGAAATACAAAGCCCCCAAATCACAGCAGCCTGTGGAAGCTGGTGGGGCTGGCATGGCCCCATGGCTACTGGCCAAAATGGTGGCACTCCTTCCTTTGCAAAACCCTCCACATCTTGTCTGTCCCTGCCCGGGCCCATCTGCTGCTGGTGGTGCCGTGGCTCTGTGGACATTGCATCTATATTTAGGGCTGGTGGAGTTTTTATGGAACTGGCATCTGGATGAGGCTTGCCGGGTCTCCGCCAGTCCTGCGGGCCGAGCCGGCGGGCCGTGTTTGCTCAGCCTGACTCACGCCTGGCGCGGGCAGCCTGAGTCACCGCCTGGAAATAGCGGCGGCGCTCGCCTGCAATCAGCCCAGCTCCGGCTCCCAGCACATCGCGTGCCTGGCTGGGCTGTGGGGTCGAGCCGGCTGCGTTGTGCTTTGTAATGCTGCCTGCCCATCCCAGCGTGCGGGCCCGCATTCTGGTGGGCACCGTTGGCACGGGGTTGTGCCCGCTCCTGCCGCAGCGCGTGCTGGATGTGGACTGCTCTTCCTTACAGGAGCGGCAGCGCCTGGAGACCATCCTGAACCTCTGTGCTGAGTACACCAAGACAGACGGCGCTGAGCCTGCTGACGTGCACAGGCTCCTGGCTGGTGACACAGATGTTGGCCAGTGGGTGCCCAGGGGTGCCACGGCTCTGGGCCATGCTGCTGAAGAGCTGCAGCAGAGGGAGAGCGTGGAGAGGTCGGATGAGGAGAACCTGAAGGAGGAGTGCAGCAGCACTGAGAGTACCCACCACGAGGTAAGGGGACATTGGTGCCATTCTGTTACCGTGCCGTGCTGCACTGTGCCATGCCAATCAGCCCTTTCCACAGCACGAGAAGCTGACAGGCCCCCGGGCCAAGGAGGCACAGCGGCTGGAGGAGGAGCGTGCCGGTGTCCTGGGACGCCTGGACCAGCTGAAGGGTCGTGTCAAGGAGCTGGAGCAGCAGCTGCAGGAGACATCGCGAGAGGTGAGAGGTCAGGGGACACTGGTGGGTCCCCTGCTGCTTGCTGCCCTCACCAGTTAGCGCTAAATCCTAAGGGTATGAGCTAGATGCAGCTGGAGCAGCAATCCTGAGAGGCTTTGGCTGTCCAGGCAGAGATGGAGCGGGCGCTGCTGCAGGGTGAGCGGGAGTCGGAGGTGCTGCGGCTGCGGCAGGAGCAGGAGGCAGCGCAGCAGCTGCAGGAGAAGCTCTCCAGCCTGGACGCCAGCATCCGCAAGGAGCGGGACAAGGTGAGCCCAGTCACAGGTTCCCATCGTCACCAGCTGTGCCATACCCTCCGTGGCACTCACAGCCAGTGCTGCAATGCCTCATGCTGCAGCGTTCCCCTGTGGACATGTTCTCCAGACCCTGGGCTCCCCAGAGGCTTTGGGGAGCAGCCGCTGTGGTTTGCATTTTGGGGGGATCTGTCTGTCTGTCTGTCTGGGCTTGGTCAAACAGCCCTGCTGGAGGAGAGCACAGCCAGTGCTCTGGGAGCATTTCAGCTGCTGCCTGTTGCTCTGGCGGGGAGACTGAGGCGTGAGGCTTTCCAGATGGCTGCTGCCTGCGCGGGCAGTGCCGAAGCAGAGGCCTCGGCTCTCCCTGTTACCTGTCCTCGCTAGGGGACTGCGTCTTGCAGCAGGTCACCTCCTCTGCTGCGCCTTTGTGTGTGATGGCAGCTGTTGCTGTGGTGTTCGGCCTGCTGGAGGTGGCTGGGAAACCACTGCAGGTGTTCGGCGTGGTGGCTTTGGGAGGGGTCCTGGCCCCCATCCCCAACGTCGCCTGTGGTGCAGTTACTGCCTGAAGGCACCCACGAGCTGCGTGTGTGGCATGTTTGTGCCAGCTGCTGGATGCTGGCTGTCCCACAGCCTTGCAGGCAGTGTGGCATGGCCTTGTCGAAGGGAGAGCTGCTGGGATCTGGTTCTCTGCTGCCTGAGGCCATTGTCCCTGTGCAGCCTATGCCAAGGTCCCACCAGCAGCTCCGTGCCACTGTCATGTGCCATCAATGTCCCTTGGGGTCTGGCCAGCCCCAGGGCTGTTGGGGTGCCTGTGGCCTGGCAGAGTGGCCATTGGTGCCTCCCAGTGGTGCTCCTACAGCATTTGGGGTTTTTGTCCTGGTTTTGGTCTTCCAGCCCTTTGTAGGCATCTTCTGTAGCCAGGGACAGCCTCATGCAGAGCCAGGAGAGGAGCGCAGGGAAAGCCCTCTCCCAGCCTCTCTGCTGACCTAACCACCCACTTTTCTAACCCATCTGCACTACTCACACTAACGGTGCCTGCTCTGAACTCTGCCACCACCTCTGACATTTCTGCATGTCCAGGAGCCCCCAGGCAATCCACAGCTCCTCTCTTGGGGCATCTGCCTGTACCAGCCTTGCCTCCCTGGCAGCAAGTCCCCTCATAGCCCTTGTCATGATGTCCCATCTCTGTGTGGAGCACAGGGTTCCTTGCAGCAAGCATTTCTCAATGCCAAGCCCCTGTAGGGTACCACCAAACCTGTGGGTGGTTCCCCTCTGCCAGTCCCATGTTCCTGGCCCCATTTTACTGCTCCTGTGGCCAGGCCCCTCATCCCAGGTCCAGGAGTCAGTGTCTGCTCTGCTGCTGACTCATCATAGCCTGAGCATCTCTTGCTGGACCACAGCCTCCTGTTTTCACTGCTGCCCGGTGCTGCCCTCTCCTTCTGATGGCTGAGGGTGGTCCATGACCCCAGGCTGCATTCAGGACCTGCAGTTCCCAACTGGTAGCAGTTAAGAAAGCCCGTTAGTGGTTATTGTGATGCAGCCTGTGCAGGATTGGGATGACTTGAACCATGCTATCAGTTGATCTTTTTGCTGCCTGCAAGTTTGTTCTTGGAAGCACAAAGCTGAGGTCAGGGGCTGGCTTTAACTCCTCTAACACTGCTTGGCCAGCTCCCGTGTCTCTTGATCTCTCGATCCCCCTGTACATGGCATGTAGCTGCCATGACGCCCCTTCTCCTGAGCCCCCTGTGCCTCCAGCTGAGCCCCTCTCTAACTCACAGCTTCTGCATGGCGCCCATTTGAGAAGTGTGTCTTCTTTTTTTTTTTTCCCCTTTTTCTTTTCTTTTTGTTTTGTCTTGTTCTCCCCTGATTCAGGAAAGGGCAAAGGTTGATGCTGAAAGGAAGGAGCTAGAGCAACTCCAGGCGCTTTACCATGAGTCGAAGAGCCACCTTGATAAGTGCCCCGAGTCAATGCGGGAGCAATTGCAGGAGCAGATGCGAAGGGTCAGTGTCTCCCCCCACCCCTCCCGGACCATGGCCCACCTCCCTCCGCTCCAGCTTAGGCCAGCTCTTCCCTGCCAGCCGGGGCCGCACTGGGAGCGTCGCACCCGGGCTGGAGGCGGCTGGCACCGGGCACCATCGTCCTGGTAAGCTTGCCGCTCGCCCGGGCCCGGCTGGGCAGAGCTCCTCGGGACCCGCACAGCTCCTCGGGACCGGCAGGGCACCAGCATGGACCCTGCCGAGGAGGGCAGGCTGGGGAGTCTTGGGGGCTGCTGCATCCTCATCTGGCTGCCTCCAGCTGTTTCCTGAGAATGTTTATTTACACAGTGACGTTGATCCCTGTTACTGCTAGTCCTCAGCATTTTTTCCTATTACCTGGTATTTTCTGGAAGTGGTTGACTTTTCCCCAGCCCATGGCTAGTGCCTGCTCAGATACACCCACATTGCCACAGCCTGCTCCAGCCAGGCACTCACATTCTGGATGAGGGTCTGGTGTAGAGTGGGCAGGGGGGTGATGGAGCAGTGTCTGCGTGTGGGAGCCCTCAGAGGCACCACATCAGTGCTGTGTCACTGGCTGCCCGTCTCACGGAGCAGGGTGAAACACATCCCCGTGGGCTGCATGGCACAGTGGCTGCCAGGGTGGCACTGGCAGGCCCAGAGCTGAGTGCTGCCATGTGCTGTCGGTGCATGAAGGCTGGAATGACACACAGGAGTTTGTCCAGCATGGTGCTTGTCTGCTGGGGCTTTGCCACCTGCAGGCTTGGTGACACAGTGTGGCTGTTGGTGGTTACGCTGGCACATGGTGTTTTGTGACCTGTCAGGGCACGGCTTTAGCCCATTCGTGGTTCAGCAGGGACAGCTGGTCTCCGAGGGCTGGTGAAGCCCCTGGCTGTGACAAGCTCATCTCATGGGGTGACTGCTCTGTGCTGGCCAGTTCTGGGTGCCTCCATTGCCTTCTTCTGATGGCAGACACTCCTCTCAGTATCTCTTGTGTTTCTGATGCCCAGCAGAAGGCAAAACTGCCTGCCTGCCCACACTGGGCACAGAGGACAGGCTTGGCCACCAGCTCTTGTTCCTGGCCAGCACCAGGAGGATGTGGAGGCACGCAGGAGGTTTTGCTGTGGGAGACCTGCCTGCAGGACGCGGAGGTGCCCGTCCAGTGGGTCAGATGCACTCACAGTGCTCTTGTGCGTTCAAAGGAGGCAGAGGCACTGGAGACGGAGGCCAAGCTGTTTGAGGACCTGGAGTTCCAGCAGCTGGAGCGAGAGAGCCACCTGGAAGAGGAGCGTGAGGCGCGAGGCCAGCAGCTCCTGCAGAGCCGGGCTGAGTGCCACCGGAGCATCGCCCGCAGGAAGGTGGGGACGGCCGGCAGGACTCCATGAGGCTGGGCTGTGCCGCGGGTCGGGCACGGCCAGGCTGCGTGCCATGGCTCAGCAGCACCAGCTCATCTCTGCTGCCTGCTCCCCAGGAGCGGGTGGCTGCCCTGGACGCCCAGGCTGCGCAGATCCGGCTGCAGAGTGCCCAGGAGGCCGAGCGCCTGGCCAGGGAGCGCAGCAGCGTCCTGCAGCTCCTGCAGAAGGTAATGCCGTGACTGTGGGCCCCTGAGGCCGGGGACAAGGGCCTGCCAGCTCTTGACAGGTTGCTGGCAGGCAGGGAGAGCTTGGGGGGTGACTGGCCACGGGGTGCCAGGAGCCATCAGCTGCCTCTGACCTGTCACTCCATGCGCAGGAGAAGGAGAAGCTCGTGTCTCTGGAGAGGCGATACCAGCTTGTCACAGGTGGCAGGAGCTTCCCAAAAATGTCCTCAGCTCTCCGGGAGGTAAGTGGGTAGAGGAGGCTGTGGTGCTTAGAGCTGCTCTCCTAAGCTGCAGCCATCAGTGAGGATGAGCCTTGTGCACCAGCAGCTTTGCTCTGCAGCAGTTCCTGTGTTCCCAAGTACCTTCTGACCAGAGCCAGGTGCTTCCAGCTGCTCAGTCTCTCCACGGGCTGCAGAGGTTGGGAGGGAGGAAGGGGAAATGCAACAGAGCAGCACATGGGACAGGATTGCCTAGGGTCCCATCGTTGCTGGAGAGCACGCATGGGGATGTCTTGGTGCTGGTCCAGGGGACTTTTAGGTGGAAGTGAATTGTCCCATTACCTTGCTTATGGCTCTGAATGGGGAGCCAGAACCACGATGCCCTCAGGGGCTGTGGTACTGCCTTACCTGCTGCTGGTAGAGGCACAAGATGGCAGAGTCCCCTCGTGCCTGCCTGCAGTGGGACTCCTGCTGCTGCCACCTTGCTATCTGTGCCCACCTTGCCTACGCAACCTTTACCCTTCAACAGGAGACCCTCCACATCTCTGAACCTTATGAGCTGTTGGAGGGAACTAAGCCCCTGAGTCCCCTGCCAGCAGCAGCTGCCTCCTTAGCTTCTCCTGCCACCTACTCCTACCCCAAGGCACAAGAGGTAACTAACTAGAGGGATTAGCTGCATGTGCTTGCTCACTTACTCCCCCGGCAGACACCCCTTTTGTGGACTGATGTCACCCCCAGGCAGCAGGGCAGCCCCACAGCAGCATGGCTGGAGCATTTATCATACAGATCTCTGGCAGCCGTGCTCATTAACACTCAGTCCCCGATTCCAGGCGCTCTCCTGAGCCCGCTGGGCAGCCCAGTTCCTGCTGCTGCCCCCTGTTTTAACCCTGGTGCAGTGGTCTCCCCCTTGCTCATAGCTTGCCATCTGGCTGGGCACCTCCTGACAGCATCCTGTAGGGTCCTGCTAGCATGGCTTTCCCAAAATAAGAGCAGGTCCCCAGCTTAGCACATTTGGTTCAGAAAGGATGAGGAAGTGGATTTTAAGTTGGGTCAGCACAGCTCGAGGTGCCTCATCCAGTGCTGCTGCACTAGGGAGGATTTGTGGCCAGTGTCTGTGGAGGACCCTGAGGCATCCCTGCCCCTCGAAGGCGTTCAGCAAAGCTGCACTGAAGGCTGGAGCAAGATGGGTGCCAGCACACCCAGCCCAGCTTGAGCACCCCAAGGTGCTTGGGGGCACCACGGGCAGCAGGGCAGGGCTGGGAGGCAGTGTTGGGGCAGGAATGCACAGGGAGGTTTGCTCCACTGTGCAGTCAGTGCCACAATGCCAGCACACGGGTCTAACTCTTCTCCTTCTCCCTTGCCGTGGATTTCTAGGAGTACATGAGGCTGTCTGACGTTTTCAGGTTCTGCAGTAATGCACATGGCCCCAGCCTGGACACTAAAGCTTCTGCTGCTGCCCCTGCTGCCGCTCAGCGCTCTTTCTTGCTTGCTGTAGCTCCCACAGCCAACGAGGTACCTGCCCAGAGCATGCTCGGGTCTGCTCCCGCGGGTCGCCCGCTGCATCCCAGGAGGGAGCCAGCTGCCCCTGCGTGCCCTGGGGCCGGGAGCCCACATCTCTGGGGTCAGGACGCTTGTGTGGCTGCAGCTGAGTGGGGAGCAGAGGCTCCAGCTGCCCAGTCTCCTGGCTGGGGTGCCCTTCTTGCCTGCTCTGGGTGCAGTGGCCGGGGGGAGCAGAGGGGGTGCCCAGCAGTGGGAGGGGCAGCCCTTTGTTTGTTGGGTGCTGGCCTCGAGCGAGGAGGATCAGAGCAGGCCTGAGCCAGTGCCCAGCAGCAGGGTGGCTGCAGCACCAGCTGCTCTTCCTCCCAGGACAGTGAACCTTCCTGTGGGGGTTGGAGCTGCCTGCTCATTCCTCCGTGCCTGCTTGCCCTCGCTCTTACCCTGGTTCAATCTGCTTCTCTCTGCCCAGTATGTGACCGTGGAGCAGCTCTCGGGTATCCTGGGCAGCCTCCACACCCCTGCTGCTTCCCTGCTGGGCTGTACCCCTCCGGCTCCTTCATCCTCAGGCTGTGCTCCTCCTCTTCCTCCTCTTCCATCTCTCCCTTCTCCCTTCATCTCTGCAGAGGTTGGTGCCCTGTTTCCCTCCATTTGGCCCCCTGTACTCTCCCTGGGAGGTGATGGAGATGCACGGGAAGGGGTGAGCTGCAGATGGAGCTGAGCAGCAGCTCGGGCTCTTGACACCCTGCACACCCTTGGCTGTCCTGCCTGCTGCTCCACTGCCCCCAGGGCAGGGGTCTTTGTGCTTGATCAGTTCTCACATTCTCTTGAGCAGCAAATGGCTCCTACAGCTGCTGGGACTTAGCCAGGGAGTGCACAGGTCTTCCAGGGGTCTGCATGTTAAGTTGTTAAGTTCTGGGGGAGTGGTGCAGGCATAGGCAGGAATGCTTCGACCTCTTCTCTGTGCATCTGTCCCCCCTGCTGCATTTGTCCTTCATCCTTTCTCACGCAGCCTCTCTCTCCAGATGGAGCAGCAGCTGTTGGGAGGACCTGTGTGTCCCCCAGCTCTTGATTTAGAGAAGTGGTACCAGGAGGTTATGGCTGGCTGTGAGACCTCCTCTTCCTCTGTCTCTCCTCCTTCTTCCCCTCCTCCACTTCCAGCTAAAGCTCACTCCTCTCACCAGGCTCTTCAGGTAATCCTGGCTCTGTGCTGCCCAGGCTCAGGCTTTGGGGCCGCTGGTTGTGGCAGAAGTGGGGCAGTGTGGGGATGTTCCTGTGGACCCTGTACCCTGAGTGCTGCTGGGGCTCTGGCTGCCACAGCAGGCAAAGTCAGAGCAGACCTGTGGCCTGGGGTGGGCAGTCTCTGCCTCCTCTTGGGCTGCATCCCTTTGCCAGGATGGCACCGACACAGAGCAGGATCTGGGGAGCCATCTGTCCAGGGGGACTTCTGCAGTTTCCCCATGTGTCTCTCATGTCTGTGTCTGTGCTCAGGTCTATCGTGCCAAAGCAGAGGGTGGTGCTGGTGCCCTCACCCCTCGGATGAAGAGTGGGACCCCTTCGTCCTCACAGCTCAACCTCTCCGTGCTGGAGCGCAGTCCCTCCCCCAAGGTATGGCTGCCAGGGGGACCCAGGCTCCCTGGCCCTGGCCCTCACCTGCCTGGTGCCATCCCCATCCCCATCCTTGCAGCTGACCACCTGCTGTCCTGCCCAGGGCCCCCCCAGCCCGGCGGGCAGCCTGTCCCGCAACCTGGTGGCCACGCTGCAGGACATCGAGACCAAGCGCCAGCTGGCCCTGCAGCAGAAGGGTGAGCTCTGGCTCCTGTCCTGGCTCTGTGGGGTGCTGGGACTTTGGGAGATGCTATCCCCGCTGCCACTTGGGCAGTGGAGAAGGGCGCCTGGCCGAGGGTGGTGACAGCAGCAGTGCTCTGGCAGGATGCAGTGCCTCTCTCACAGTCTTGCTTTTCCCCCCTCTCTTTCCTCCTGACCCCTCCACCTGATGGCCCATCTGCAGCCAAGCTGCTCCCAGCAGAGCCCTTGCAGCCAGGCAATCTACCAGGTAGAGACGTGGGTTGACTTGGACTGCCTAGAGCAGCCCAGAGGCAGCAGCATGGCTGTTGGCTGGCACCTTCTGCCATACATAAGAGGGGCATGACCAGTCCAGGACCCCAGGTGCATCTCAACATCTGCTTAGAGACAACCCTGTGCATCCCCAGCCTGCTAATGCTTTGCCCTACTCGTTCCTTGCCAGCCTGGCGCATGTGCCCCCTGCTCCTGCCCAGACAGGTTGCAGTGCTTGCCAGAGCGCTGTGACAGCAGCTCCCACCTCTGCCCCTACCGTGCCTTGGTGGTTCCAGCAGTGCCTGTCGTGTCTTCTGCCTGTGCCACCCCCTCGCCCACCATGATGTGGCTCTGAATGTGGCGCATTTGACTTGATGCTGTCATCTTGCCGTGGCCCAGGTCGGCAGGTGATCGAGGAGCAGAAGCGGCGGCTCGCAGAGCTGAAGCAGAAGGCAGCTGCTGAGGCGCAGTCCCAGTGGGAAGCCCTGCACGGGCAGCCCCCCTTCCCCACTGCCTTCCCCCGGCTTGTGCACCACTCCATCCTCCACCACAGCCGTCCCCATGGCGCCGGGCCCCGCGCTGAGGAGCTGGACCATGCATATGACACCCTCAGCTTGGAGAGCTCAGACAGCATGGACACCAGCATCTCCATCGGCAACAACTCTGCCTGCTCACCTGACAACATCTCCAGGTAATCCTGGGGCCAGCTCTGTGGCCAGGGCACAGCCTGCTCTGCTGGGATGCTGCTGGCTCAGGGTGCTTCCTGCTGGGGCAGCAGCTGTGGCTGTTGTGCAGTGCCAGCGGGATGGAGACAGGGAAGATTGAGGAGATGGAGAAGATGCTGAAGGAGGCGCACGAGGAGAAGTCGCGGTTGATGGAGTCCCGGGTGAGTGGGGGCACCAGCACCGTGGCTGGGTGGCAAGCAGGCCTGCAGTCCTCGGGGCTGAGTGCCGTGCCTGCTGGCAGGAGCGGGAGATGGAGCTGCGTCAGCAGGCGCTGGAGGACGAGCGCTGGCGGCGGGAGCAGCTGGAACGGCGCCTGCAGGACGAGACCGCGCGGCGGCAGAAGCTGGTGGAGAAGGAGGTCAAACTGCGGGAGAAGCACTTCTCACAGGTGCGCTGCCGTGCCCCGCTCAGCCTGGACGCTGAGGCACGCCCGGCTGGCAGCGGAGGGACGGGGCTCGTGTCACCACGGGTGGCCTGTGCAGGGCTGTGTTGCTTTTGCAGGCTCGTCCCCTGACACGGTACCTCCCCATCCGCAAGGAGGATTTCAACCTGCGGCTGCACATCGAGTCCTCGGGCCACAGCGTCGACACCTGCTACCACATCATCCTGACAGAGAAGATGTGCAAGGGCTACCTGGTGAAGATGGGCGGGAAGATCAAGTCCTGGAAGAAGCGCTGGTTTGTCTTTGACCGCATGAAGCGCACCCTCTCCTACTTCGTGGGTGAGTCCCGAGGCCGCCCCCGTCCCCTCCCCGCGCCGTCACCCACGGCCAACAGCGGTTCCCTCTCTCGGGCAGATAAACATGAGACAAAGCTGAAGGGTGTTATCTACTTCCAAGCCATTGAAGAGGTTTACTACGACCACCTCCGCAGTGCTGCAAAGGTGAGAGCTGGGCCCCGCCGCTGCTGGGGGCGTGCTGGCAGCCCTCTGCCGGTCCCGTTCCCTGTCCTCTGTCACGCTCTCTGAGGCAGCAGGGCAGCGCGTGCCAGGGATGCTCCTGGAATGGTCTGTGGCCCCCGACGGTGCCAGCTTGAGGGCACCAAGAGCAGGACCCCAGTGCTGGGCTTTGTGAGGGACCGGGAGGGGATTAGTGCTGCTCAGAGGGGAGCAGAGTGCTGATTTCATGCTCCCCTCCAGAGCCCCAACCCTGCGCTCACTTTCTGTGTCAAGACCCACGACCGACTCTACTTCATGGTGGCACCGTCAGCCGAGGCCATGCGCATCTGGATGGACGTCATTGTCACCGGGGCAGAGGGCTACACCCAGTTCATGAACTGAGGGCCGTGCTGTGCATCCCACATCCGCCAGCTGCATGGACTTGGGAGCATCCCAAGCAGCCCGGAGCTCCTGGGGGGACCAGGGTCCCTGCACTGCCTCGTGCCAAGGGCTGTGCACACCGAGGTCGTGCACCTGCATTGGGCGCAGCTGGGTGGCCCTGAGTGTTGCCTGTCCAGGCAAGGGAATGAGTTTTTTTATGTTGACTTTCTAGAAACAAACTTTATTGGAACAACATCAAAGTGCTGAAATGTAAAAAGCTGCCAAAGAGCCGGCGGGGCCCGAGCCGTGTGCCTTGGGGCTGGTGCTGGTGCCGTGGTGTTCCAGGGAAGGAGAGGCCACGGGCTGCCCGGGACAGCCCACAGACCCTTCTGTGAACCTTTTGTAATTTCAGAGCGCTGTCCCCCGGTGTGGGGCCGGACGGGGGTGGCGGCGCGGGCGGCGCGGTCATAAAGCATTTCATGAACGAGGCTGTCCCTCCTGCGTGGGCTCCGCACCGGCAGCACGGCACCGGCACACCGGGGCCTGCCTGGGGGCACCGGGAGCGAGCCAAGGGCACGGCACCGAGCGTGGGGACCGCGGGCAGGGCAGGGGACACCGGCGGGCAGCGACCGGAACGGCGGCACGGGAGGGGCGGAGCCCGGAAGAGGGCGGGGTCTGGGGATGCACCGCGCCCAGCCCGAGCCGAACCGGAGCTGAACCGGAGCCGTGCCCAGCCCGAACCGTGCCCAGCCCGAGCCGAACCGGAGCCGTGCCCGGCCCTAGCCGAACCGGAGCCGTGCCCAGCCCGAGGCGTGCCCAACCCGAGCCGAACCGGAGCCGTGCCCAGCCCGAGCCGAACCGGAGCCGAACCGGAGCCGTGCCCGGCCCGAGCCGAACCGGAGCCGTGCCCAGCCCGAGCCGAACCGGAGCCGAACCGGAGCCGAACCGGAGCCGTGCCCAGCCCGAACCGTGCCCAGCCCCTGCCGAGCCGAGCGGGGGCGGGACCGGGGCGCACGCGGGGGCGTGGTCTACACGGGGGGCGTGGTTTGGCGGCGGCCTGGCCGCGAGGCGCCTCTCGGCCGCCAGGGGACGCACACGGTGCAGGCGGGTGGCACGGGCCTCGGTTGCCGCGAGGCGCATGCGCACGCGCGATGCCGGCGCGCGCGCCGCTCGGGCGGCCCCCCGCGGCCTCGTCTCCCCCCCCGGGGCGAGTGCAGCCGGACCGAGCCGAGCCCAACCGAGTCCTGCCGAGCCCAGCCGAGTCCTGCCGAGCCCAGCCGAGACGGGGCGAGTGCAGCCGGGCCGAGCCGAGTCCTGCCGAGCCCAGCCGGGACGGGGCGAGTGCAGCCGGGCCGAGCCGAGTCCTGCCGAGCCCAGCCGGGACGGGGCGAGTGCAGCCGGACCGAGCCGAGCCCAACCGAGTCCTGCCGAGCCCAGCCGAGTCCTGCCGAGCCCAGCCGAGACGGGGCGAGTGCAGCCGGGCCGAGCCGAGTCCAGCCGAGCCCAGCGGAGCGGTGCCCACAGAGCATGGCGCGGTTGCCCGGCTGGGCGCTGCCCTGGCTGCTCCTCTTCTCCTTGGTGCCCGCCGCAGGTACGTGCGGGACGGTGCGGGGAGGCGGCGGCTCCCTGCCTGGGCCGCGACGCCGGCGGGGCGGCGGGAGGAGCGGCCGGTGCTTGGGGGCCTCCCCAGCGCCCTGTCCGGGCCCGTGCGGGTCTCGGCCGCCCACGCCAGCAGCAGGCTCTCACCGAGGGTTTGTCTGCAGAGCCGGTGGCGGTGATGTCGGTGGACGTGGGCAGCGAGTCGATGAAGATCGCCATCGTGAAGCCTGGAGTGCCCATGGAGATCGTCCTGAACAAGTGAGCGGCCGCGGGAGGGTCCGGGGCTGCGGCCTGGCCTGCGGCCCCCACCAGCGGGCGGACAGCGAGGCCGCTGGGGCTCGGCCGTCCTGCTGCTCCGGTGCCCGAGGAAGGCTCCATCCTCCCACGCAGGCTTGTGCCTCAGTCTTGCCCCGGGTGGGCATCCTCCAGGGCAGCTTAGCTCACCTTTAAGGTGTTCGAGTGCGCTCTGGGTACCTGTCCAGCCTGTGCCAAAAGCCCACGTGGTTAAGGACACGTCGTGGTGCCAGCCCAAAAGGGCACCCAGTCCCCTGGTCCGTAGTTCCCCTAAGGGAGCCCAGAGCCAGGTTTGTTTTGCTGCAGCTGTTCAAAGCTTGCATTTATAACACTGGTAAATCTCTTGTATTCAGCTGCTGCTGCAGCCCCTCCTCAAGCCACTGAGTGAAGAATCTGCAGGTGAGAGCGGACATGATTAGGAATGTCCTCAGTTTCTGGGAGTCTGCAGACAAGGAGATTTCTCACCCACCTCCCTGAAATTTAGCAGTCCTAGATAGAATAAGGGAGCTGTCTTACCTTGCTTATGGGTGGAGAAAAGCAAAAAATAGTCTCCTCAAAGCACTGAAGGGGTGGGAGGGAGGGAGGGAGGGTTGTCTGGTAGCCCCTCAGCTGAGCAGAGGCTGGCCCCCCTCTCCAAGCACCTTCCCTTAGTCCTTCTGGAATGAGAACAAGATCAGTCTTCAGTGGAGGCTGGAATGTTCACCTGTTTCCACTGGTTTATTCCTCCCTCTCTGTTCGCAGGGAGTCACGAAGGAAAACGCCCGTGGCCGTTTCCTTGAAGGAGAACGAGCGTCTCTTTGGTGACGGCGCGCTGGGGATGGTAAGTGTTGTGATACGGCACGAAATGATGACACAGACACTGCTGCTCTCGAGGGGAACAAAAAGGAAGAAGAAGAGGAGAACTTTATTTTCTGACTCTAACATTTATAGTTTTCCAAAGGTGACAGTGGATTGGAGGGTGACAGTGCCACCTCTCCAATGCCACTGGACAGACCAAGGGTCCATCAATTGTCTCCACCTCCATGAAAGAATGCAAAACATAGGTTATTTACAGAACTGTGTGTGAGAAAGTTTGTTGAAAGAATGTAAACATCAGAAGGCTTAACAAAGTCTTACAAAATCAAAGCAACAGGTAAGAATTCCTGTTGGCAGAACACGTGCATCCCGCCTTGTGACAAACGTCCGAGCCGGTGTTTTGTTGTTGTCCTGCTCATCTCCTTGATGCGCTGCTGCCTCTGTGTAGTGGCTGTGTGCTCCTGCTCCCCTAGCAGGAGTTGTTCCCCACACAGTCTGGGAGGGATTGCTTTGGCAGCAGCGCAGCTGAAGGAATGCAAGCGGGTGATGTGGTTTTTTTCCCCGCAGTCCATACGGACGCCCAAGGCGGCATTCCGGTACTTCCAGGACCTGCTGGGTAAGCGGATCGATAACCCCCACGTGGCCCTGTACCAGTCCCGCTTCCCGGAGCACGAGCTGCTGAAGGATGAGATGAGGCAGACTGTTATCTTCAAGTTGTCCCCGTGAGTGGGTGCTCTTAGGGTCTTTGTGGGATGGACGCCAGCTACCAGGCTTCTGCACTCTCTGTTGATGCCATCATTTTCTTTCCCGTTGCAGAACGATATGGTATTCTCCCGAGGAGATGCTGGGGATGGTCCTGAACTATTCACGTGGTCTGGCTGAGGAGTTTGCAGGTTGGAAGGATTTGGCTTTTTCTTGTCTACATGTGTGTGTGTTCGTACACTATAGGATTTGAGTAGAGACCAAAAGTGTTCAGAAACCCAAGGTTTTTGGAAACAGGATATTGGTTCTTTCTACCTGTAGGCTGTAAGCAAGACTTAGAAGCTATCCAGTTATCTTTTGTTTCTAATATGATGCACGTTTGGGATCTTGGGGGCAGACACTCAGTTTATCACCTGGCTTGCAATGAAGGAGCCTTACAGGCAGCGTGTGGAGAAGAGTGAAGTGTTTTCTTTATCAAGTGTGTGATCAGAGTGGAGGCACATAGGATGTGGCTGCAGGGGAGGGTAGAAATGGCTCTGTGAAGGCTGTGCTGTACCTGTTCTGGATGGAAACTTGCTGTTTGAGCTGAACTAAAAGAGTGAAAATGGCCTTTTGCTGTGAGACTTGCTAACAGAGGAGGCTGTCATGCATGCTTCATGCTGTGTTGCTAATGAAATACCACAGTAATGAAAAACAGATAAATTACTAGAAGGCTTTGTCATGTGGTCAGTGACACTACAGCCAGTCCAAAGACTGGAGAGTGACTGATTCAGTGGCGGTGTGAGGCTCCATGAAAATAGTATTTTTTGGAATGGAAGGTACCCAGAGCATTTGAGAGTATCCTGACACATGAAAGAGTGGTCAGTAGACTTGTTCCTTAGTGTGAATATGCCAGGTCTGCTTGGTTTCAGCAGGATACAGAGATTTGTCCCTAGGGATCCTGGCTACTGCTGCAGGGTTGCATTCATTCTGTGTGAGTCTTCACCTTGTGTCCTGTGGGTTTGCTGCTGTCACTCCTTCTCAACAAGTCCTGGCATGTGGCTACACTGATGCAGAGTTCCCTGCAACTGTTTCAGAGCAGCCCATCAAAGATGCAGTGATCACAGTTCCTGCCTACTTCAACCAGGCAGAGAGGAGAGCAGTTCTGCACGCCGCCCGCATGGCTGACCTCAAGGTGCTGCAGCTGATCAACGACAACACGGCTGTAGCATTGAACTACGGGGTTTTCAGGAGGAAAGACATCAATGCCACGGCACAGGTAGGTGCATTTGAGAGATGCAGAGTCCTGCCAAGTTGCCTGCGTGCAGGGGAGAAAGTGCTGCAGAAGAAATCCAAAGGACTTGAAGTAGAGTCTGCTGGTCAAGCAGTCCCCTCTGTTTTCATGTGTTTGTCCACAAGACAAAGAGATTAAATGCTGTGTGCATGTATGGTGAAGCCTGAATGCTGCTGGGTGAGGGCATGTCCTGGGAGTTCCCATTTTGTAAACCTGTTCCTTGCCCATCAGCTGGGGAAAATAACAGCAGTGATTATCTGAAGTATTGGAACACCGACTCAGAAGAACTTGATTTACCTGAGGCTGAAGAAAGAACAAAACTTTGTGTTTTGAACTGTGAAAAAGATGAGAAGTTTTCTTGTCTCCTTCTGTCAGACATGACTCTGAACATCACCCGTGTTTGGTCAAAATACGAGTCCTGCCCTTAGGGTATAAAGTCAGTCCAGGGAGTAGGTAGCTGGGGCCTGTATCACACTGAAAGGTTCTTTACTTATTCGTGGGGGGATGCCCAGGTGTTTCTGCTTCACTGTCCCAACTTTTCTTTTCAGAATATCATGTTTTACGACATGGGAGCAGGAAGCACTGTTTGTACTATTGTTACTTATCAGACAGTGAAAACTAAGGACTCAGGAACCCAACCTCAGCTGCAGATCCAAGGCATTGGGTAAGAATTCCACACGAGTTGCACAAATCCCACAGGTCTCAGGAAAGAAAACATTTGTTTCACAATCTTCATCATGTAGAATTTTGCAGTGAGGCTTCAGTACAGTAATTTGGATGGCTGAGGGGGAAACATTTGGAGCAAGAAGGCTCAAGTTGGGAATAATTTTGATATTGCTGTCTTGTGCAGAAGGTAGCTGAGAACTTCCAGGAGCCTAGGAGGAAACCAGTGTACTTAGTTTGCTTTAAGCTTTCCTTTGATAGCCTCAAGCCATGTAAACCTAGTCCATTGCATGTAATCTTTTAAGTGTATCAGTTGGAAAAAGAGGAATACTCTTCTAGAGAGGCATGAAAATGCTGTGGACTTAATGCATTGCCAAATAAGGAGGAGGGTGCTGTGCATACCCAGCCCAGCAATTTTAACTCCAAAACATTTATATTGCTGCTTTCAAGAAGTTACCTGGGGCCTGATACAGTTGTCCATTGGCTTCTCCACTGTTTGACACGCTTGGCAATAAAGCATCTACCTAAAATATAATGAAATTTCCTGTTGAAATGCTGTTGTGGTGGTGAATGTCTTATTTCTGTCTTTCTTTCATTATAATGTTGTTTTGGGGACAACCTTTGTTCTTTCACAGTCATTACAGCTGATAATACTGCGGCTATTTTTGACCACTTGCTGCTCTGCACATTTGTGAAATAATACATGAAATTTGTATTTCAGTTTGGTTTCGGTTATTCCGCCTCTGTTCCTTCTTTTGCTCAGGTTTGACCGTACTCTCGGAGGTTTAGAGATGGAGCTTCGTCTCCGGGACTACTTGGCCAAGCTCTTTAATGAGCAGCACCCTTCCAAAGACGTCCGGAAGAACCCTCGGGCCATGGCCAAGCTGCTGAAGGAGGCCAACCGCCTGAAAACCGTGCTGAGCGCCAACGCCGACCACGTGGCACAGGTCTGACCTTCTGCTGGGGGCTGCTGCGTGCCTGGGGCTGAGAGTGGGGTGGCCTGAGGACTGGTGTAAGGGAACACTGTCCCCCTGCAGCGCAGCCCTGCTGAGGAGCGTCGCTCCCGGTGGCCCCCTCAGCTTGTGCCCGCTTGGTAGCACCGGTGATTGAGTGGATTGAAGAAGAGTTGTTCGTGTCAAGTATGTTAAATAAACTTTCACTGAGAGAAGCTGTCTGTTACACCCATGTTCCATCCTCTCATCACCTTAGCAATGGTAGGGTTCAGATGAGTGTGGTCAGGTCTGTTGTGTGTTACAAAAGTCAGAACTTTTTGCACGCTGGATAAGGATTTTGCTTAGAAAATGCTCCACAATTAATTTAATTCTGATTGTTTTTGGTTTTTTTTTTTTTCTGGACAGATTGAGGGACTACTGGATGACATAGACTTCAAAGCCAAGGTGTCAAGACAAGAATTTGAGGATTTGTGCTCTGACTTGTTCAAGCGTGTCCCAGGACCCGTGCAGCAGGCTCTGAGTAGCGCAGAGATGAACATGGTGTGTTTAAGAAAATGCATTACCAAACCTGAAGCTAGTGTGTGTGGAGCTGCTGCCACATCATGATTGAGGCATCTGTGGTTGTGTTACCAGGGCTGTTAGGAGATAGATGCCTGCTATTGTGACAGTGATGTTGGTGCTACAGAGAGTTTGCCTGCTGCAGTGTCAAGCAGGAGTGTGTCACACTTGCCCTGCACTATTCCCCAGAAATTAGGACTTGGAGGAGGGGCTTCTTTGTCTTAAAACACTTTACTCCTGTGCTGTGAGTTTGAAATAATGGTGTTTCCTCTTTTTGTCTTGGATACTGGTTCTGGTCTCACTCCTGAAGTTTTAACTGAGTCTGGATACAGAATTATGGATGTTTGGGCTTCTCCTTTGCACACTCCCTAAAGGGAGCCCTGTTGTGGGCTGCAGTTGGACCAAACCTGAGGCAGTCCTTTGGAGGGAGTCACTGCAGGTTAAATGCTCACTTTGCAGGATGCCACAACTCTTGAGCAGCTTTGGGCTCTGATGTTCAATGCAAGACACTGAGTTACTCTTAAAGGCTGGATTTCTGTCTGTTCAGATCCAGCCGGCTCTTGGTGTCCCTGTCTCCTGTGGCATTGAACTCGTTTGTGTAATTTTGAATCAAGCCCCATGTCACATTGTCACTGTTGGGCAGACCTGTCCCCAGGCTGTTGGCATGGCTGATGTCTGTCTGAGAGCTTTGGGTGTTGGCCTGCACGGGAACAGCAGGGTGTAGTGTGGGTGTTCTTAGAGCACCATGGCAGCACGTGGTGACCGGGGAAGGAGAGTAAGGAAGCCCTGGACTTAGCTTTCCAAAATTGCTTTCTTAAGACAAGGTGACTGTTTCCAATCCCTAGGATGGAATTGACCAGGTGATTCTAGTTGGCGGTGCCACACGGGTCCCCAAAGTGCAGGAGGTTTTGCTGAAAGCTGTGGGCAAGTGAGTATGTGAGGCCCCCTTCTAGTCTGTCTCCCATTGACAAGCTGCTGTTCATGCAGAGGCTGCAAACTTCATGTCTGTTGCTTTTTGCTTTGTAGAGAAGAGCTGGGCAAGAATATCAATGCTGATGAGGCTGCTGCTATGGGTGCAGTCTACCAGGCAGCTGCTCTAAGCAAAGCCTTTAAGGTGAAGCCCTTCATTGTTCGGGATGCTGCTGTGTTTCCTATCCAGGTAACCTTTGGTTTTCCTTCTCTTGTGCGAGGTATGGGGCTGTGATGGGAGAAGCTATCCAGGTTGGAACCTCTGGAGATCTTTCTGCCAATCTAATAAAGCAGAGGGAAGTCTTCTTTATAACAGAAGTGCAGTATCCAAGGGGCCAGGCATATGCAAATATCAGTTGAGGAATATTTGCTTGCCCCCCACCTTTTGCGTGTGGCGGAGCAGCTGAACACTGCTGATGTTAGATGCCGTAGTTTGCAATTGCTGGATCTTATTTTCTGTTTGTGGTGCAGGTGGAGTTTACTCGTGAAGTTGAGGAGGATGATAAGTCCAGGAGTTTAAAGCACAACAAGAGGATTTTGTTCCAGCGCATGGCGCCCTATCCCCAGCGCAAAGTAATCACTTTCAACCGCTACACAGATGACTTTGAGTTCTATGTCAACTATGGAGACCTGACATTCCTGAACCAGGATGACCTGCGGTGAGTTGAGCCCAGCAGCTCTGTGGCAGTGCATATTGCCAGTGTGTCTGACTGGCACAGCTGTTCTCTGAGCTGCATGTCCTTCAGTCCTGCCAGCTCCTGCTTTTTGCAGTTGCCCATCTCCACCAGCATGAGCAAGAGCAGGGATTGGCTGGTCTGCACCACTATTATCCTGACTTGTCTCTCTGCTTTTGTCTCTGTGCCATCAGAGTTTTTGGTTCCCTCAATCTCACTACTGTGAGGCTAAAGGGAGTTGGGGACAGTTTCAAGAAGCACTCAGACTATGAATCCAAAGGCATCAAAGCACACTTCAACATGGATGAGAGTGGTGTACTGAGTCTTGACCGGGTAAGCACCACCCATTGGGATGGTTGCCAGCTGATGTATTTTTCAGTTCTGTCCCTCTCTCTGGTCCCTGCTTAAAACTAATTCTGAGCTTCTGTTTCCAAGGTGGAGTCGGTGTTTGAGACCTTGGTGGAAGACAAGGTGGAGGAGGAGTCAACACTGACAAGTAAATGTGGAGCTTTGATATGCATACTGACAGTTTTGTTACCTGTAGTGGCTGAGATAACTACAAGCGTTGTGTTTCTGTGGGTTTGGGGTGTGGAAGTTCCACAGTCTGACTGTATGTGTGGCTCTGTGCACACAAGGACACTGAGGGAGGCTGGAGGAGTGTGACTCTGCAGTGTGTGAAGCTCACCTACGCTACCAAGAGAGCCCCTGGGGATCCTTGCAGTTGTGAGGGGAAGGACTGAGAGCTGAATATTACTTTTTTCCTCTGGATATGTAACGTTCTGAATTTTTTGTATCCCATCAACAGAACTTGGAAACACTATCTCAAGCCTGTTTGGGGGTGGTGGCTCTACATTGGAGACCGGAGAGAACCTGACAGACTCAGTTCAGGTGAGACCCAGGGTGACTGCTACTGGAAGGAAGCCCTTTTGTCTTGCTGTGGGAGTTATGTGGAATTACCTGTTCTGTGAAACATTGCATGGAATTTCCACATTTAAAACACAGCTTTGCTTTTCCCTTTACTTGCTTGTGATGACCAGGAAGAGGAAGAGAGCCTAGCAGAAACAGGTAAAGAAGAGCAGGGGGAGAAACAAGACCAGAAAAGCCATACTGTAAATGCTGATGAAGAGCATGGACAAGAGAAACAGCAGTCTTCAGGTCAAGCAGAGACTGCCTCTCCAAAAGCAGAGTCAGAGAGAAAGGAAGAAGGCGAGAAATCAGAGCCTCAGGTGAGCATCAGATTGAAGGAATGGGAGTGGTTTTGGTACCCAAGAAATGACATTTCTAGTGGAATTCTCCCTTTTTTGAAGTGCCCTGCCTTTGAAAAAAGTTGCAGAATCTGAAAATCTGTTCCCTTGCTTGAGAACATACTTTGTGTTACAGGGTCCCAAAGAAAATAGAGAAACTACAAAAGAGGAAGAACTGTCCAAAAGTTCCAGTGACAGCACAGCTACCAAAACAGAGGAAGAGAAAATCAAAGCACCCAAGAAGCAGAAGCTTGTCCATGAGATCACCATGGAGCTGGATGTAAATGATGTGCCTGACCTGCAAGAAGATGAGCTGAAGAGCTCCATGAAAAAGTAGGTTTGAAATGGCTCTGCTAAGTTAGAACTCAAGAAAAAGGAAGGGAATTGCTTTGGGATGGTGATGGCTCACACAGAGCACTGCTGACCTCCGAAGGTGTGTGTGATGTGCTGCTCAGCCAAGGGCACTTGCTACCTTTTGATTTTTGTTCTCTTTGCATGTTAGACTTCAAGACTTGACAATCAGAGATCTAGAGAAACAGGAAAGAGAAAAATCAGCCAACAGCTTGGAGTCATTCATCTTTGAGACCCAGGTAAGAGAAGGGATATAATGAAATGAGAATTCCAGGAGAGCAGTAGAAGTGTTTTGCACAGCTTTTGGCTGATCTGAGTGCAGCGGAGTTGTTTGAACTGGAGGAAGCTGTTTTGAAGAGCCCAGGTTTTGTCTTTCAGTCACTTTTTCTAATGCTATTAGGCTTCCCAGGCCCATGTTTCCTCAATACAAAATGAAGCTTCTCTTCAGCATGTTTAACACATTGAGCAATTGCCCCCAGAGTGTAAAGAAGCTCCAGCTTCTCAGGAACTGTTGTGCAGAAGAGGCAACTAGTGTGAAGTGTGAGTGAAATAATGATTGTTGCAGCATTGCCATCCTGGGATGTGGGTGTGTCTGTACCTGGTGTGTCACCTGTGCTCCTGGCAGTGCTAGCAGCAGAGCTCACATTTGGGAGGGTGCAGGCAGCAGCCCAGCCCAGTTTCAAGTCCGTGCTCTTGTTTTATGGTTCCAGGCTCAGTGGTGTTTGACCAGTGCTTGCTGTTTTTTTAGGACAAGCTTTACCAAGAGGAGTATCAGTTTGTCTCAACAGAGGAGCAGAGAGAAGAAATTTCCAAAAAGCTTAGTGAGGCTTCCAGTTGGATGGAGGAGGAGGGCTATGCAGCTGCAACAAAGGTATTGCTGTGTGCAGTGAGGATACCAGTCAGCTGTCACTGGCATGGAAGTGGCCACAGAGGCTGACAGAGCCTTTGTAATCTGGTTCTTGGGAGTTTCTTGCTTCCTCAGAGCATTGTGCACAGAACAAAATAAGTTGTCCCAGCCACTGATATTTCTACAAGAGCTTCATCAGGAACCTGACTGAAAGCTTTGTCATGTGGCTCTTTTCACTGCACTGAAATGGTGTATTTGACAGAGTGAAAAACAAATGCAGTTATAACTTCTGAAGTTACCAGTGTTAGTGATCAAACTAACTGTCTCCTTTCTCCTCTCCTCCATTTTCAGGAGCTGAAAGACAAGCTTTCAGAGCTGAAAAAGCTTTGTAGGAACCTTTTCTTCCGTGTTGAGGAACGGAGAAAGTGGCCAGAACGCCTGGCTGCTCTGGAAAGTCTGCTCAATCACTCCACCATCTTTCTCAGGTAAGGGCAGGCTTTTGGAAAGGAATGTCATGCAACTGGTCATGTAGGAGCTGCCAGCAGAATGAGACCAGAGTGAATGTGAAAGTCAGTGGCAGTTCCTGAGAAAAGCTGAGCAGAGCCTTGCTCCCCCATGTCCTGTTCTGCAGGACCTGTGAACAGCCCCTTGTCCAAAATGGGGGGCAGGAAGGGCCCAGCATGGTTGTTGTGATGTTTTTGTATTACTGGAGCTTTAACCACTGAGTTTCCAGAGTGCAGTCTGCTTGGCTTAACAAAAATAAGCTTTCTTATCTACAAGGGGAGCCCGAATGATTCCAGAGTCTGACCAGATATTCACAGAAGTGGAACTGAGTACACTGGAAAAAGCCATCAATGAAACAACGGTACTGAAGGAGGGAGTGATGCTGGAGGAGGGTGGGGTGGTGTTGGGGCTATGACCTCTACCTTCACTCAAGGTCATGGAGTAGAATGTGCACGTTTTGTTTTCGTGCCACCAGCAAACCTTTTGTGTGTTTCAGTGTTTCCTAATGCCCAGCCTGACCCCATTGTGTCTGGGGGGGCTGGTGGTTCCTGTGTTGCATGGGGAATCATCTCCAGGGTGGGGGTGGAGCCCAGTGATCTGACTGCACTCGGTTTTTAAAGGCAGGCACTGGGTTTTGTTTCTGTTTTTCCTGGGTCTGGGTAACTGAGAGGTTGGTGGAAATGTAGCACAGAGGAGAGCTGTCCTGAGTAAAGCAGGACAGCCAGGGGCAGTGACTTTGAGATACTGTGATATACAGCAGTTCCTGGAACCCAGAAGCATTCCAAAAGCACCTCTTCCCTCGCGTCCCACAGATCTGGAAAAATGAGACGCTGGCTGAACAGAACAAGCTTACTCCTACTGAGAAACCTGTGCTGCTCTCTAAAGATATAGAGTTCAAGATAGCAGCCCTGGACAGGGAAGTGCAGTATCTCCTGAATAAAGCCAAGTTTGCAAAACCCAAACCCAAAAGGGAGAAGAATGCCACAAAAACTGATTCAGGCAAGAATGCTACAGCAGCCCCTGAGACTGAGAATACTATCCCTCCCACGGAGGGGAAACAAGAAGGTAAGCAGCAGGCTTGGAGCATGTATGTAACTCCCTATTATATAATTACCACATGTAATACATGGTGTTTCTCTTGATTGAAGGGAGGACAGTAGTTAACTGTGAGATTAGGGGAGTTTGCTCTTAATTTTCAAAGACAGCTGGGAAAAATCTATATATTGTGGTGTCCTTCACCCCCCCACCATTTGTTTGGGTTTTTTTGTGAAGAAACAGAAACTATTTATAAATTTTCCAGGATAGTCAGTACCTGTCTTGCTGGCTTGTTGACTTCTAGGAAAGATAAGCCATTGACTGCACTTGAGTTTAGCGAGCTGAATACTCAAAGTCCTGTCCTAGATCAGTGAGTAGAATGAATTGTTGATATGAGAGGTTTGTGGCCTAGATGGTCCCCAGGAAAAAAAAAAAAAATCTCTTGGAGCACTGGGACTTAGTTTTTTGAACTTTCTAAGATCCTCAGGTCTCAAGTGCCCCGGTCCTTTTAAATCTGGGTGCTGTTTGTCAGCATTCCTGCTGGTTCCTCTGGCCTGAGCAAGGATCTTGCTCCTAGTCACAGCTCCAAAGGTCATCTGCCTGTGCAACCAGTCAGTCTCCAGGGCTTCTGGGGACAAAAAGCTTGGCACTCAGGGGAATAGGGAGCAGTTTTGTGGTGCTTCTCTTGAGTGTTGTAGAGTGAGCTGCTGTGAGAGTGAGCTATTTCTGTCCTGCTGAGGCACCACAGCTGGCTGGTTTAACCTCACCTTTACTCACCTCATCTCTTTGCACCTTGTTTCCTGTGTGTTCTCCCTTGACTTTTGTTTCTTTCTGCTTTGAACATAGACAAACCAGAGGATATTGATCCAGCCAAGGAACCTCCTACAGCTGAGAAAGCAGCAATAGATGATAAGCCTGGATCAGACTCGGGTGGGTAAATGTTTTGCTAACAATCTGCTGCAAGTGCAAGGTGTCTGGGGGCTCCTTTGCAGATTTTTAGCTGTAAGAGGTAATATGATGGTAGAACTCCTGACTGCTCATCCATTGTTAATTCTGCAAACAGGAAGACAAGTCTTGGTTCTTTGCTGTTCCTGTATTTTTGTTGTTCAGAGTGGAATTCTTTATGCACCAGTGCTGCTTTGTGCCCTGTCCCTGCAGTTTGCAGCCAGTCCCATGAGACTGGCTCTGCTTAGAGCTGCTGTGCTGCTCCTGCTGCCAGGGCAGCACTGTGAACAGGGCCAGGGGTTCATGGCTTCAGCTCCATGGAGCTGAGTATCAACCCCCAAAACCTCTGTACCATGGGACTGCTTTTCTGTGGCAAATTTTGCAAATGTCAGACACTCTCAGTACTGCTTTGCATGCTGTGAAAATGACTGCAGTGTGAAACTGAGTTTGCTTCATTACACAGGGTCCAAAAAAGAGAAGGCAGAAGCTGGAGGAGAAAGCAGGAAAAACGATGAATTGTAACACCCTGAAATTCTACAAGTGTCAGCATCTATTTATTTCATAGTTACTTTCTTGTTTTTCTTATGGACCTGGTTAGTCATGATGTAAATGGAACACAATGACAACACAATGGGATAGAGATGTAAATTTATTTTTTTTTGTTCTTTCTGCGGATTTTGCCTCTACTAACTTAGTGAATTGGTTTTTTGTTTTTCTTTTATTATGTGGGGCAGACTGCCCACCAAGAATTGTCTTTGTTTCAGTACAGAGGTCACCAAAGTGACTTTCCTATGGGGAGAAAGCAGTACAGAAACATCTTAAGGTGTAGGAAGTAACCTGGAACATAAACTCTGTGCCCCACCTCTTGTGAAGATGATTGCAGAAGGATGTAGACCTGAAATGCTGTTGTCTTTGCATATGAGACCCTGACTTAGAGCAAATGTGTGATTTCAGCTGGTGGGAGGTGTATTAGTACTTGGATTCCTGGGAAGGTGGAACAAAATTGGGAAGGCAGATGATCTGTGCTTTGAGATATGGCGGTGTCTGTTTTCAATAGGCTGTTTGTTAAAACTGTCTGTGCTCTCTAGCAGAGTCTAAGAACCGTGAAGTGAGACTTGACAAAAAGATTCTGTCATAGCTTTCAAAGTTCAGAAAAGGCAACACTGAATGCAGAGGAGAGGGAAAGATGGGCTGTGTTGGCACATCCTGCAGTCAGTCACAAGGACAGCGATACGGATCAAACAACCAAACCTGGAAAGTCCAATGGCAACTGCCTTCCTCGGTATTTTGTGCACTTGGACCGACTTAATCGTGTGACCTTCCCTGTCCCTGGCCGTGACCTGCTGCCTCCCCAGACCGTCCCTGCTGCTGCCACACACACGAGTGGGGTCCGACGGCTGCGAATGTGCATCTGACATTGTTCTCCATTTGGCCTCTTCGGCCAGAAATAAAAGCGACCCTTCCTGACGGGCTGTGCGGAGCGGTGCCGTGTGTGCCGGGAGCGGGGCCGGGAGCGGTGCCGTGTGTGCCGGGAGCGGGGCCGGGAGCTCCGGGAGCGGGGCCGGGAGCGGGGCCGGGTGCTCCGGGAGCGGGGCCGGGAGCGGGGCCGGCTGCTCCGGGAGCGGGGCCGGCCGCGGGCGGGCCGGGGCGGGACTTCCCCGGGGCGGGGCCGGGGCCGTGTCCGCCCGTCCCTCCGCCCGTCTGTCTGTCCCTGTCCGTCCGTCCGAGCGTGCGGTGCGCCCGGAGCGGTGCGGCCCCGCGGGAGCGATGGCGGCCGGCGGGTACGGGCGGTACCGGGCCGCGATCTTCGCGGCCATGTTCGTGGGCTACACGCTCTATTACTTCAACCGCAAAACCTTCTCGTTCGTCATGCCCGCCGTGATGGCCGAGGTGCCGCTGGGGAAGGACGAGCTGGGTGAGTGTGGGGGCCGGGCCCCGGGGCCCCGCCGGGCCGGAGGGGCCGTGCCGCGGGCTGAGGCGCCCCTGGGCTCTGCCCGCCGCAGGTCTCATCACCAGCAGCCAGTCTGCGGCCTACGCCATCAGCAAGTTCATCAGCGGCGTCCTGTCGGACCAGATGAGCGCCCGCTGGCTCTTCTCCTCCGGCCTCCTCATGGTGGGCCTGGTCAACGTGGTCTTCTCCTGGAGCTCCACCGTCACGGCCTTCGCCGGGCTCTGGTTCCTCAACGGGCTGGCCCAGGGGCTGGGCTGGCCGCCCTGCGGGAAGATCCTGCGCAAGGTGGGTGCTGACAAGGGCAGGGAACCCGCCGCTGCTCTCTTGACCTGTCCTGGCAACAGCGCTGGCCACACCATGCTTGCCCAGAACCCAGAGGGACTGGCAGCTTTTCTCACTCCTTCCAGCAAAGGAGGTCTAGAGCACTGTCTGCATTCTGCTGCCTGTGGAACAACTTTCTGTGCACGGGGATCTACTTATTCTAGCAAAGATTCACCCTGTAGCCCTTGCCCCTGCGTGCCTTGAGTGTAGCTCAGTTTGGTAACGTCTCCTGGTACCAGGGTTCTGCCCCGTTGAGGCAGACTTTGTGGGAATTAAGTATTTTAGGCGTGGACACACAGGACTGCTTGTCTCTGCTGGTGCAAGTCAGGTTTGCTGTGGGTCAGGGGGCAGTGAGCACAGTTCCATCTGCACGCTTGGGCAACTTGGGAATTCCAAATCACAGGTGGTTCAAGTAGAAAACTGGATAACATGGAGGAATGATGTGAGATGAGTCTCTGAGCTGTAAGTACTTGGGGTTTGTGACAATCTGAAAGGACCAGATTGATTTCTCCCAAGGACAGAAGGAAAGGAGTTTGGTTAGCTTTATGCTGATCCCTCACGGAAGATGTAAAATCCAGGAATGAATGTACTGCATGTACTTGTGGGGCAGGGTGGGGAAGAGATAAAAAATTTTGTTGCCCTTCTGTGAGGCACCTGGCCTCCCCTAAATGATGAGGAGAGGGCTGTGCAGGACAGTTGAGTGCACAGAAAAGAAGGGCCCACATAACAGATATATCAGCCATGGTGTTTTCTGAAGATAGTCATGAATGTAGAACTCAGACATTTTCCTGCTGACAAGAGCCACCCAAGTGGTTCTGGCTCTGCGTGCTGGTTGCAATGCAGAGCCCATCATGTCTGACACTTAATGCAACAGCGAGTGCTAAGGTTACCCTGTGACTCTCTGCCTGTCCATCCAAGTTCCTGAGCCAGCAGACCTCTCCAGGAGGACGCTGTTCCTAGCAAGTGAGTACACAAAACCATGTGCTCTTAAACTTGCCTCTCCTGCCCCACGTCTCAGTTTCATGGTCTGTA
The DNA here is from genome assembly GCF_017590055.1 of Onychostruthus taczanowskii. Lineage (NCBI taxonomy): Eukaryota > Metazoa > Chordata > Aves > Passeriformes > Passeridae > Onychostruthus > Onychostruthus taczanowskii. The sequence goes on along the minus strand of NW_024501792.1, from coordinate 162,928 downwards.
AATGGAAATAACTTTGAGCTGGCTCACAGCGTGAACACCTGTCAGGCTCTTACAGCTGACACTTGAGTAAGGTTTGGAGTTCCCTGCATGACTAAAGTAGCGAGGTGTGGGTGTTCCCTCCACCTGCTTTTGGAGTTCTGTGTCTGAATTGCCCCAGCCCCACATCATGGGCTTCAAGGGAGGGTTTTCATGTGTGCTGTCACTCTCTTACACCTCATGCTGTTTTTCTTGTTGCACAGTGGTTTGAGCCTTCCCAGTTTGGGACTTGGTGGGCAATCCTGTCTACAAGCATGAACTTGGCTGGAGGCTTAGGCCCCATTGTCGCTGCTCTTGTGTCTATGAACTACGACTGGCGCAAGACTTTGTCCTTCTCTGGCTTCACCTGCATGGTTGTCTCTTTTGTTTGCCTTGTCCTGATTAAAAACGAGCCGGCAGATGTTGGGCTGCCCAACATTGAGCAAGGAGCCAAGAAAGGGAAGAAAGGTGAGCCTGTGACTTGGATGCAAGCAGGCAGCTGCAGCAGAAGATGCAGTGCCTTCTGTCTGTGTTCTGGTACAGATGTGTCACTCTCAGCATACCCACACCCCCATCCTACCCAGTTTCTGAAGTCACATTTTGGCAGGTGTGTGGTAATGGGTTGGTTTTGGCTGCTTTATTCTGGTAACTGAAAGTGGAAATTGTATAAACCAAGGCCCACTGTGATCTTGTGGGAAGGGGCTAGTGTAGGGATTCCTGAGACTGTGGCAGAGCAGGGAAAAGCCTGCTGTTAGCCTCTGTTAGTCTTGCTCCTTAGCCTGCCAGCAGACACCTGTGTGTTGCTGAGGTGCTCAGGGCTGGCTCTCCCCATATATACTTCATGTCTTCCTGCTACTAGCATCCCTGTTTTCTTGGAGCCTTGTGTGCTCAGATTGTGAATGCAGTTTTGGTGGGGTGGTGGAGAGAGAAAAGCTACAGCAGCAAGGAATGCTTCCTTAAGCCTGACCTCTGCTCCTCCGCCCTGCAGCGGACAGGCAGTTCCCCCCTCACCCCACCTTGGGCTCTCTTGACCCCAGCTCACGGTGGACTCTGCTCAGTGTCTCTGCCCTAACCTAGGACATCTAGTTAGTAAATGTTTGTTCAGACCACTGAGTGTGGCACTCCTCTGAAAGCAGAGCATGTAGGTGAGAATTGCAACACAGGTTTTCAGTAGGATTTTAAAGGCTAGTGGAAACTCAGCCTGTGTTCCATGCTGTCCCATACTGCCTGTGCTGCCAGACTGGACCTCTTTGCATAAGAAAAGAATATTGTTTCCCCAGAGCATTCTCTGGGGAGAGCAAGTTTGTTGGAAGACTGATGCAAAATTCATGTTAGCATCTTTGTTTGGGTCTGTGCAGTGCCTTTCAGAGGCACAGCTAAAAAACACTCCCAAAGAATCTAGAGGTAATTTTTCTAACAACCTTTGTGAGGGGTTTACTGGCAACTGTAATACAGAAAATTACTGGGAGTAGTGTTTTGATTATTCTTTTCAAATCTTTAATGAATGTGGGATAAAATGACAGAAGAGATTCTGAAATCACCAGAACAAGGGGGAGGCAGAGCCATTCACTACCATTCAGCAGCTGTGAATACCTCCCTGTGTGGGGATGTTCTCATGCCTTGGTCCTGCCTGCAGAGCTGCCTGCTGGGCTGCTGGTCGCTGTGGTTTGGGCTGTGGTGACACTCCTCCCGACCTTCCTACAGGTGCCTCCAGCGACAACAGCACCTTGACAGAGCTGCTGCTCTCCCCATACCTCTGGGTGCTCTCAACAGGCTACCTGGTCGTTTTTGGAGTGAAAACGTGCTGTACTGACTGGGGACAGCTCTTCCTGATCCAAGAGAGGGGACAGTCCGTGCTTGTAGGTGAGATGCAAAACTGCATTATTAATCTCTGGGGCTGCAATCTGGGAGGTGTTGCCGAGGGTTTGCCTGGGTAGAGACCCTTCCACATGAGGGCCTTGTCTGCCCACCTCCTGGCTGTGTGCCTGGGTGCACACAGCTTCTGAAATAACTCAGGGATGGAGTTACTGCGTGCACCAAGCCACCCTAGTGCCAGGACATTCCTGGGACTGGCAGACAGGCATTCCTGAACAAGGATGAGCCAGATGGTTGTGTCCAGCAGAGCTGCTCAAGTGCTCTGGAGCCCACAGCAGCTTTTCTGATGGGCTGTTCTTTGTTTTGCCTGTGTTCTAGGCAGTTCCTACATGAGTGCCTTGGAGATTGGGGGCCTGGTGGGAAGCATTGCTGCTGGATACCTTTCTGACAGAGCAGTAGCAAAAGTAAGTCAGGTGCACCCTCGGGCATGCTGGGCAGGGAGCACCGTGGCACTCTGAGCTGCTTCACCAAGGCACTCAGGCAGGGTGCTGTCCCTGTGAGCACAGCAGAGAAACCAGCCCACGCTCAGGTCTGCCACGTGCATGGGCACAGCTGCCAAACACTCCAGAAGGTGCTGGGCAGTAGGAGTGCTGATGTTAGGGGTTGCAGTATGCCTGTCAGATTTGAGGTGTTTATTCTTTTAATTTGTTTGCTTTACTGTGGTCTCCAGATTTTCTTGTTGAAAGACTGTTTGCTGATAGTTGTCTTCTGGCTGGAAAAAAGCCCCACATTAAAATCCAGTGGTAGGCTCTGGAGCCAGACTCAGGGTGGAAGTGGTTGATAACTGAAGTTGTTCATCACTGAGAGCTTTTGTTTAGCACAGTCTGACTGTGTGCAGCCCTTAAGCCACGCTGACAAGGTGTGCCACGGATGTGCCGCTGATGTGCCATCGTGTTTCTTGCTGTGGGTGGTGCTGGTCACTGCAGGTGGAAGCCCCTGCAGTTTCTGAGTGTCTGCTGTCCTTCCCTGCCCGCAGGCCGGGCTGTCGAGCCACGGGAACCCCCGGCACGCGCTGCTGCTCTCCATGATGGCCGCGATGTGCGTGTCCATGTTCCTGTTCCGGGTCACAGTCACAGCTGACTCTCCCAAGGTAACTCACGTGCAGCAGCTGCCCATCCCTGGGGGAGCCCTGGAAGGGGGAGTTTGATGACAGAAAGCGTGATTGTTTTCTTCACCATTCCCCAGGGTTTCTTTTCTGTTGCACTCTGCAGAAGCGCTGGCTTAGCCTGGCTTGGGGTGCTCTTGCTGTCCTGTTGCTGCGGGCAGCCTGCCTTCCCTTATGATTGCTAAATAAATAAAACTTCTATTCTCCTTTCATTTTTTTTTCTTCTTCTTCAGGAAAACCACTTCTGGACTGTAGCCTTGCAACCTCTAGCTGATCTTACAGGCCTAAAAGAACATGAGGTTTCCGCTTGCATTTTTTCTCCCTCTGCCTTTTTCTTCTTTCCCTGGTCTGCCTTACTCCTATCGTGAGAGGTTGGTTAGCACCTCAGAACTTAGAACCAGGGCATTGAGAAGAGATTACTGTAAGTTTGGTAAAAGAAACATTTTCTTACAATAATTTGAGTACACTAACTGACTTTAAAAAGTCTAACTATGTAACTTTTAAGAAAGTTCTGAGGACCTCTGTTCATCAGGTAAAATATAGCCAGCTAAGAGGTCTTGTGGGTGAGATCTGAAAGAATGATTCTGCCCTGGCAGATGCATTCTTATTTAGTTTCTGGCAAGTGTTTTCCTAACTCCTTTCTGTTTCACATCTGGAAAATAAGATGGCACTTACTTCCTCCTGGGCTTTTTGAAATGGTGTTTGCAATTCTAAAAGCATGCTGTAATGTGGAGGTGTTGCTTATCCTTTGTTGTGCAAACAAGAGACTGATAATTTGAGGCCAGATAGGTTTCTTAGAGCGTAAGCTAACACTGAAGTTCAGACTGTTGGAGTTTTTTGTGGTGTTTTTTTTTTTGTTTGTTTCTCGGTTTAGTAACATCGAGGTCATCAGAAGGAGGTGTCTCACAAATAAACATGCTCTGATCAGTCCCATGCATCTAAACTGAGAAAAGCTTTCAGTTGTTAGCTCCGGGCTTGTTTATGAAAGCAGCCTGGTTCACAGTTCTTTCCTGTGGTTTCATGGGCTCATTGCCCTCTTCTGTTCCATGTTGTGTGGTGATCTTGCAGGTCAGCACAGGATGTGTTACATGGTGTGGGGGGCAGAACGGTGGCAGGGAGGAGAGCTTGCATGGGGCCACTAAGGTGGAGTGCTGGAGATGCAGCTGGGCTTAATGCAAGGGACTTAATGTGGGGACTCCACAGGCTTGAGCTCTTGTGGCGGCAGGCTGGGGAGCTGGTGTCAGCCTGAAAATGTCAGAACTCCCTGGTACTGTGTGTAGAATCTGAGAATTACCAGCAGTTGCTAACTGACAGTGGTGATGTGCACAGATCCTGTTTCTGATTTTAACTTACTTCGACAGCTGTGGATTCTGACTCTGGGAGCTGTGTTTGGGTTCTCCTCGTATGGGCCGATTGCCCTGTTTGGGGTCATAGCCAATGAAAGCGCCCCTGCCAACCTGTGTGGCACCTCCCACGCCATTGTGGCCCTCATGGCCAATGGTAAGTAATACCCATTTCCCCAAAAAACAAACAAAACCCATGCATATTCTTGATGAAGCATGGTCTGGCCCCAGGTGCCAAGCTACTGGTCATGGGAAGGCACCTAAGGAGAGAGATAATGGAGCTGGAAGCCTCAGGGATGCATTCCTGCTGTGCCCAACAGGTGTTTTTGGGCTTTAAGTTCAAACCAGGCCTGAGGAATTGTTATATATGCAAAAGCAGCTGTTGATAGAGAACATGGGAGCACACAAGTGTTGTTAGCTTTGTGTTTGTTTTTCGTTGCAGTTGGGGGTTTCCTGGCTGGACTGCCTTTCAGTACAATTGCCAAGCACTACAGCTGGGCCACAGCCTTCTGGGTGGCTGAAGTCACCTGTATTGTTAGCACAGTGGCTTTCTTCTTGCTACGAAACATCCGCACCAAGATGGGCCGGATTGCCAAGAAGGCTGACTGAGGACAAGCTGCTTGGTGGAAAGGATCTTCCCACGCTGACGTGAATGATGCTCGTTTTTGTTTAACTGGCCTAGGAGTGAGTTTACCTATTGCTGCAACCTAGATAAAAATGTCTCAACTTCTCATCCAGCGTCAGGTGCCAGAGGGCACAAGGTTCCTGCTACTGATCACTTTTTCCCTCAAGATGTGATAATTCACTTAGTTTACATTTGCAATGATTTCACTGTACCTCTTCCTCACAGCACTGTTAGTGAAGCAAGCAGGCTCTGCAGCCCAAGCTTCCCCACTACAAGTGGTCTGAAATGCCTGGCTTCAGGTACACTTACCTCTAGTTTTGTCATTACTGTTTGTCTCAGCCATTAGCTGAGACATTAATCAGTTCAGCTTGGCTGCTCAGGGGCCCTGAACCGAGCCTTCCTCCTGTCCGTCCCATCCAGCTGCCGTAAGCACAGCTGTCCCAGGCCACCTCAGCACGAGCTCTGTGTGTGCTCAGCCACGTGACAGCAGCAGATCGGGGAATGGTCACTGCAGGGCAGCCTTGGACAGCAGCAGGGCTGCAGCTGTGACTGCAGGGCAGCCTTGGACAGCAGCAGGGCTGCAGCTCTGACAGCAGCAGGGCTGCAGCTGTGACAGCAGCAGGGCTGCAGCTGTGACTGCAGGGCTGTAGCTGTGACTGCGGGGCAGCCTTGGACAGCAGCAGGGCTGCAGCTGTGACAGCAGCAGGCTGCAGCTGTGACAGCAGCAGGCTGTAGCTCTATGTGGGGTTAGTTTCCAGGAGTGAGGCAGGAACAAGGACGAGCTGCAGCAGGGCTCTCTGCAGCATTTAGGAACAGGCAGGTTTCCAGGGAACTCACGGCGTTCAGAGAGGCTCCTGGGAGGTGAACTGATCCCCCCAGCGTGATGTCTGTGTGCAGTGTTAATGATTTGCAAGGCAGGCAGCTGCTGCCAAGGCAGCTCGTAGCCAGCGCTCTGCAAATCAGCCAGAACTATCCCAGCAGCAGGAACTGCAACAGCAGCCACCACCAACCCACGTTTTGTGCAGCTGGGTTTCTTGAAAACCCACATTTCTAGCATTGGCTTGTATTCTTTCAGTACAGGGTGTGAAGACTGGGATAGCTTTGGTCAAGAGCTGTGTCTCTCATGGCTGCAGGCAGGGGCTCAGGCTGCCTCTGAGTCAGCCTCAGCAGTCAGGCACAGCACCCTGCAGTAAATACACTCAGGTATTTAACCAGGAATTTGTTGAATACTCTTATTTTTCCCCAAAAGGATTTACTGTCTTAGGATCCTGAAAAAGGCAAGTTCACTTTGTAAAGAACCTGCACGCAGGTACTTTGCTGAGTACCTTGGTTGCAAGAGTAGTTAGCTAGCCTTAATTAAGTAAATGAAAGTGAATTACATTTTGTACTTAATTACATGATCTTCTATATCTGAAATAAAAATGGAGCAGTGTCACAAGGGCCCTGGTTTTCTTATGGAGAGTGGTACAAGCAAAACCAGCCAAATCCACATATCCTCTTGAGGTGCCAATGTCCCCACCAACAGAAAGCAAAGAGCCATTTGTCTCATCAGTAAACACTTATTACTTCTACACAGAAACCCTCTGCAAGACTGTAAGTTCGAGCTATACAGGAAAAATACATATGTACATTTATGACAGGAAAGAAAAGCACTGACTGTGGTAAAGCCACAGTCCTGCACCTTCTCCTTCACCCAAGTGCAGCAGAGCTGCAACAGCAAAATAAGGCCCTGTGGCCCAATGTAAACGGTGCCAAGGAATCTCTTTAAGGTAAGTTTTACAACAAAGGGGATAAACTGGTATTCTGGGACATACTGAAGCATGTTTTGGGGATGTGCAGTCTCTGCTGTGGAGAGGGGAGCTTTGTGAGAGGCCAGCCAGGGAAGAGAGAGGCCCCACTCTTCAGACAAATGAATCTCTTCAACAGGCAAGGCTTTCTCTATGATCCAGGTCCAAAGGGTCCAGCTTTCTCTGCCACCTCCAGAGCAAGCTTCAAGTTCTGATCAAACAACTCGCACCTGAAATAGTCAGAAAAGCAAAAGGGATGACTTCTACATATGGAAGTGAGTTAGCAAAGCTAACAAAGGATCTCCACATCCTTTGGCTCTGCATCCTTCAAGGAGAGATTCAGGAAGTTATGACACAGCAACATGACTGCTTGTCAAGGTCTGACTTGGTGCTTAGTTAAGATTAAAGCTTCTTGTATAGGCCTGAATATATGGCAGGACAGCAGGGTTTGTGCCAAGGAGGAGCACCTCTCATTTCCCTGGCAGAACCAGCACTGGAAAGAGCTCAGAGCTGTGTCCTCTCTGCAGCAGTGTGCTATAGCTTTCTTCCCCTTGCCTCAGCCACTTTTGCTAGTTAAGGACTGCATTTGCTACTGTATAGGCAGAAAGCAATGAGGGGTTGCAGCCAGGTTACTGAAAGTGGGCTTTTCCTTACCTTATTGGCATCTCCAGGGAGTAGAAAGGGTTCTTCAGAGCGAAGTCTGAGTAAATCTCATAGATTTTGCGGAGAAGAGCGTCTATCCCCGTCTGCCTCGGGTCAGCAAGAACCATGAATTTGATCCCTGGAGCCAAAATGCCAGGAGCATAAGGAAGGGCAAGCACCGACAGCCCTGAGGAAGCAGAGGGTGCCGGTGCCCAGGGCCCCACGGTACCTGTCAGTGTCTGGAAGCAGTGCAGCTTGAAGGTGTCGGTCTCCAGCATCTCGATCCCGGAGCTCCCAACTTCAGGTGACAGCTGCGACCCGATGGCGAACAGCCTGCGGGGACAGGCCCTCAGCGCCCCCGGCCCGCGCCACCCCGGCCCGCCCTGACACCGCGACTCACGAGTGGAACATGGAGGCCAGCATCAGCTTCTCGTTGGAGGAGAGCCGGTGGCGGCCAAAGCGGATGGACACCGGGTAGTTGGCGGGGTTACCGAGGAACTCCAGCACGTCCTTCCCGTCCGCCGTGAAGCGACCGTTCACCTCGGCGCCGTTGATGGCGAGCACGGCGTGCCCCACTGCGGGGACAGCGCCAGTCAGCCACGCAGCCAGTCCGTCCATCAGTCAGTCAGTCTGTCGGTCAGTCCGTCCGTCCGTCAATACGCCCGGCCTCGCCCGGCCCTTCCCACCCGCCTCACCGCGGATGCCGTCCCGCTGCCCGAAGGCCACCACGACGCGCTCATCGTGCGGGCGCAGGACGAGATCGAGCGGAAAGCTGAACGTCTTCTCGGTGTCGGAGCGGGGCGCGTAGTGGTCCAGCTGGTAGATGAGGCCGCCGGCCTTGTTCACCACGTAGACGCTGAAGATCGCCATGGCGCGGCGCCGCCCCGGCCCG
>NW_024501792.1:149666-154605 GCF_017590055.1 Onychostruthus taczanowskii | reverse complement strand
CGCGCTCTTCCTTTCTCGCCGACATCTTGCGGAGCAGGCTGCGGCCGCACCATGGTGAGCGCGGCCGGGCCGGGGGGCGGGCGGCGGGCCGGGCCGGGCCCCCCGAGAGGCGCTGGCGGCTCCCGGAGCGGGGCGGGAACCCCTGCGAGGCGCCCGGGGCGCCGGGCCCGCGCCTCGCCGCTCACCCCCCCATCCTTCTCGCCCTCTCGCAGCCGCCCAAAGACGACAAGAAGAAGAAGGATGCGGGCAAGTCCGCCAAGAAGGACAAGGACCCGGTCAACAAGTCCGGCGGCAAAGCCAAGAAGAAGGTGGGAGCGGCGGGACGGAGGGCTCGGGTCCGGCGGGCCTGGCGCGGGCGCGGCGTGGCCGGGCCCCAGGGCGGCGCGGGCTCTTGCTAAAAGAGCTCTTCATCTGCGCCGAGCTGTACACTACGGTGTTAAACCTGAGTAACAGGGGGCTTTAGTCCTCGTATTCTTAGGTACTGTAGGTGTTATCCGCAGCACGTTCATTTACAGGGGCAGTTTTGGGCATCTCACTAGGCCTTTAGTTTGGGGTGTGATACGGAAACGCGTGATGGTGCAGTTCTTGGGCATCGTTAGTTGAGTCTTTTGTTCTTGCTTACAACATGGCTTAGAGGGGTGTTGTTTTTTCTCTCCTTCCAAGTAGAAGTGGTCCAAGGGGAAAGTGAGAGACAAATTGAACAACCTTGTCCTGTTTGACAAGGCCACTTACGACAAACTGTGCAAAGAAGTGCCCAACTACAAGCTCATCACACCTGCAGTTGTCTCAGAAAGGCTGAAGATTCGAGGCTCCCTGGCTCGGGCTGCCCTCCAGGAGCTCCTCAGCAAAGGTGAGCACTCAGAAATTGAAAAAAAACCAGAAAGCTGCTTGAATTGGCTGTTTGGTTTTCCTTGCTTGCCCAGCAGCTTTCCTGCAGCATCTGAACTGTCCCATGAGTAGATTGTTTTGGAGAGCCACTGCCTTAGCTTGCATTTCAGAAGTGCTCCAAAGTGTGGAGCAGGAGTTTGTTACACGGGCTGTGATGTAACTGCAGCCAGGTGGCAACAAAAGACTCGAATAAGCTGCTACCCCCTATTATTGCCTCTTGTACCCTGCCTCTCTAGGAGGGACCTCAGCATCCCTGGCATTCGCCAGTACGTGCACACTGATGTAATTTTGTTTTTTTTCATAGGGTTGATCAAACTGGTGTCCAAGCACCGAGCCCAGGTGATTTACACCCGAAACACGAAAGGTGGAGATGCGCCTGCGGCAGGGGAGGACGCCTAGGGAGGTGAGGCTGGGTGCTCAGGAGCTGAGCTCTGCTGGGGCTGTGTGTAACGGGCAGCTCCTCGTGGCTCTGCTGGGCTCACATCCTGAGCAGCTTCCTGGGGGAGCACTGCTGGGAACACCAGCTCTGCAGAACTGAAGAGCCATTTCTGATTTTGTCCCTGTGCTCACTGGATGGGGAAAGCATCATTTGTTCCCCTCTCTGTGGGCTGCAGGGCAAATGTCCTCCCTGCGCCCCCATGGCCAAGTGTTCCTGCTGGATAAAACTGCCAAACTGTTTGCTTTGTGCTAGCATGCTTTTACTTTGTTTTCTGATTGGGGACTTCTTGCTTTGCAGGTTCTTCAGTGACTTAATCAACAATGTGTCATATGTAGATGCACACAATAAAATTATTGATTATAATTTTTCTGGATTTTTCAACAGTGTGTATGTTTCATTACTGATGCATTATTTATTATGGATTCTGGTAGAGGTTGTGGCTGTTGTACTGTACCAGCCAGTTTTTTTTGTCTCTATTAGTGTTACAAATGTGTTGCTGAAAGGGAAGTGTGAAACTTCTACATCACCTACAGCATTTACTGATGTTAGGCAATCTAAAGGATAAATGTTAAAATGAAGTAAAGCAATATAAGTATGAATTAAATTATCAAACACCTGGCATTAGTTGCCTGCAGGATGGGCCCTGCATTTGAAATGAGTTTCAGTTGGTCTAAAAACTGAGAGGCATTTAAAAAAAGAAGTTTATTTCTCAAAAAATTCTTGCTTCAGCAGGATGTGCCATGTCAGCATAGGCCACTGGCATTGCTTGCTGTACAGAGTAGGCTTTCTGACAGGGAACATATGGCATCCACAGGAGCCTGTCCTTGCTGGCAGGGCCTGACTTGGTGTGGCTTTAGATGTGATGCTCAGATGAACACTCGAGTCCTTACAGGGCAGTCAGCAACAAAACTGCAGCTACCTGCAGTCAGCCTTTCCACAGCAGAGCTGGGTGTCTGGTGTTCCTCATCTGATCACCTTTTTTTCTTCTTTTCCCCTGCTTCAGTTCTAAACTGATGCCTGAAAGAGAGCATAGCAGTCAGACTGCAGTAGCCTTTAGACAATGACCATCCTTGGAGACAGACAGTGCTGTGCACAGTGTTCCAGCACGGAAGCTCCCTCGATATTTGTGTTACCTCAGTGAGAGGCAGCTCCAGCTAGCTGACAGAGAGTTCTGGCACAGTAAAAGGTGCCAGTGGGACAGTAGGTGGGTCTGAAAGGTGAGCCAAGCAGAACGAGGCAGATGCCTTCATGCGTGCAGCCTTTACAGCCATGAGCACGCTTCCTGGTGCTGCTCCAGGACAAGAATGATACTCTGCCTGACTCGAGCACTGTGTGGCAGGATGTCCAGTTATGTTTGCTGCTGCCTCAGAGCCTGCTCCATGAATGGCTTGCATGGAAAGCCCCCCTGTCCCCCCGGGATCCGTCTGCAGCTCACCGGGACTGCCACCTCCTGCCGTGGTTCCAGACGCGCCCAAAGGAAGGGAGCCAGCTGTCACTTGTCTGAGAGGTATGGTCAAAGTTGGCACCAACACGTTCCACTGGGAGCTTTTTCAGCTTCTGCTTCTCCTCTGAAAATAAAAATAGAATCGTGGAGTGGTTTGGGTTGGAAGGGAGCTTAAGGATCCCTTTGCTGCAACCCCCTGTACGCAGATGGGGATGCTTTCCCCTAGACCAGGATGCTCAAAAGCCCAAATATTTTTTCAGCAAAAGTTTTTCAAATTGATTTTGGTTCTCTAGCATGTTAAAGTGACTGTAAAGTTAACTAAAAGATGTGCAAGCTGCTCACTGTGTTTGAGAAATTCCTCATAGGAAGGTCCAATTTCTTTACTTCCATCTTCTTCCTCTGTTAGCCATGGAGGTTTTGCTCCTGGAAGTCACAGGGAACACTTACTTAGCCACTGAAGTTAACCTAAACTGTGACAGAATAGAAGTGCCCCCTCTTCCTCCTGTCTGCTGCTCATGCTACCAAGCAAGTGACCAGGTGAACTCTGGGTGTTCTGAGAAAAAGGAGCTGGCCACGGCAGATCACCTCCCAAATCATGCACTCCCCACAGCAGCAGCATCAACGGTTTTTGTGGACAGATAGAATGCAGGAGAATAGAGACAGTGGTGAAGGTAATCTCACCCCTAAGGAGTTACACCTGTGCTAATTATCAAAAATTAAGAACAAGCCTGCCCTTAATAAGCCACAGCTGGATCCAGTTAGGAGAGGTGTTGTGAAAGAGTAGGTTGGCTGGGCAGAGGACGAGAAGGAGTCAGTGCTGTGAGGAGCTGCCCATGAGAAATAACCCAGGTGTGAAACCTTCGCAACAAGATGGCAACAAGTTTTTACTATGCTGATGTGTTTTCTTCACTACCTCGGATATTGCCAAGAGTGGCCACCTCCTGGTTATGCTGCAGCTGCTTCCAGTTTTCCCTGTGACACTTGCAAGCCATGAGGCAGCAGCCTGTTGAGTCATGATGCAGGTACACTTACCTGTGTGGACATTTCCTTTCCCTTCTGTGTCCTGTTAACAGGAACATAAAATACTTATGAGAATCTTATGTTTAGGAGTATCTCTGAGCAAAAGAGCATTGTCTTCATTGCCTTCCACAGTCAAGTTCTGTTAGAAAAAGGCAGAGAAAAGCTCTTCTGTTCTTTAAAAGAGAGTTTGTTTTTTTTCCCCACAGCATATTAAAGAATGTTTGCTTAATGAAAATTAAACTGAAACTGGGCTAGCTGCTCGCCCAAATCCACAAAGTGTTTCTTTTTGTGATGGAGACCACCCCTTGTTCTGCTTTGTGACATGTACTGTAGGTGACTTGCAGTGAAATTGAAGTTTGCTAGCCAGTCACCCCTACCTGGTGGCCAATGAAGGTCAGAACCTTGCTCGATTCCATCCAGGCTAAATCAGGTCCTGTCTGCATTCCGCTCGGGCCAGGCTGTTCTGCACCACAAGGGCTGTCCCTGAAATAAGAGGCCAGCACTTACTGTAGCGCATACAGAAGTGTTCAAAAGCTCTGCAGGGCCCTGCTAATGACAGTGTCGGGTGCTTTGAGCACCGATGCATCAGCCACTGCTAAAGCAAGCGGTGCTCACCGTTCAGGTCCTGCGGGGAGCCTGCAGACAGAAGGTCCTGCACAAGGTTCTGGCTCTGGCTGAAGCTGAGTGTAATTCAGGAAGAAGGAACAATATTTGTGGCTCTAGGCACAGCCCCCGCCAGCCGCCCCGGCCCCTCCCGAGCGCCGCCGGTGCCCGCTCCCCGCCGGGCAGGATACAGCTCACCGACCTGCAGCGCGGCTCGCACGGTGTCTCGCTGCCGGCGCTCGGCCGCCCGGATGTCCGCCGCCATCTGCGGGACAGCGGGTGAGGCGGGCCCGGGGCCGCGCGGTGCCGGGGCGGGGAGGCGGCCGCGGCTACCTGCAGGATGCGCTGCTCCTCCCGCCGCCGGTGCTCGGCCAGCGCCCGCTCCAGAGCCCCCGCCAGGCGCTCGTACTCCTCGGCCGGCACCAGGCACCGCTCCCGCAGCGCCGCCTCCGCCCGGTTCTCCCGCCAGAACCGCGCCGTCTCCCGGCGGTGCTCGGGCCTGCGGACAGCGGGAGCCCGTCAGCACCGCCCGCACGCGGCCCACG
>NW_024501792.1:139963-149650 GCF_017590055.1 Onychostruthus taczanowskii | reverse complement strand
GGCCGCCGGCTCCGCCCCCGCCAGCCACGCCCGTCCTGGCCACGCCCCCACCAGCCCCGCCCGGCCACGCCCCGCCCGGAATTCCCTTTGGGACTCTGCCTCTATTGAGCGTTTTTTAGGAGGATGGAGGTCGTGCTGTGCTGGAGGAGTGCATCAGGGAGTTGTTGCTCGTCTGAACAAGGAGACAAGCAAACAGAAAGAGGTTGCTTTTGGCAATTGCTGGAAAAGATTGTGCCGTAATGTTAGCGCCGTGGTGTGGGGAGAGTCTCAGCATAAGGGTGAATTTTGTGACCTGTGTATCAAAAGCTTGGCTTCAAGTTATTTGGGTTTTTTTTCTTTATGATGAAAGAAAAGGTAAAGTGCTTTTTCCCACAGCAGGTTTGCTCTGCACTTTTTGCTGTCACTATTCTCATCCTTTGGGTCTTTTGAGATGAGATGTTGAAAAATAAGTCAAACACCAGAGCAAGCTTTTCTTGAACAGAAAATCTTCTCAGAGAATCTAGGATGCTCCGTTTTGCCTCTTCAATAGTGTGGCAGTTTGTACAGTATCAAGGTTTGCTTAGTTCTTGTTAGGCAATCCACAAATATCAATCAGCATGATTTTGCTTTTGCTAGATGTGAAATGCTACAGTCACACGGTTTTTCCACCTTGTCTGACAAAGCTCAGTCATCAGTTGAGCTGATGTTGTCCCTGTTCCTATCCTCAGGTACCAGCAGGACCTGCTTGGCTGGCTGCTTTCCTCAAAGACTCTGTGCAGGTCCCAGTCAAAGCCCTTTTCCCTTCCTGACACTGGAGTTTGGTATTCAACCTTGGCATGTGCTGCACACCAGCTGGCTATTCTGGTTTAATCATTTACCACAAATCACTTGACCACAAGTTGCTTTTGCCTTCCTTGCTCCCAGGGCTGTGCAGGCATCAGCTGGGGCACAGACCCCACTGAGCCTGAGATTGTCTGTGTGCACCTTCACACAGACACTTCACCTAACTCTGCTGCTTCAGAAATTGCCTCTCGAGAGTTCTAGCCTGAGCCCAGCTGTGTTGTGGTCTCACAGCAGTGTGAGTATTTTGGGGCAGAAGGAGTCCTGCCACAGTAAGTCCTTGCCTGCGGGTGAAGTCTCTGGACTTGCTGGTTTTTCAGCCAGGGATGGCTTTTGAAAGGCACGCGGGGCAGTGTGTGAGGCAGCAGTGTAAATCAAACCAGGACTATTGGGATGTCGGACGTGTCCCGGGGAGGACTCGGCTCTCTGTGCTGCTGGCCCTGGGCAGAGCAGCCTGGCAGTGCTGCAGCAGCAGTGCTGGGGCCTGCGGCTCACCAGCAGAGGCCGTGAGAGCTGGCACTGGCAGGCAGTGGCTGCATTCACCCGGCCTGCAGCCCCTCTGCAAGTGGCACCCCTCGGGCCTGCTGCAGGCAGCTCTGTGCCTTCCATTCAGAGTGGTGACAGGAGTCTGGCTCACAGCTCCGGCGTTCCTCAGCCCCTGGAAGCTGTGAATTTGGGCAGAGCCACATCTGCTTGTCTGTGGCAACAGGAGAGCATCAGGGTACCCTCTCGTGCTCGGGCTTTGCCCAGCCAGTGGTATTTGTCCTGAAGCAAGCTCAGTGTTTGTGCTGGGGACACTTAGGGATGCTGGTCATGCCAAGCATCTGTGGGGTTTATATAATTTCTTCCCCCTGTAGCAGAACAGAGACGAATTTCCAATTAAGTAAGTGGTCCTTTTCCCCTCTTCCTAGTGCAGAGTGTGCAGTGGATGCCTGGCTTCTCATCGCACCCGGCCCCTCCTGCTCTGCTGGCATTGCTCCAGCTCCTTGTGCTGCAGTAAAAGCTGATGCTGTGTGATGCAGACAGAGCTCCCAGGATCTGCCTGGGCTGGGGTTAGGAGCCCTGGCCCTCACCCCTCCTTCTGCTAAAGAGAGCAGCAGGGAACGCAGGGGCAGGCTCAGTGACAGGGAAGGTGAGACTGAGAGATGCTTGCTCCTCTGGCACAGGACCCGGGCTGTGTCAGGGTGCCCAGTCGTTCCTGCCCGTGCCTGAAGTGTCTGTGATGGTGCCACAGGTGGCTGCTGCTGTCATTGTGGCTGTTCACAGCCTCCTCAGGATGCGAGAGCTCCACAGGTGTACTTGATGAGCACCACAGCCTGTTTTATTAGCTGAATTCTCTTCTCTCTGAAAGGGTACACTATTTTCTGGTGGGGAAAAGGTGGCCTCTTACCCTCCACGTCTTCCAGTTCTGTGAAGTTGCAGTAAAAGAGCTGAACTGGTATCTGCCCCTCCTCCCTGATTTTTAAAACCACTTCAAAGGTGAGCTGGCAGACGACTGAAGCGACCGGTTCCGCCAGGCTCGTTCCTGCTCACCTTTCCTGCCGCTCCCCCGTGGAACAAAGCACATCATTCCCCTTTGATTTCCCCTTTGAAAGCCATAGGGGACAGAGTCTGAAATGGCCCACAAGTTTTTTAGTGTCTCCTCTCTGTACCTTCCTGAAGCACTGGGTGGATCAGGACGGGGCTCCAGGAAGGAGAGCTGTGGCTAAATGGGCCAGTGGGATGGATGGGATGTCCCACCCTCCTGGTGCTGCAAGGGCATCCCCAGGCTCGTGGGTAGGCTGAGGTAACACTGCAGGGGCAGGGGCAGGAGGCACAGTGCCTGGGATGAGGTGGCTCTGAGTAGCAGGGTTCAGAGTGCAGCCTGGCTCCAGCAGCACGAGGGTCCCACATTCTGGCTGCCCCGGGACAGGGGGCTCTGCCCTGGCTCCATTTCCTTGCCAAGAACAGATGGCACATGGCAGAGTGGCATCCTGCCAGTCTCCTGCCAGGCAAGGAGGAGAGAACAGTGAGTTTGGGTGCCCCAGCCAGTGCCCCAGCACAGGCTGCTTGCCCTCTTCGAGAGGGATCGTGTCACAGGCGTGAGGCTGCAGCAGAGGGGAGGAAAGCAGGGCTCGTTTGTGCCGTGTGAGTTTCTTTACTTCCTTCTGTGCCATCGGGACTGCAGAGGTTTGCAAAGCTCTAACGCTCGGGGCTGTCATTTGCCAGCAGGCAGAGATGCAGCCCATCCCTGGCCTGCTGCAGACTGTGTGACACTGAGTCTCAGTGTCCCAGAGCTCTCCTGGCAAAACACAAACAGAGCTTGTCTCTGCTGGGCTCACAAGACGACAGGATCATGCCTTGCAGCAGTGCAGCTGCACAGCACATGCACGGTGTTTGGTGCAGGTGCTGCAGGTCACGGCTGTGGTGCTCAGAACCAGTGGTGTGCTGACTCAGGGCAGGGAGCAGCAGGATAATAAAGCAGCAGGAATTGGTCATGTTGAAGGAAGTACCAGATGATAGTTTTGAGTAAAGGTTAATTAATCTGACCTCTGTTTATTCTGGTGAAGGTCTCCGTGCTTTATAGTCACTTCTGTATGTATTGTGAAGCTGCAAAATCTGGAGGAAACCTCCTTTGCCTGCTGGCTCAGGGCCAGGCTGGATGCCTGTACAAAGCTGCTTTTGTGGCAGCATTGAAAACACAAATATGTTTGTGTGTGTGTTTTTGTGGGTTTCCCTCTCAGACCCCAGCCCAAGAATTGATGCTGGAATCTTACTCAGCTGCTTGCAGCAGGATGTTGTGACCCACATGCTGGGGCTCAAACCTCTGTGTAAGAGCACTCTGTGATTCAACCCTGCTCATCCTGCCAGTTGAGTCACTGAGAGGAGGACTGTATCAGCGAAGGTTTGGTCTGATAAAAACCATTCTCTTCACGCTGCTGCTTGAAACAGGATATTGTATCTTTAAGGCACCCCCTTCTCATTCCCCTAATACCTCTAGGCCTCTGAATGATTCTGGAGGAGAGGATCAGTGCAGGAGTTTAAGGCATCTTTCCCTGCCCTGCTGCACTGCTCACTTGCTGCTCTGAAGGCTGTGCTTTGCTGTTTCTATGGAAACCATTAGTTGCTAAGCAACTGGAGCATCATCTGTGGTGAGCCCTCGCATCTAATTATCCCATCACAGTGGCTGAGAGGGGCTGAGGGGGGATTAACTCCTCTACCATGGCAGATCCATTGACAACACTTTAGTCACATTTAAAGGGACATTGTCTCCCTTCTGCCACACTTACGAGGAGGAATAAGGTTTTCTGCAAGCAGCAGACACACTGTCTGTGCTGATGGCATGCTTGGAGCTTCCATGCCCTTGCATGGAGCTCTGCAGGGAGCTCTTCTTTCTGTTCAAGTTGTGCATGATGCACTCAGCTGCACGTTTGGATTGTGCAGTCTTTGCCATGTGGACTGTATCTGGATCTATTATAGTCGTTAGTGTTGTGGTCATTTTTGTGTTGTGGTCAGCTCAATGCTGCCCTTACTGTGTCTGTCCCCAGACCCTGATGTCATGTCTGCTCTGTGAGGTATTGCTAATTCTTCAGAACTCTGCAATGGAAGAGATGGGCAGCTCTCTGTCTTCTGTCTGTCTGCAAACATTGCATAGTTTGGTATGCACTTTTATATTACCTTACTGTTTGCTTCTGGGAGGGATAGAGACTGTCATCAAGGAGCACTGAAAGCCTGAGGGGTGAAGTAACAACTCCAGAAAATCTCATTTTTCATATCTCTGTAAGTGGACAAAGCCAGCAGCACCTGGTGAATCTTGCACATTCAGATAAAACAGTCAGTCTGAGAGCTGATTCTAATTTTGAGTTTGCAAACACAAGGCTGATGTAGTGTATGACTGAGTCTCCCCACTGTGACAGATTGCATCTGAATGAGGTTCCCAGATCTGTGAGGAGAGTGGCAGTGCCTTGAGTTACTTTCACTGAGTTTAGGGAAAACCTGACTGCACCAGGTCCATGCTTGGGTGCGTTGTATCTGCTTCTTGCCTGCTGCCATCACGACTGATGGAGACTGATTCCTCCTCAGTTTTCACTTCTGCCAGAAAATGGATGCTTTGTGATTTACTAGGGTGATTGTTTCCCTAGTGGCTGAGTCAATGAGAGCTGGGAGATCCATTAGGAAGTTTTCCTGGTTTTTTTTATTGCCTAGATCTGTGAGCCAGCTGAGAGTTACTGCAAAGCTCCCTAGCAGTGCTTGCTGTGCTTTGTAAGGAGAGGGAGGACATAGCTTCAGCGAGAGGGTGGCCCAATCCTCCTTCTGCAAACAAGAGAATCCCTAACTCCTCCCCAAAATTACTTTTTCTCTGTGTCCACTCTTGAATTGTAATGCCTTTCACTGCAGCCAAAGCCTCCAGGCACTATCCAGCCCTGGCAATGCGTGGTGCCAACACGTTAGCCTCCTTGCCTGCCTCCCCCCGGGCACAGGACTGGGCATGGGGTGGGGTAACTGGGGAACACGGAGCAGGTCCCCTCTGCCTTGCTCTCAGAGTAGACAGATGATGGTGATTATTATTAGGAGCTCTTGTAATGATCTCAGGGAGGGGCAAGTGGAGGAGAGAGGCATATTTTGTCATGAAAATGGGAAATATAATTAAAGTCCACATGTTAATTAAGAGCTGAAGGGGAGAAATAGATGGATTTCTTCCTGAAGTCACATTGGCAGTTGGGCACTCCACATAATGCCAGTCAACAAGGAAGAAAGGCTTTGAAGTAGAGGCACGAGAGAGAAGTTTTGCACAGGGGCTCCCATGGCTTTGAGTGGAGCACACAGCATCAAGGAAAAGCTTTGTTTTCCCAGCCAAGGCTGGGAAAAAGAGGAACAGTATCTACAGCCTTTTGCATTTGGTTCCTCGGTGTAAATTGGCAGTGTCAAGAAGGGCTGGTCCAGGTCTGGTCACCCATGTGTTTCTCTCTGGCCCTTAGACAAGAAGCAGATGTGAGAGCATTCCTGAGCTCCTGCTGCCCCATCAGCAGTGGGAATTCTAGGCAAGCACAAATCTAGTGCAGCTCCTGGGACAGCCAGTGAGGATATCCCAGTGCTCTGTGCAGACCAGGGCAGCTGAAACCCCCTCTGCAAACACGAGAGATGGCTAATCAGGAGCAGATCCCTGGTGGTTTCAGATGCTTTAATTTGGAACTTTATGCTTGCTTTTGTCTTACCAGTCAGAAAGCTACGAAATTACAGCTCTGCTCCTCTGACAGGGCAGGTACAGAGAGAGCACCTCACAGCTTTGGGTCTTTGACACTTTTGTCACACGGGAGAGACCTGCAGGAATGCATTTGGAAATATCTTCCCTCTTTGTACCTCAGCACGAGTGTATTTAACAGGGGGATCCTCTGCTCCTTCAGCTGTGCCAGAGCCCCATGACCAGAGTCTGTGGGAAGGGGCTGACTGCTGCCCATGCCTTGTGGGAAGTGGGGTGGGAATGAGTGGGGGGGCTGTGAGTGCAGGTGAGTGTGATGCACCTGCTTGCAAGAGGGCACTGCAGAATTTGAATGCATCTGTGAGGAAAGAAGGTAGTGGTAAGTGTGTGATGATGATGTTCAAGAGAGAAGAGGATAATTCTGCTTCTTTGCAAAAGTGAGAACAACAAGGGAACTGTTCAAAATGTAGTTTGCCACGTGCTGGGGACTCACAGGGATCAGGAGAAGCAAATATGCAAGCCTCTGACTCATACATGATGTCCTAGAGTCAGGAAGGAGTAATCTAAAAGCCGTTTGAGCCATGTGCTGCATCTTAATGAGGAAGGCAGCACTCACAAAATGCTGCAGCCAGCTCCTGCTGCCCAGCTTTGCTACCTGTGTGGCTATTTTCCTGCAAAGACCAAAAGGCCTTGTGCTGTCAGATGATCCCTGGGGACTTGTGCAGAACAGTCAGTGTGCCTCCTGGTGCCATCCAAAGCTAGGTGAGTGCTCCCTTTGCACTCTTGGTGGAGAGCAGCAGCACCCCTCTATTCCAGCAGAGCATGGCATCAGGGAGAATCAGGGCAAAACTGGAGAAAGTGCCAAGCATGATGAATTTGATTTGTAAAATTGCCTATGCCTCTCCTAGTGGATGAACCCCTGCTGGAGCAGCACATGTGAACACACAGTGCCATTGCACAGTAGCTGGGACAAAGAAATTAAAGCGAGGCAAGGCAAATTGGAAGATAGAAAGTCACTGTTAAAGCTGGAGTTTGGACAGAGCACTGAGCTGAGCAGTGAGACTCCTGGAAAATGCTGAGGGGTTTGTAATTGCTTGCTAGAGAATGGTGCTTGAAGTACTGCAGATTCTTCCAGGTGGCTGGCTGTGTGGAATGTTTCCCGGTGGCCAGCAGTGTTTGTAGTTTGCTCCCTGATCTAGAAGTGAAACTGGGGAATGTCTTGCTCTGTCTGCTGGGCTATGCTGCATCCTTGTTCTTCCTTTTCACTCTTGTGCCCTCTCTTTTGTTTTTCATTTCCTTTTGGCATCTTGGGGCGTAAAGCATTTCCAAGAAGAATTGATGTTAGGAGAGCAGCCACTGAGGAAGCTTGCCAAAAGCTCTACATTGGCTGACAGCTCTTCTCAAAACCAGATGGTTACTAATTAAAGGGAGTCAAGTGGGAAGGCTGCATTGGCCTTTCTATTTCTTTTTCCTTCCTTTGATTAACAGAGTTTGTGATCTCGGAGGAAGATCATACTCCTGTCTTTCCTGGGAAGTCCTCTCCCAGTGCTTGCAATCCGTGGTGATGCCAGTGCTGTCTGCTGGGTGCAGCATCTTTCTGAGGAAGCAGGCTGTGTGCTCCGAGCACAAGGACAGAAATGCAGTTGCAAAAAGAAAACACAAACCTGGAGAGGAAAATTAAGCATTGGGAAGAGCTCTTCGTGGAGACCTTCTGTGGGACTTTTACTTGAAGCTTTATATTGTCAGTAGAAGAAAGACTGATGTCATCCTCAGGGAACTTCTTGTTCCTCAGCCTGCTGCACCCTTCACACAGAGGAGCCCCTACACGGCCAGTCTTAGCCCATCTGTGTGCATGTGGGCTGCTCTGTGTGGCTTTTCTCCGTGCTACTGGGAGCTGAATGGCTGGCAAGATGAAGGGCAAGCACACGCTTCTTTTATTTTCAAGAACATTTGGTTTCTAGAGCCAATCTTAACAGATGCACTGTCAACGCTTAGCGATTCAACCTTGTGAGGAAGAACTGGGTATGAAGAAAACTGCATTGGCAGTAACAAATGCCTCCCACTCCAATTCATGTCCAAAAAAAGTGTAGCAGTTTTGTCTTGATTATATCCCAGAGCAGTAGTCCTCCACAGGTTCCCTTGCTGAAATCTTGCTCCTCCCCTGTGCCACTGTCCTTTCCCCCTTCAAATGCAGCCTCTTGCTCAATTTAATATATGTGCTATACTGGAGAACACCAGGGCAGAATTACTTAGGGAGCTAAGAAGTGAACAAATGACATAAAATGTCACTGCAATTGCAACTTTCTGTGCATGTTCTTAATCTGTGAGGCCAAAGCACACATTTTCTGAACAAAGCAAAAGACAGCAAGAAGGTGACAGTCAAGAGCCTGGAACAGCTTCCCTTGCCTGCCTCTCAACAACACAGCAGCCACCACTCCAGCTTTCCCACAGAAACAGGCAGGAAATCTCTGCCTGGTTTTTTTTGGGGGAAAACCACAGAGGTGGCTTCTGTGAGAAGCTGCTAGAAGCTTCCACTATGTCCAACAGAGGCAGTCTCTGACGGTCAGGAACAATCTTTCTAACCTGAGAAAGAACTTGAGCATTGGGGGTGCTCTCCAGACCTGTCTCTCCTGCGCTGCTCAGGCTGCTTGCTGCAGAATATCTGCCAGTGCCTTCCAGCCTGGAAAGGGTTAAATCTCAAAAGCACCTCCGGGGTTTTGCTGGTCTTTTCGTCTCTGTTTTATTTCCTCAAAGACAGAGATCAGCTGTCTGGATCTGGCTTGACCCCACAGCAAAGCCCATGGCCACGCTGTAGCACAGATTGCCTGCCTGCAGAGGGACACGCAGATTTGCTGTGCTGGACCCCTTTTGGAGGTGATCATGAATATTTCATGACAGGGAGAGGATGCTTCAGCAGCATGATGCAAATGTGGGTTTGCATTGTGCTGTAAGGGACAAAGGAGAACAGACCCCAGGTCAGCATCTCCAGCTACCAGGCAGTCCCCTTAGAAGAGAAGGCTCCCAAGGGTAAAGGCAGCTCCTGGGCCCACCCACCTTTTTTCTGCAAGGCCAGTGGTACAGTGAGCCACAGGTGGGGACAGCAGCTCCTGGATGCAATATCTGCAGGCAAAACTTCAGGTTGGCTTGGCCTGGTGGGGGATAGCAGGGCAGCCCTATCGATCCTCAGGACATCCTCAGTACCTAAGACCCTGTCAGAATGCTGCACCAGCTCCAAAACACTAGAAGAAACCAAATGGTCATTCTTAACTGGAGAGACAAAGATAATATTGCATGATGTGGAAATCCATTTCCTTGCTTCTACACCTGGCTGTTAAAGCCCCATTCGGCGTTTGTCACCAGAGCTATGGTTGCTCCTTTTTCTGTTAACGAAATGAAACATCCCCTTCTGCTGTGCACACGCTGCCCTCGGCGATGGCTGCGTCTCTTTTGCATCATCAGAGCGAGAACGGGGGAAATACAATAAGGCAACGTGTTTTCTGGTGTTTCTTGTGCCAGCTGTAGTGCTGCCTCGGGAGCAGGAGGGACAGAGGCATCGGGGGCAGGAGGGACAGAGGCATCGGGGGCACGAGGGACAGAGGCATCGGGGGCACGAAGGACAGAGGCATCGGGGGCACGAGGGACAGAGGCATCGGCAGCACGGGGGGCAGCACGGGGGGCAGTACGGGGGG
>NW_024501792.1:61127-139831 GCF_017590055.1 Onychostruthus taczanowskii | reverse complement strand
CACGGGGGGCAGTATGAGGGGCAGCACGGGGGGCAGGACGAGGGGCAGGACGAGGGGCAGCACGGGGGGCAGTACGAGGGGCAGGACGAGGGGCAGTACGGGGGGCAGTATGAGGGGCAGGACGAGGGGCAGTACGGGGGGCAGCACGAGGGGCAGGACGAGGGGCAGCACGGGGGGCAGTGCGGCTGCAGCGAGAGCCCCGCGCCCACCGGGGCAGTGCTGCCCGCGCCCGCCAGGCGGCGCCACCGGGCCCCGGCGCCAGCGCCGCGCAGTCTTTTGCATCATCAGAGCGAGAACGGGGGAAATACAATAAGGCAACGTGTTTTCTGGTGTTTCTTGTGCCAGCTGTAGTGCTGCCTCGGGAGCAGGAGGGACAGAGGCATCGAGGGCAGGAGGGACAGAGGCATCGGGAGCACGAGGGGCAGAGGCATCGGGAGCAGGAGGGACAGAGGCATCGGGGGCAGCCCGTGTGTCCCCCCTGTGCCCCCGGGCAGGGTCCTGCTGCCCCCTGCCCCTCTGTCCCCAAGTGTATAGGGATGCGTGCAAACGGCAGGTTGTCAGAGAAGGTGGAGATGTCTGTAGTATGAGAGGACACTGAACAGAAATGCAAGTAATAAGTAGCTGCTCAAGGCTGGAGTGGTCTGGACAGGAAGGACCTTTTTCTTGTCCCAAATTCTGTAGAGTCCTCGCAGCATTTGGACAAGGTGCTCAGCACTTTTGGCCTGGTAGTACCATCAGACCCGTGTAAATACACACAGAGGTACAGATGAAACAGGGCTGGGTGAAAACCCAGGAAACAGCTTGAACACACAGGTAGAGCCTGTGGCTTCACTCAGGTGCTCACCCTTGCTGGAACGTGCGTGGCTCATGCGCCTAAGCAGCCAGCTGAGTGTTGATGCAGGTGAATCAGGCTGTTTTAGCCCTTTGTGCCAGGGCATACGCCCTGCTTCCCTGAAAAACAGGTCTGAGATGCTGTGGGAGAGGTTCTTCCCCAAGCTAGAGATTTGTGTGGTTGAGGTATTGCACACAACAAGATGCACATGACTTGTATGAGATTGTATGTGGGAATAATGGGGCTCTCAAGTACTAGTCCAAGCTACCACCAAAACAAGTCCTTGTCATGCTGGCACAAGGCAGCAGCTCGCTAACTTTCCCTGCTATGAGCCAGTTTAGAGTGGTGATTTTAAGTGACCCCAAATACTAATACAGACATTGTATAAAATTGGATTTGTCAAACCTGTGACCTTTCTGAAAACTCTCCTGATCTCTGCTCTGCAAGTCTTTGGCACGGACTTGCACATTTGCAGTGACCAGGCTTCTAGGCGTCCTCTGGAGATAAAGCACTGAGTACATAAGTCAGAGGGAGGGATTGCTCTGTTTCTAGCTCAGCCTTATTGTAAGACCGTAGCAGCAGTGACAGCAAAAGCTGTTCTTGCACCTTCCTTGACCATCTCCTTGTTCCGTGGTGCGAGCAGCGCACACTGCGCGCTCCGCAGCGCCTCAGGGGCTGGCGCCCATCGTGCTCCGCTCCTGCGTGCCTGCAGAACGCGTGTCCGCCCGGCACAGCTGCCAACACCCACCCCGGGCACACGAGCCCGCGTCTGCGATGAGCCCGGTGTGTGCCGGGCACACGAGCCCGCCCGGGTCCCTCCCGGGACACGGAGCTGCGGCGCTGCCCCGGCAGAGCGGGGTCCCGGGGCCCGAGCGGAGGCCGCTCCGCCTCGTCCCGGCGGGAGATCCCGCATCCCTGCCGAGACCCCGGCCCCGCTCCCTGCCGCGGG
The DNA here is from genome assembly GCF_017590055.1 of Onychostruthus taczanowskii. Classification (NCBI taxonomy): domain Eukaryota; kingdom Metazoa; phylum Chordata; class Aves; order Passeriformes; family Passeridae; genus Onychostruthus; species Onychostruthus taczanowskii. Next base: position 138,050 of record NW_024501792.1, on the reverse strand, counting down.
CGCTCGGGCTCTGCGGGCTTTGTGCCGCCGCGGCCGCGGAGCCGGAGCCGCGCTCGGCGGAAGGCGCCGTATCAGGATAAGAGTCCCCGCCGGTCCGGCCCGGGGGCGGAGGGAGGCGCCGGCTCCGCCGCCGGCCGCGTTCATCGCGCCGCCGGCCTCGGCAATGGCTTTAACCCTTCGCGGCCCCGCCGCAGGCGCTGCCCGCCCGCAGAATGCCCGCTGCGCTCCCCTGGCCACCCCGCCTGGCACCGGCAGGAGCTCCCTCGCAGCTCCGGCGCCGGTAAACCTCAGCCTTTTCTCGGCTTGCTGCTTGGCAGGGCCTGCCCTGGACCGTAGCAGTGTCGCAAGAGCAGGGAGAGCCGAGCAGGGCCCCACGCAGAGCAGTCCGAAAACCCTGGAGCAGGCAGCAATAGCAGTTGTGGTAGGAGTGAAGCTCATACTCCATGCCAGGATTCCAGCAACATCAGGACTACGTGGACCTGAGATGATTTCCCTAGGGCTGCAGTGAGCATCTGAGGTGCTGGGAGGATCAGGCTGGCATTCAGGGTGCTCAGGAGTGACAAGAAGGGGAGAAGACTTGAAGAGCTGCATCCTGTCTGCACCCATACAGGCATCAGGAATGCATCAGGCATCCAAGCAATAGCAAGGCATCCAGGATGCTGAGTCTTGGTGTCATTGTGATCCTGGAACCTTGTCAGGGGTTTGTCTTTGCTAGATGATGGTCTAGCAGCCATGCTGAAGCTGCAGCAGCTGCAACAGCATATTTTCATTTGGAAAGAGGATGCCTCAGTTTGATTAAATTCTCCCTCAGTACCTCAGCACAGGCTGTGTTTTGCCTTTAGGACTGCAGCAAAGGAAAATCCCAGTCCCCAGCTCCAGCATGACAATGCTAAGCAGGAGACCCTGGCTGGCTGCATTGCTTCATGTGCTGTCTTTGAGCTTCCATGTTTCTTTTGACTGCAGTGGGTGAACAGTCTTGGTCTGCTGGAGAGGTGATAGTTAATAAAGAAAAGTGATCCTGTTTAAAAGCAGAAACCAAACTGAGCACTTCTGATGCTGTCCAAGTCCATGGAGACAATGGCACAGGCTGCCTGGGCAGCTGCACTGGTGGCAGAGGCAGTGCAGGCTCCTTGCAGTGGCCTGCTGCTGGTGGCTGCCCTGCTCAAACTCCAGTGAGCATGAAATGAGGGAACCCCAGCTGACTGCAGGGGTGGGTGCAAACCTGGGGCCTCTCCTAGGCTGGCTGCTTTTCCCTTTTCCCTGAGCAATGGCTTTGTAGTAACAGCAAAACAGAAGTGTGATTGAGACCTTGCAGTGCAGTCCAAGGGAGATCAGGCACATCAGGGACTTGTGAGACTATGGGACAGAATCTGTGCTAGTGTCTGAGCAGAAGAAAAGGACACTTTGGCCAAGAGTCTGCAGAGGCATGGGCAGGACTGAGAGCAGCCTGGGAAGAGATGAAAAGATGTTTTTAGGCCTGTGGGAGTTCACCAAAGAGGCAGTGAGATGTATGGCCTCAGCGCTCCCCTGGAGGGGTCATCTTCCTTGGGTGGCCAGGGCAGGCAAAGGATGCTCGATGCAAAGGGGTTCTCGGTGCCTGCCCGCTCGTGCAGACCGCGGACCCCCGAGCTAAAACCCGGGACATCCGCCACCCGTGCCTTCCGTCTGCTCCGGCCGCGGCTGCTTCCCACGGGCACTGCTGCACACGGGCGAAGCCAGCTGTGCCAGCTGCCAAAGAGCCCCTGCAAAGGCCGATGTCGCGTCCTTCCAGTTGGGGTTGGAAGCAGCTTCTCCCTCGCTCGCTCCCTCCCTCTTACGGCAGCCGTCGCTCCTCGCTGGGTTTCGCTGCAGCACCGCCCGCCCGCGGGGAACGGGAGGCTCCGCCGCGTCCCCCCCATGTGCCTGCAAAGGGGGTGGCCAGGGCAGCCCCTCCCGCCTGCCCATGGGGGACAGAGCCCCGGTGCCGCCGGTGCCGCCGGTGCCGGGACTCGCCCGGCGGGGCGGGGCCCTTGTCCCCTCCCTGTCCCCACCCTGCCCCCCGTTCCTGTCCCCACCGCCGCCGTTCCCTCCTCGCCCCGGTTCGGGCGCTGCGGGTGTGAGAGAGGGGCGAGTCTTGTGTTAATTTTCAACCGAGGCCGCTGCCTCCCGTCAGTGGAGCTGGATTGTTTGTCCCCACGTCACCTTGAGCTCTGCAGCTCTGGGGACGCTGGCAAGTGGTCCCTGCCTGCAGCCCTCTCCTCCCGCCCCACTCCTGGGCGGCTGGTGCCCTTCAGGCAGGAAGGTGACAGGTCCTGGTTAGGATGCTGGTGGCATCGCCCAGGAGCGGGCAGGCTGCCTCCACAGCCTGGTGTGCATGTGCACTGCGCGGCTCCCCTCCGTGGAGCCTGTTGCTCAGGGCAGGAGGTGGTTAATGCCTGGAAAACTTGTTGGTAAAGATAATAACATGCTGCTCTTCTCAAGGGCTGGAGCTAGTCCCTGTGCCTTGTGTGTAGAATTACAAAATATTTTGAGTTGGAAGTGACCCACAAGGATCATCAAAGTCCAACTCCGCATAGGCTCTGGGAGATGTGGCAAAGGTGGGATCAGGCGTGGGGCATCCCCGGCACAGTGAGGCTCGAGAGCAGGACTCGCAGGGTCTCGGCCTGAGCGGAACGGGTGTTTCGGATGATAACGGGCAGAAGGATGCTCAGCAGGAGCAGTCCCCGCGCTGTCGCGGGGAGGAGTGGGATGCAATTCTGCAGGTCCCGGCTGTGCTGAGACCCGTGTGCCATCGCCTACACGTCTGTGAGACTCGTGGGTGTGCGACACCTGGACGGCCACTCGTAGGGCGCCGGCCACTGGTCGCGGGAGGCCCGGAAAGGGCGGCGGTGCCGATCCCGGTCCCCGGCGGCGGTGCCGGTGGCGGGCGGTGCCGCTGGGCGGCCGGCGGGGCGCCCGCGACCAGGAAGCGGTTAATCGGCGCGCGGGGCTTTTATTTTGACAGGGCAGCGCCTGGCTCCGGCTCGGAGGAAAGTGAATGATCCTGTTTCTCCAAATGATTATTCAGGCTCCGGCGGAGAAAGGAGCACTCGGCCCGCAGCGCCTCGCCCTCGCCACGGCGCCCCCGCCCGCGCCCGGGCCGCCGCGCCCGGCCTACCCTGAGCCGCTCCGCCGCCGCCGAGGTGAGTGCCCCGCCAGGCCCGGGCAGCCGCCGTCCCATTGTTCCGCCCCGGGGGGGAGCCGGGGCTCCGCGCCGCCCCCGCACCGACCCTCGCTCCGCGCGGCCGGGCCCGCCTCGGGGCTGTCATCCGGCCCGGGGGGCGGCCGGGAGCCGCCGGCCGAGCCCCAGACTCCGGGCCGGCCGCCGTACCGTCGCTCCCGGGGGCGGCGATAACTTGGCGGGGGACGGCGCCGGCCTGGGCTCGGCCTACCCGCCGGGTCCGGGCGGCTGGGGACGAGCTGTCAGTGCTCCCGCTTCCCTGGACATTGCTCCTGCTCCGCGGGACCTTGCCCGGTTCTCTCTCACGGCTCGGGGACCGCTCTTCCCAGGTCCTTGTCACCCATTGCTGCTGCGGACAAAACTGCCTCCACTGGGGCTTTTCTCTGGTGCAAAGAACTTAATCGAGTTCCGTCTCGTTTTACCGGAGCGGGTCTGGATTTTGCAAGACGTTATCGGTGCTGTTAAAGCCCCAGGGAGGATGGGAACTTGCCACGTCTCACAGAGGGTTTAAACAAACACTCCTGTCAGGGCTCGTTCTAACTGTCAGGGGAGACCTGTCCCCTCTATTTGCAGTGCTCTGCTCGATAAGCTTCGGTTCCCTGTTGAGATAAATCAGGCGTGTGGTCAGCTTGGAGGGAAAGTGATAGAAACACCACATGTACATACGTATTTTTCTTGTGCACGGAAAGGAATCGGTGTAACAAAACCTCCCCTGCATTGTATTAGGGACGTGTCTTTAGCAGGTGGCGAACTTGCTCCAGCCCCGTTCTTGCTGGAACAGAAATGCGAGAAGGATGCATATCTGAGCACATAAGTAATGCTACATGACAGGGCAGGCTGTTGTGTTGTTGTGTGTGGCAGCGTCTGCACGCCTTGGGGGCAGCTCCGTTTGACAGGGTGTCAGGCTGCGGCAGCACAGGCCGTGTCCTGGCTCTGCCAGGGAAAGGGCTGCCAGCAGCGTGGCACAGGGACAGCCACGCACCTTTGGCTGCAGTGATGCTACAGGAGCCTTAGTGTGTACTCTTGAGCTGCAGGATCTGCTCTGCGAATGTGCCTACCACTCATTACCCTGCCGAAGTGCAGCCTCATGCCAGGCGAGCAGTAACGACATGCAGCTCCCTCCATCCGTCAGTCACATACAGGGGCTGTGTGTGTGCCTTGCTTTGCTACTTTGGTGGCAGGAGGGATAAGAGCAGTGAGTCACCGAGGAAGCGATTTGCCCAAGGTCACTTGGCAAGGGTGTGTGGTGCTGAATCAAGACCTCCTTTGACTCTGGTGCCTGTGATAATGCTGGCTGCCACCACATGTGGGTATGTAATACCCAAGGCTGGAACTAGTGCAGAAATGTCCAGGTCGATGTTGCTGCCTGATTCTCCTTGGTGGAAAGATGAGAGTGTCAGTGTGCTGTCTCTACAGCAGCTGTCTGCTCCATTGGGACTTTTGCCAGAGCATACATAACCTAAGTGGTGAAGAACCTTTTTGTTTGTTTTTTTAATATGTGTGTTGCCATTTTAGCTGCGCAGGTGGTGGGATTGGTTGCTCCTTACCACCCTGACCTGCATCTTCATTACCTAGAAAATCCATTTCATGGTGTTTTCCGTGGTGCAGTGTTGTAGGTATTACTGTGTCTCCTTCCCCTGAAAGTCCATTTCCTCTTTCCAGATCCTGGCCACTGTAAAGAAACAAACAGGCAGCAGCTAAAGGAAAGCCTGCTTAGAAACTAGAAACCACAGTTCTTGTTCAGTTGAAGAAAGTAAAAGAGTTGTGTTTTGTACTTTCAAGCCCTTTTGCATCTTGCTGTGTTGCTGTTGGAAGGTGGCTCTCTGGCCACTGTGTGACAGAGGGCACAGACAGCTGCATGAAGCAACTGGACACAGCAATCTCACTGCTGCTCCAGGGCAGCTGCCAAGGATGTGCTGGAGTTGCACTTGAGTTCCAGGCTAAGTCCAGCCCGTGAGCTCTGGACTTCACTCATACTGGCCTGGAGTTTCTGAGGTCCAAGCTCTACTCAGCCTTTGATTTTCTATCAAGTTGTCAACCCAGCTGACATCATGTGCTCCATACTTGCTGTTTTGGGGAGAAAAAAACTTTGCTTTTTCTTCTCTCCTCTGCTGTTCACTCCTGCTGAACACTGTGAGTGCTTTCCCTTCTGTCAGTGCTTGCTGTGTGGAGGGATGTGGAAAGGAGGGACAGCTGGAGAGGAGGCTCTTGGTTCCCTCTGTGGGGAGCATCAGCTGGGTCCCAGCCAGGGGCTGTTTCTTACTGCTGTAGAGACCTTGCTCTTTGTTACTCTCTGGTTTGTTTCAGGGTCCCAGAATAGGTCCTGGGATTGTTTTCTGTCTCTTTCAGCCCCACCTCTTGTCAGTACAGTGTCCAGTTCAGAACATCAGAACAGCCCTTGCTTCCTTGCCCTGTCTCAGGTGATTGCATCAGGCTTTGCTGCTGCTAGGAGGGAAAGTTCTTAGTGGTCAAAGCACTTGAGGATGTGTTCCTCGGGTGTCCAGATGTGCTGCTGTAATGGGTTTTAATCTGCTCAGGTCTAGTAATTTCCTGGAGTTGGCACAGGCTGGCTTCCAGCACTTAATTCCTTAGGGCTCCATCCAGTTTTAAATACCCTGCCCGAATCTCTCAAGTTGGTCTCTTCTGGGAGAATAAGTCCCATGTGGGAAAGCACAAGTTTGCTGTTCCTGCCTGAGAGTGCATCAGCAGTCTGTTCCACCTGTGAGCCTGCTCCTGATCTTCTGTCGCTGCTTCCTCCCAGGGTTGTCTGCGGTCCCCCAGCAGCCTTAGCCAGGCAGAAGCCTAGAGCTTGCTCTGAAAATGTCATTTTCCTTGTTGCTCTGTTGGCTGAGACCCAGGATGGTGCCAGTGCCCTGGACTGGGGGTGGGGGAGGGCCGTGGGGGTGTGAGAGGGCACACAGGAGACTTGAGCAGTGTTTGACTAGTTTTGACATTTTTAACAGGAAATGTGGTATGTAGATGCATGGATATATAATATAATGCATGGTACAGATATCATAGCGATGTGATGTACAGATGCAGCAATATTTTGTCAGTGTTATTTAAGCTGTATCAGCGAAGTGCAAGGAGGGTTGCCAGCACGACTCTTCTGGAAAATCAGAATCCAATGCAGGTCAGGACTTGGTGTCAGTCAGCTCTCCTTTCCTCCCAGGAAGATTCTGACTGGCAAATGCATTCTCTGGTGATCTCATGTGTGGTCCTGTGTTTCCAGAGGGTGGTGGGAGCTGTGGATTCTGACTTTATGTAGTTGATCTCCATGAGATTTAGTTACCCTGTGAGGTTTCTCATAGTGCTGAAGCTGTGGAAAAGTACACCTGCCTTGGGGCAAGGGGCCTTGGAAGTGTTGTGAGTGCTTTGCTTCTCAGTTGTGCATCTTCAGCAGCTCTGTGTGGTGCAGATTGTGAGGATGGCCACAGTGATATTGCTCAGTTTTTCTTGACTTCTGTTTTGAAGTTGTGTGCTGATTTCCAATGGGCCAGTCTTTGCTGCTTTGGTTTGGCTTCCTTTCTTCACCACCTCTGGCAGCCCTGAGTGGAAGGTACCCAGGAGCTGTTACCCAGGAGATTGGTGGGCATGGTTTCTGTTGCTGTATTTTGCACTTCATCAGCCTCTCCTGAGAAGGCAGCACCAGCCAAATCACATGGCATGGAGGAGAGGCACCCTTCCTTCTGCTGTGGTGCCTGTTCCAGGTCATCTGCTTAGCACCAGACCCTATCCTGGGAACAGGGAACTGGTTTTGTTTTCTTCCTACCTGATCTTCTATGAAACTCAGAGGTGGATGGCGTGATGGCTTTGTTCTAACTGGGACCAGTTCACTATGGCATTTGCAGTTGCCACAGGGTTATACTCAGCAGGAGATAGTGTAGGGGAAGGAATTAGTGTCATGGTACTTGCTTCTGATTTAAGAGCTCTCCAGGCTATGGAGAGCAGCTTGTCAGGTGTCCTGCTTGCTCCCTGTATCCTGGCCAGCAGATCAGCACTTGTTGGTGCCCAGGGCAGCCTGGGCCATGGCGTGGCAGGAGGACAGAGCATGGGTTGACTTGGCATGTCTGTCTAAAGCCTGTACCAAGCCTTGGAAATGGGTGTGCTGCTGTTGGGCATCCTGACTGGCTCCAAGTCCTGCTTGCTTGGGCCCAGACCTGCTGCTGCTGCCCCTCTTCCAAGGCCTGGGATGGGCCATCTAAGACAATATGACTCCGAAATAAACAGGGCTGCCTTGATGCCAGCTACAACCCTGCACTGTAGAAACCAGTGTGAGGATATTGGGCTGCAGAGCCCTGAAGAGGGAAATGATAACCTGTTCTGCTCTCGCTGGGTGTGTGTCCGTGCTGGGCACCGTCAGTGCAGTGAAGCCTGCTCCCCACTTGCTCAGCTCTTCATGGAGAGGTGCTCTGGTTCTTTGACAGCTACTAGTGTCTGGGCACAGGTGGCTTCCCTGTATCCTGGTGTCCTTGCTGAATTGTCAGATGGGTGCATCCGGCTGTGGTTTCCAGCCCCTTTTCCACTTCCTGTGATTGGAGGGCAATGCCTTCACCTGGCATCATCCTGCTGCATCTTTCTGGGCAGCTCCAGGCAGAGGAACATGTAAGCTGTGCCTGGGCATCTTTGGGAGACAGGACTTCTCCAATGCAGGCAGATTGTCTGGCATCTTCAGCTGGATCCACTAGAGAAAACAGTACTTTGATGCTGGGTTTTTCTTCCCCCAAAGAGCTAGAGCTACGTTTGGGTGTTGGGTTTTTCAGCTGCGACTCAGGATGCCTGGAATCCCAGCTGGGGTATAATGGGGAGCCTCTTCTGATGCTGGGGTAATAGCCTCAAGATGGCTTTCGGACTGCTGTGCACTGTGCCCAGAGGTGGGGCGTCACCCTGTTTGGTGATGAGCGCTGCTGGAGCCAAGTCCTGGGCCAGAAGCCAGGTTTGTGATCCATGCCAGAGAGGGCGAGACTTGGAAAGCAAAGCAGAGCTCCTCCTGAGTGAGAGATGGACTGAAATACTGAGCAAAACCACAGAGTGCTCCTTGTTCCTGCCTATGCCTACTTGTCTTCTTTCTTCCCAAAGTATGTGGGAGGCCACAGGATGGATCTGCTAGGGAGCAGGAGGGCTGTGCTGCTCAGGCACGTCTGCACCATTGTGCCTCTTCAGGGTGCTGGTTGGGTTGGTTTTTTTCAGTTTTATTTTGTTTTATTTTTGGTTTTTTTTCCCTTTTAACCCCGCCTCTGGTATTGCTGGATCTTCCCCATCCTTGCTGCTACTGGTTTAACAGCCACCTCCTTGCAAGGTGTGCTGTCCAGAGCCATGCTGTGTTCAGTTGCACTACTCTTTCTGTCACAGGTCAGATGAGCAGCTTACTTTTTCCTTGCTCAGCTCCTACTCCTGTGGTTGAGAAGAGGAAATGGGCCAGGATATGGTTTGTGTAGAAGATGCACTGTGGCACTGACTGTTTACAGATTCTGTGCTTCTCAAAATGTAAGCACAGGAAATGCCAGGCTCTGCTGGGTTTGTGTGAGCAGCATGGCTCCTGCATGCTGGGTGTCTTGCAGCAATCTTCTGCCCTGTCACAGGACAGAAGGGGTTTTAAAAACTGCAGAAGCAAGTGCTTGGTAGTTTTGGGTTTTTTTACCTCAAAAATAGAGGCTGGCAGGAAAAGTGAAAGGAAGTGACTTAACCAAAGACAGGAAGGGAATGTGTGGCAGAGCTAGGGACAGAAGCCAGGATTCCCAGTTCCTGCTCATCACTCCTACTTTCTTGCCTCTCTGGGTCTCAGCCTCCTGTTCAACACATAAGCAGGGTTTTTCTATTCTTCTGAGAAGATGGAGGTCAGGAGCACCTCTCTTGAAGTATCTTCAATGCATCTTTGAGTTTTCTAGCAAGATTTGCCCCGCTGAAGTTAGAAAGCTATGGCTCGTGTGGTTGCAGTGGAGTTGCAAACTCTGTCCTTGGCTACTGAGTGGAGCTTCTGGTACTCCGAGGAGCACCGTGGTCCTTTGTTCACCCTGCAAAGAAATGCTGCTCTCCAAGAATGATGTGCCTTTGTTTGGAGGGCCATACCCAACTTTCTCTTAAGGGTTTATGTTAGGAGTCCTCTGCTTGCAGTGTATCCCCTGCTGAAGTTTGCTTCGTGAAAGGTCTTCCTTGAGTTGCCAGCCAAGGCATGGTACCTGTCTGATCAGTCTGCATTAGTCACCTGGTTCTGCAGGCAGGCACCTGAAGCATTGCAGTCTTCCTAACAGAAAGTAAAACACTCTTTGGAAGAAAGATCCTGCTAAATAGCTGTGTATCAGTGAATAGCTGTACTCTCCTTCAGATGGGCAGGGGCTCCAGCAGTGGGTACAATGATTGTTGCTTTGTTCTGTTGCCATGCTGGGCTTCAGGCCTCTGGAAAGGCTGCAGTTGGGAAAGGATGCTGGCTTATAAAAAGGTGGCTTATAAAAGGCAAGGGTACCAACAACCCACACTGTAGGTCTCCCTGCTCAGGGTGGGGAGGAATTGGATGGGTGGCTCTGAAGGGTGGTAACTGAGCAGAAGGGCTGCATCTCTGGTCAGCTCTTGTCAACATCAAGCTGGGCAGGGCTGTGGAAACCCCTGCAGCACTGGAGCTTTCACCACTTCCTTGGCAGGATTTATTCCAGCACTGATCTGTAGCAGAGGATCGGGCCAGACAGGGCCTGAACAGAGCAGGTCCAGCCACAGGCGAGCCTCGAGCGTGGCAGTTAGGCTGGGCTGAAAGCTGCCTGTGTCCTGCCTCTGCGCAGCCTTGTTTGAACTTTCCTCTGGCAAGGAGCAAAAGGAATCGGGGAGACCTAGGGCTAGTCCAAGCAAGTTTCCTCTGCTCTGTCCGCCCCCAGATGCGACGAGGGGCGGGCAGGGGCGATAGCAGCAGCTCAACACTGTCCTCCCAGAGCAAAGCAGTTTGGAGGGGCTTTGGTCGTGACAGCTTTTGAGCAAATGTTTCTTTCCCTCTGGTGTTCCCTGCCTCTTGGGCAGGGAGGGGGAAGTGAAACTGTGGTTCAGACCGAGTCCTCTGGATGGCAAGAAAATTGCTGAGTAGCTGGTTTCCAGGTTGCCGAGGTTCTAGCCAGGGCCCGGTGTGGCTGCCAGAAGCAACAGGCTTGGAATTTCCTCCGCCTGGTGCCAGCTCCACTTGGGCTGGCCGCAGCACCTCTGCTGGGGCTGGAGCTCTGCTTGAGCTCTGCAGTTGGGGCGCTCCCAGAGCAGGGGTTACACTGGAGCTGGAGCTGCCCCCCTCATTCTCGCAGCCTGGTTTCTATTTTCTTTTCCAGGGTCCAAGATGTTTTGAATTACGCAGCCTGCGCCTCCCGCGGGGCTCCTTGAGCAGCCGCCTAACGAGCTGAGCTCCTGACAAACTTTGCTCTGGCTTTAGCTATGCTTGGAAAATTTTACAGCCTTTTCAGAAAAAGGAAATGCCAGGAAAGGCCTGTCTCTTCTTACTTTTATGAGGGGGTCCCAGTTGAGAGAGGGTGAGATGAGTTTGGAAAAGAAGACAGGAAGGATTTTGTATATGGTAGTATGTACAATTTCTAGTGATCAGGGTGAGTGGACTTGGTGCGTCTTCCTGTAGTGGGCACAGTGGGGGCGAGCCCTGCAGGGCACTTGGCAGATACACTGCAGACACAAGAATCAGTGACTCCTTTGCTGCAGGGAGGTGGTGGTCTGTTCTTCCTTCCAGCTGCCAGCATAGGCACTGCCTGTTTAGTCGTTGCTAATTATGCTTTTTCTGAATGGTGGTGCTTTTATTTCTACTGTGGTCGCAGGCCACGTGGGCAAGCTGCGTGTTGGTCCCCAAGGCTCGGGGGAAGGATTGCCACCAGGTGCTGTGCTGGTGTTTTCCTTATCAGGGCTAGCACGTGCCCAGGCAGGGTACTGTGAGCATAGGGCAAGGAATGCAGGTGCTGCCAGCACAACGTTTGATCCAAGAGGGATAGTCTAGTGTAACTTCCCCCTTTGGATGAGAAACTGAGACCCAAAATAAATGGTGACTTACCTGCCTTCCCTTTGTAAGGTGGTGCTGAGAAGGGAGCAAGGAGCCCTTGGCGAGGTGCTGGAAGTTTGCCCTTGGATTTGTCTGTTTTCCTTCAGGAGAGCCCACCAGTGATGTCATGGATCTGCCAACAAGTGCTTCTGTCTGGAGAGGCACTAAGGGTCCTTCTTTCCATCCTCCTTGCATGTCCTCCCAGTGTCCCAGATCCCTTTCCAATAGTGAAAACTCATCTGTGGAGTCTGGGATGGGGGTTTTGGTTGGAGCCTGTAAAAACTCAGCAGCCTGGGGAGTTGTGGAACTTCTCCAGTGGGAGGGACCGAGGTTTCTGTGCGATCCGTAGGCATCAGCTGCTGCCAGTCGTTGTGGATGAGCATCAGACGTGGGCAGTGATGGCTCTGGCTGGAAGGAGCCTCACGCTGGTCCTGCTTTGAGGGCATTGCCTGTTACACTTGTCAGGAGTGTGGCTCTGGATAGCTATTTGATTTGGCAGCCTGTAGCCCTATGAGTGGGGTGCAGGCACCAGGATTGTGCCCTGCTCTCCCTTTTTTCATTGCTCTACCCATCCCCTGCTTTCTGCTATTTTGGGCAGGAGAAAAAGCACCTAGTCATGGCTGTGTCCCCTCCTCCACCTGGGAAATGAGTGATATACCCCCTTCCTTTCTCGGGACTCATGTGCAGAAGCTGAGATTACATTTGACAGGAGAGGCCAAGCACCTTCTCTCTGCTGCTGGGAATTATGAGAGTAGCCCTCCTGTTGGCTTCTCGCAGTGATGAGCTTCTCTTTTCCCAGATCCTTCTCAGAGCTCAAAACGTGTGGGAAGCTGCTGGGGAGATTATTGAAAAAGCAGTTAAATAGTTTATTGTTATTTATTTCTGTGATGCCATCTGCACATCTGCATGGTTTAGAATGGCTGAATTGGATGGTTTTTGTACCCTTTAGTTTCCTAATTTTCAGTGGGGAATCCTGTTTCATGTGAGCTTGACACTAGGAAGGAAAAGACCAAGCCCTGTTTGTCTTCTTTGCTGTTAGAACAGTACAAACCCAAAGGAAGCAGGGGCATGGCTGTGCTTCAGTCTGTGGCATCTGTCCTTCCAAAATATTTCTATGGGTCAGAGGTTCAGTAATGATCTGCCTAGACTGCCCACCTCCACTGGAGAATTCAACATGAGTTTTTGCTTCTCATTCTCTGAAAATAAATAAATAAATAAAAATAAATCAAAGCAAATAAAAGCCTTTCCAAAACCCAGACCTGTTTTTGCTCTTTGAAAGTCAGTTTCGTGAGTTGAAATTGTAGACATCTTGTTGATAAAAGAAGAGTTACTTTGCCTAAAGTAGAGCTTCAGCAAAGAAATGTCCAGCCATTTCCAAATATTTTGATATAATTTTAGCCCTGGTGTGTTATTTTAGTGAGAAGAGTGATTTTTCCACCTGCTTGTGTGGTCAGGACCTTACCTGTAAGCAATTGCTTCTCACCCCTCCTTGTGATTTCAGAATATTCAGAGACTCAGCTACTGGTGGCAAATATTTATAATTTAGTTTATTATGCTTTTTGATCAAAAGTAATTTCACAAAGTCCTAGTCTGATTAAAATGTATTCCTTATATTAGTAGGGTTTAGTCATCCTTTTTTTTTTTTTTTCCACCATAGTTTAAGGGCCCCAGGCATTTTTCTGATGCTGTTGCAATAGTAGGCTGCCATTGATAAGTCCTTTCCCCAGAACTCCCAGTAGCAGCCTGCAGGCCCTTGGAGGGGCCCGTGGGGGTCCGCAGTGGGTTCAGCACCAGAGGAGCAAACGAGCCATCCTGGGATTTCTGTTTCTGAGGCCGGTGCTGGCAGTGCCATTTTCTGAGCTCTTTGGCTGGAAAGGGACGGTGTTGACCCTGCTCAGGGCTGCTGGGTCCTGTGTGGGTGATGACGTTTGTATTCATCTCGTTACAACCAGATGGAGAAGTTAATTGCATTGCCCAGCCTCTGGTTGAAACAAGACTGCAGGAGAGGGTAGCTATGGCTGGTGGTTAGTTATTTGGAAGGGGAGAAAGAAGAGGTGACCATATCCAAGAGTAATGCCGTGTTCTGGCATTGTCCCTCCTCCAAGACCTGGTCCTGAGCGTTTTGGGTGGCTGCTCTTTCCCGGTTTGATCTGTGGCTGTTTCTGTCTGTGGGTGGTCCAGTGGTGGGGCTGTGGTGGCTGTTTGCAGGTTTTTTGGAAAAGCTACCAGGGTTATGCAAAGAGTTGATCTTTCTTGGAAACTGATAGGAGAACCCCAGTAGCAAACACTCCAGACAGTCAGGCTCTTACTTCTCTTGCTGCCTCCTTGCCTCCCCACTGGCACAGATACTGATGTGCCCATACTTTGACTCGGATTGTGTGCATCAGCTGAGAGCCCAGCACGGCTTCTGCCAGACACCACGTGCTGATGATCAGGCAGGGGATGGGGCAAAGCTGGGACCTGGCTCAAGAACATGTGGCATCCAGGCCACGTTTTGCACACAAGCTGTGCGTCTGTGGGTCCTCCCTGCTCTGGTGAGCCATGGTGCATGGCTGACCCTGGGCTTGGAGAGGAGTAGGAGTGTGGGGGAGCTGGGATTGTAGCATTGAAACAGAGAGGAATCTGCGCATTGCCCTTGGCCAGGAGACTAGTCTAATGGCTTGTCTGATTTGCATATCAATTAATTTTTATTTTAAGAGGACTCAAGTGGACCCAAGTGCCAGAATGCATCTCAGTATGCTGTAGGAAGAACCCAGGAATGATTTGATTTGAACTGAACAAGCCTGTGGATGATATCACTTAATGAGCCAAAGATGCTCCTCTGGGTGAAGTCAGTTCCTCTCAGTCTGAAACGGGTAAATGCCAATTTTTCTGGGGGTCTTCAGGTCCCATTGAAGCGTCTGGGCAGCAGTTGAGTGAGAGTCTTTTAGTCACAGGATCCCCTCTGACAGTAGGATGGTTTGCCTGGGACCTGCCACTGCCTTTGGGGGTCCAAAAGGGACCAGCTGCCCAGGGACCAGCTTTCTAAGGTGCTGCTTCCCATCCTGGTGTGACTTGCCAGACCCAGTGCTGCTTGGCTGACCAGGTCCTGGGTTCAGGACAGAACCCATGGGAGAGGGGTAGTTGCAAGGTAGCTTGTGGTTGTGGAGCTCCTCTGGTCAGCCTCGCTGCTGCGGGATGGGGGAAAGCCAGCCTTCCCTGCCCAGAGCAGGAAATGAGAACCACGTGGGCTGACTTGGAGCCTCACGGCAACTCATGCTTGCAACAAAAGCAGTGTGCCTTGGACTGGGCTCGCTGGCTGCCTGCCATGGCGCTGGTGGCCTTGTTCAGTGTCCTCCCTTTGCAAAGAGAGGGGGGCAAAAGGGGTGTCCCCTTTTGGCTCCAGTGCTCAAAGGGGCGCTGCAGCCAGAGCTGGTCTCTCTTGCTCTTTCTGCTGTGCATCCACCCTTGGGCACTGTCTGGGCTCTGGCTGTGAGTGTCCAGCTGCTGCATACACCAGGAGCACGGGCAGCTCATGGGCCGTGGCACGCTGCCTTCGCCCAGGGCCTGTGCACAGACCTGGCCCCAGCACTGCGGCTGTGCTGCGGTTTGCAGCTGCCACTGCTTCCAGGACAAGAAGGGTCTTGCAGTTTCATGGCAGGGATTTTTCCTCCTGCATTTGAGGTCTCTCAGCAGTCATCCTGAAGTCTTTCTCTAAGCCCAGCTGAGGTGCCAGGACTCCCACTTCCCGTGGCTGAAGCCGTGGTTATTGGAGGGAAAAGCAGCATGAGCTTTCTCGGTGGAGGCTGTCGCGCTCGCGCTGTTCCCTCGCGGTGCAGCAGCAGTGCCACCGGCCGCTGCCTTCCTGCCCTCGCTGCGCTGGGGCTGCGGGCTCTCGGCAGGGCTGGCTGCGGACATCTGCTGCCTCCTCCCCCAGCGCCTCCCGGCAGGCTGCAGCAGCTTCCCAGCACGCAGCCTGCTCTCTGCATCGCTCCGCAGCCCGCCGAGCCTCCCTTCTGCTCCCACCGACACCTTCGCAGCACCTTGAAATGGTGGTTTCCCCGCTGCTGGCTCGGCTCCAAGCAGCCTTCTGCTTCACAAGACCATAGCTGAAAAAAAATCAGGGTGCCTGATGGAGGAGGAAGGCTTATTAAAGGTGATTCTTACGGGGCTCTGGCTTAAGATTCAAACAGGCAGGCCTGTCTTTGGCAGGGCTCCAGCCAGCGCCTGGGGCCTGAGGCAGGCACGGAGTCTGGGGCTCGGAGCTGTTTGACTGGAGCAGATGTGGGAAGGCCAGCTGTGAACTGCAGCCCTGGTGCCAGAGCTGGATGCTCTGGGCCGGTGTCTGCCCTGGGTGTGTCACGT
This sequence comes from Onychostruthus taczanowskii, assembly GCF_017590055.1. Lineage (NCBI taxonomy): Eukaryota > Metazoa > Chordata > Aves > Passeriformes > Passeridae > Onychostruthus > Onychostruthus taczanowskii. The sequence continues at coordinate 122,496 of NW_024501792.1, read as the reverse complement.
GCAGCAAAGGGAGGCGAAGCTCACTGCTGCAGGTTTTCATGCAGCCCCTTCCAGGAGACGGGAGCTTTCGTTTCTTTCTGCTCTGGCCGAGCAGTGGGGTGATGTGCTCCTTGCATATAGGTGGCCACAGGGCTGTGGGTTTCTGTCTCCTGAGAGTAACCCCCAGGCTTGATAGTCCTGCCATCTTGGCTGTAGGAAGCACTGGCAAAGCTGCATTTCTGTGGGTTCAGTCTCTCAGTGCTGCTGCACCATGTTCCCATCTGTGGGTATCAGCGTTTGGCACCAGAAGGTGTGCCAGTAACCTTTACCCCAAGCCCAGGCAGTCCCTTAAGCCACAGTTGCCAAGATGCTCTGGCTGCATCTTGTATGCTTCTAGCCTGGGGACTTCTCTGGAGAGCAGAGGAGCTGGGAGGGATGGAGCAGAAGGATTTGATGAAGTGGGCATGAGAAGCGTAGCAAACTCTTTTCTCCTGAAACCAGTGAAGCAGTAGCTGGGAGCACAAAGACAATGCCTGTCTGTGATCTCAGGGCATGCCCAGAAGGAGGGCTGAGGTATGTGGATTAGTCAGAAGGGATGATGGAGGATGAAAGAGGATTCTGCAGCTTTGACTGTAAAGGCAGTTTTGGAAGAAGGAGCTGGAGGGATTGCAGGTGGGACATGAAAACAGGAGCTTGGAAAGATGGGATAAACAAAGCTAGTAGGGAAATTTGCCATTTTGTACCTGGATCAGAAAGATGTGAGCACAATTTGAACTGATTTTAGACAAGAAGGGACAACTCTGTGTTTGGAGGGAGAAGGGATCATCATCTTTGTGTGAGCATCTTTGCAATGGAGGAGTGCAGAGGCACAGCCAGATCCCCCCTGGCAGCTTGGTGTTATGTGGAGAAGTACTGCTGGGCACACGGTTGACAGCAGGTTCTGGCTCCAGTTTGCTTGGTGAGACTGGACAGGGACTGTGCCTGCTGTCAGAAGAAGCAGCAGTGGGAGAGCTGTGTGGATGCCATGTAAGTGCTGCTGGAGGAGCCTGCAAGATCATCTGGATGCCTGTGATGGATGTGGCACGGCGATGGGAGCTGTGGGACAGTGCCTGGCTGACAGGAGCAGGGGGGCCAGGGGCTGCATGGCAGGGCCAAGGGGCACACTGCTGGGCCGGTCTGTTGGCAGCTGGGCTCAGTGCTGCTGCACAGGAGGAAAGAGCCTGGGGAAAATCCAGCAGCCAGACCCAAGGTGAGTGCTTGGCTGTGCTGCCTGCCTGGGCAGCAGCCACAGGCCCCTTGTGCTTGTTGGTGTGGCGCTGAGCACAAAGGAGATGAAGCAAGGGAAGGATGAGGCGTGTGTTTAAGAGGGAGATGAGAGATGCCACTGAGAAACAGAACTGAGCTCTCTTCTTTTTGTGCTGGCAAATACAGTTGGGTGGGGCAGCGGGGCTGGGTTGCAGGCCAGAAACACTTGCACACATCCCTGAGAGGGGAAGCTGAAATGCTGCAGGAGGCCATGCTCCTGCCTGCGCAGGTGATCCAGAGCTGCTGCAACTCAGGGGTGACACAGCAATGTCATACTTCCCCCAGACGTCTAGACCCCGTCCCAGAGCCTAGGAGGAGACAGCTAAGGAGGTTAGAGGGCTCTGGCAGGCAGCCCTTAAATCCCCACTGGGGAATAGGGATGTCAGCAGCAGCTGGAGGCAAGGACTGGTGGGTTCTGGTGTTTACCCAATGCTGAGGAAAAGCAGAAGGTGCCATGTGGAGGCCAATTGTTGCCTCCCCCATGAGACCAGTGGGGGAGTGCAGGGGAAGGCAGCTGGGCACAATGTTATCCTGAGAAGAAAGCACTGATAATTGGAGGCAGAGGGAACACCAGGGCCCAAGAGATTGCTGGGGAGCACATCCTTCCTTTGGGCAGGGAAGGGGTGCCAAGAGTCCAGCAGGACCCTTGACATGGGAGCACTCTCTCCTGGTTAGTACCTCTGGTTGTGACTTTGAGCCCAAAAGCTTCCCAGAAGGAAGTGGCATGGCAGGTGTAGGTGTCTGGACTGCAGGTACTGGTGCTGGGCTCAAGGAGAGCAGTACCTGGCTCTTCTTCCTTCTCTGGTGGTGCTGGGTGCATTGCTATGAGTTATCATTCCCTCCATGCCAGGCTGGTGCAAGACTTTACCCGAGGTGCTCAGCTGTCACTCTGCTGGGCTCTCGTTTTCTTCTGCAAGGAGTCCAGCTCCTGGATTGGACCCACAGGTAGGACTCTGTCACTAGTGGGTCAGGAGCAGGCTGAGCCAGCACCCAGGGAGCTGAGCACTGGCCCTGGGCAGCACTGAAGCACCAGCTGGCCCTTTTGGGAGACCAGTGGCCTCCCTAGCCCAGACTCGTTTGGGGTGGCCCCAGTGGGCCTGCAGCAGCTGTCTTCTTTGCACTGGAGGGATGGAGCCAGGAGAGGGGGAAGGGAGAAATCACCCCACAAAGGGTTAATAGTAGCTCCAGCCTGCTGCTCAAAGCCCAGGCCCTGCTGCAGGAGTGGTGTTGAGCAGCCTGCTCCAGTTGGCGTCTGTCCCAGAATGCTTTGGAAAAGCACTGGCCTCTGACCCCCAGTACAAACTGAGCCCAGCACGTGGGAGGGAGAAATTACTCCCAGACCTTCAGGCTCCAGGGTTTACAAGCTGCCTGCAATAAAGCAGCCATTTTTTCCAACAGTTATTAAATCTCCCCTTTTAGCTCGCTGCAAACCTCTGCCTGTTGTTCCCCTACCCTGTCCCTAGCCCCACACTGTGCTTTTCCTGCTCAAGCCCAAAACACCTCTATAAAGTGAGGCAGGCCTTCTTGGGGAGGGCTGAAGGCTGCAGAGAGCTCCAGCCACTGGTTCATGAGCAGTGCCCCTCACCCTGCAGTGGTGGGTCCCGTCCAGTTTGGCCATGTCTGTCTGTCTGCTCTCTGCATGAGCCAGTGCAGGCAGCAGCAGCCTTCCAGGTGCCTTGCTGCAGCAATCCCTGGGGGAATCTTGTACCTGCTTCCCCCACTTGCAGGGTGCACATCTGCACCCCTCTTCTGAGCCCCCGTGGGGCCAAGTGGGCCTCTGCTGGTGGACCACACTTCAGTATTGTCGTATTGTCCGTGCTGGAGATTGGGAACCAAAGAGCAAAGGTTTTCTTCTTGGCCCTGCTGATGGCTGGGGCAGCTATGGACAGGGCCTTGGTTTTTCTTTGCCTCAGTTCTGCTATCTTGAAATGGGAATAGGAGCAGGGTCTGCACTTACCTGTCATCAGCTCCTTAGGTAACTTATTCTGTCTGCACTCCCTGCAGTGAGCGACAGATTAATTGCCAGGGAGGCTGGCCAGTTTCTATGGGAGATCACTGCGTGGGAGGCTCATGAGGCTTCCTTCACCAGCTAGCGTTCGTAATGACTGCTGCAGCTGGAAAGTGCCAAGAACTGCTTATTCACATAGGGTTTTGTGACCATCCAGTTGTATGGAAGTGCCAAGCTGGCGTGGAGCAGTGAGCACTGCCTGTCTGGTGCTGTGCTGAACATGCCAGCATGTTGAGTTGCTGCAAAGGGTGTGGGGAGCACGTGTTTTTGTTTGTACAGTACTTTGGGAACAGAACACTCTTACAAGTGGCTACCATGCCATGGGCACTGTGGGATCCAGATAAATAAAATGGGAGCTGGTATTTCAAAACAACCTCTTCCCTGCTCCTCCCACCTCCTGTGCACATTCCTCTGGCGAGAAGCAGGCGAAGGTGAGGAGGTGCCCAGAGAACGCAGCCGTAGCCCATAGCCAGGAGCAGCAGCAGGCAGCTAGACTCTGCAGTCCTCTTCCCAGCAGAGGTAGGACACGCTGGATGGAGCAGGTCACCTTAGCCTTGGCCGTGCCACCCGTCAGGCAGGTGGCACCTGCCTGGGCACCCAGACCAAGACCCTAGCCCTTGAGGTGGCTGGGGGACACCAGCTCTGAGGGTGGCCCTGGGGCCTTAGGGCTTTCACTGCACTTCTTTTTCAGACCCAGTGATTATCCAGGAGCAAAGTGCCTTAGCAGCAGTCTCGCACTGCACTGGCACTGGCAGACCTGTGTTGTGCCTTGCTCTGTGCTGCACCCCTGGGTACAATGAGGCAGGGAAGCCATTTTCCTAAACATAGCCTGCGCTGGTCTAGGATTTACTCGAAACACGAGAAAAAAGCACATTCATCCGAACCCCCTTCTCTCTCCGAGGCTTGGTTTTGTTTTTAAATCTATATGGCAAGCGACCAAACTGGCTGAGTCAGTCAGCTGGCTGGCCACCAGAAGTAAAAATGCGGTTTTGTCCCCTCCCTTGTTCCACCCCCCCTCCCCCCCGGATTTTTTTTCTCCTTCACTTAGCGACAGTTTCATGTATTTACAACAAACCTCTTTCTGCCTCCTTCTCTCTTGGGGCTGGGACAAATGGAAGCTGGTTTTTATTTTCAGAATCAGCCTGGGGAGAGAAGGTACAGGAGGGCAGCCTGGCTTTACCTTCTTGCTTCTGCTCACAGTGACGCTGCCTGGGAGGAGAGGGAGCTCCTGCTGCGTTCAGGCCTTTGCAGGCTGATGGCAGCATCTGCTGTGTACAGGCAATTAGAGAGGCGAAGTGCCTTGTCCAAGGCCTGGCAGGATGGGAGCTGAGAGTCAAGTCTCCTTTGGACCCTGACACCCCGAAGCTGTGCTGGCCGTGGGCTGGCTTGCAGGGGGCAGGAAGCCATGTGAGGCTCATGAGTGTTTTCCTTCCTGCTGTTGGTGTAGGGATGGTCTGGTCAAAATGTGCCCTGAAGTTGTCTCTTCCATGGGGAAGATGGGAGCCAACAACACTCCTGTGTGAATAGCCAACGTCTTGTAGAGGGCCAAGATGCTCTTTGGCCAAGGGGAACCAGGGGTGTGGGGCTGCTCTGGTGGCACTCTGCATGGGCAGCTGGCCAGGTTTCGAGCACCTCGTGCTGTCGGGCTGCTCGTGATGTATCCTGAGAACAGGAGCACAAGGGGTGGTTTTCTTGCTGTGGCCTGTGGTTTGGCCATCAACATCTTTTAATTCCTGGGCATCCAAATTCTGTAGCCCCATGTGTGGGCAGCCTTGTTACCCATTCTCAGGGTGGAGAGGAGATGGTGCAGGGGGTGAAGCAGGTGTGATCTAAGTACTCACTCTGCTCCTTCCCTCCTTCCTTGTGGCAAGCCTTAGTTCCAGCCTGACTGTGTGACAGATCGTGACAAGTCATGGAGTCTCAATGTGTGTCCCAGCTCGCATGTGGCACCCCACAGAAATAAAACTTAGCTGTAAATAAAGGAGGCTCCTCCAGAGAGAATTTTTCAGATGCAAATTGTCCGGTTGGCTTCAGAGACAGATTTTCTTAATTTCTATGTTGATTTTTGCTATTTCAAATGCATACAATGCAGCAAATTCTCCAGTCTGACTGGCTTCTGTGTGCTTCAGCAAGGGGGCTGCATGAGAGTAAGCAGCTGCTGCCTGCTGTGAGCCTCACACTAGCTGAGGATACCCACGTTGGTCTGAGCTAGATTGCTGCTTCCTCTGTCCTATCTCACAGCTTAATCATGGGACATGCCTGCAAGGCAGGAAAAGTGGGGAAGGGGAGAAACTGATTTACTGTTTTTTATTTTAGCAAGGAGGTGATGGGCTGAGAAATGTTAATGGCAAAGTAAATCCTTCACAATATTTTGCTCTGTTGAAATGAAGGGAACTGAAAGATGGACAAAGGCTTAAGAACGCAGTGGGGAAAGGTACCCACAAGTTGCTGGTAAGGCTGAGCATCTTTGCCACACGTCACATGCGGAATGTAGATGTGAGGGGAACAATAGCTCTATTATTCCCCAAAATGTATGTCTCTGTGCATGTAGTTGTGCCCCCACCTCTTCTCTGATGGCTGGTGCATCTCTGATGGTCTGCTATTTGGTTAAGCTGAAGGTGGCTGTGAAAGTGCTGCAGTGGGCAGACATCTGCAGCTCCTACAGGAATTATGGCAGCAACTCAGAAGAGGTGAGGAAAAGCAAGAAGCAATGCTGGGACCTGGTGTTGGCAGAGATTTCTGGGACTGGAAATTGGTAGAGAGTAATGGATGCTGCACACTTGCTGTGCAGTAAGGGGAGCTTTCAGGTCAGAGGGGTACTGGGGGTGTATCTCCTGCCTGGTGCCTGGTCCTCAGCCTGTCATCACTTCTCTTTCCTTTCCCATCTCTTAAGAGCTTATGCCCATAGGCTTTATGGGGTTTGGGAAGAGGAGAGCTCTTTAGCAATACCTGAGTGTCTCTCTGGAATCACTGTGCCTGACAGAGCCACCCTTTTTCCTTGAACTGATTTGTGGCCATTCATTCAGCAATCATGCAAAGCACAAGAAGAGGAGGAAAGGTTTGGAAAAGAATATAGTGGCCTGCAGTTTGCTGACACTTGTGGCCAGGTACTGAAGTGGACACCATTGTTTTCCACCAAACATGGAGCACACTGGGGACCCAACCCCATAGAGGAACTTTTTGTGTGCAGTGCTTTTGGTAATTGTCTCTGTTAGTGGATATCTACTTGATCCTGGTACTTAACCTTTTGGTTTTGCCAGAGAGAAGGAAACAAGACTTGTCAGTTCAGTTTTGGTTCATTTTTCAGTCTTTGCCTGGTTGAATTGCAAACCTGTGAGGATCTCGAAATCCCAATGCTCTTTCTGACAGATAGGGGTGGGGAAAATAATCCTGAAGTCGACCTGTTTAAATCCTTTCCATCTCATGATCTGAAACTTCTGATAAACTGCCTGACCTTCAGCCCCTCTGTTTACAACCTAGCTGGACTCCTCAAAATGCTGGTGCTGTCTTACAGCTGTTTGTGGTGTTCCTCCACCCAACAACGTGGTTTTTAAAGTGGAGGGAGTGGAGGAGGGAAGCATCCCTGAGGGACTACTTAACTTCCAGACTTGCTTGCATTTTGCTCCCCAGGCAGGTGACTGGAGTTTGGCACAGTCTGTTTCTAACCTCATCACCAGGAAAGATGCTTGTAACAAGGTCTGACCCATGGGCAAACTTCTAAACAAACACAAACTCCTGCAGCAAATCAATACCTGAATCAATGGGGTTTTTTTCCTCTCTCAGAGTACAGCTGTGTTGACTCAGTCTGCTGAGGCTGTTTCCTAGGTCATCTCCCTGCCAAAGCCTGAAGTGAAGAGCTGGAATATCAAGCTGTTTTCCATTTCTGTTGTCACCTGAGTTGAAGGAGAACCTACATTTTAGCCTTCACTGGAAGTCTTGCTTATAGTTCTTGGAGTTAGCTGGCTCTCTACAGTACATCACAGGGGTGAAAGGCAATGGGCAGCTTGGCAAACCCTAGCAAAACTGTGGTGGTATGTCCTTTCTGCCTTCCCACCTTCCTGCTTGTCAGGTGCCCTTTTGAATGCACTCTGGAAAAAGGCAAATGACACTTCAGTGGACTTGGTCCCTTCCCCTGGCCCATCCCTCTAGGGACAGTTTTGAGGGAGCCCCCTCAGTGTCACCCGCCGTGGGCTCAGTGTGTGCATGTGCTGGACAGGGAGGCTTAGCACCACGTGTGCTGTGTTGTGGCAGGTGTTTGCCATCGTGTCACCATGGGGTACAGGGGCTGGTACAACTGGAGCACTCCAAAAAAGCCCCCTCCTGCACAGCCAGCCACTGTCTGTTTGGAGCTTTGTCTGTAGTTTTACTTGATCTGGAGGGGAAAATCACTCTTGTGGAAGTAGTTGGAGATGAAAATGTAGCTGCTGTCTCATCCTCGGGCTGTTGTCACTCTGTGGAGGGTGGACACTGCATGTCCCCTCCCTGGGGCCGTGCATGTACATCATCCTCCGATGTGGTGTCAGCAGGGCCAGCAGCCAGGGCTGAGCTTCTTTGTGATGGTCTCCAGCGAATAATGGGAGTTGGAGAATGAGCTTTGTTTGGCACAGAGCAGGTGGGCAGCGCTGTGTCCTGAGGATGCTCAGGAGAATGGTCTGTCTGCTCCTGGACGGTATGTCCAGATCTGGGAGCTAACAGCTCATTTCCTGTTTTGCATTTGACCATGAAGATGATTGTTGTCTCCTGGATTTGCCCGTGTGGAGTGAGGCTAATGGACTTGGCAGTCAGAAGGGTGAACCCACTCATGTCTGGGATGTTTGGAAAGAGCTATGAGAGGCTTGGAGCCCACTCTGCTCCGAAGCTGTTACATCTGCAGCCTTGCCCGTGCCCTCTCTGGGGTGTTTGAGAAAGCCCTGCAAGCTGCAGCTGGATGTGAGCAGGGTGGTGTGTCCTGGGCCTCGCACGTATCAGGCTTCACTTGCTTTCGCAGCGAGGTCCTGGTGCCCAGAGGTGGGACCGCTGAATTTGCTGAGCCAAGCACTGAACAAGAGAACTGGTGTCCTCTGTTCCCTGCTGTGCTGTAGGGTAGGCTCCCTGTCTGGACTGGAGTGCCAGGGCCTGGATACAGCAGGATTCTTGCTGAGGCCAGGATGGGCTGGGCTGCAGGGGCAGAGGTGCTTGGCTGTGTCCTGCAGCACTGCTGTGTGCCGGGAAGGCACGGCAGGACTTCCATCCCAGGCAGCAGCAGAGAGGCTCCCACCTTCCCTCCCGCCCACGCGCTGGTGCTGACACGCACGCGTGTGCAGACACAGGTTCACACCAGCATGAACACGCTCGTGCGGATTCACATGAATGTGCAGTTAAGCAGGCACGCCCACGCCAGCACGGATGCAAACAGAGCCATGCTGGTACAGGCCTGCTGGCTGTCACAGAGGCAGACATGTTCATATTTGCATGACTCCGGGCTTGTGCTGGCACAGGCACCAGTATGCATGCTCCTGTGCTCACAGACACTGGCAGCGCAGCTAAGCCATGGCACCGGTCTATTTTTGGGAGCACTCCTAAGAATTGTAAGCGTGTTTCAGATGTTAGAGTCTTAGATGGGGGAAAGCTAGAACAGATGGCTGGAGGGTTCAGAGCAGCAGCCCTGCTGAGAACAGATATTTATAGGCAGATTTAACCCTTGTGTGGTCTCTGGAGCCATGTTTAAAGGGACAGCATCTGGAGCAAACATGGTAGAGCCGAGTGATGACCTCGGAGGGTGTGCTGTCCTATCTGGTTTCTGCGAGCCGATTATCAGTGTAGTCTGGAAATCCTGTCTATGCTCTACCTCTTTCTCAGAGGATGTAGCTTTCCCTAGACCATGGAGCTTGGTTTCTATAAGCCTCGGTGAAAATGGGCTGGTTGTGGTTCTTATTTGCTGACCAAGCTGGGGCAGCGGGTGCTGCGGCTGCCCTGTGCCTGCGTGACCAGCAAAATGAGCACAAAGATTGTTTTGTCCCTCTTGCCCTGATTTTTTTTCTTTTTTTTTTTTTTTCTCTTTTAGCGAATGGTTATCCAGATTCTTCCTTTTCCTCGTTGGAAGCAGATACTGTGTTTTCTTTCAAGCACAGCATCTTCTAAAGAGATACAGATTAAACCCGGCCCTGTCAGATCCATCAGATGTTTTTACCTGCCCTCATCTTGGACTCTTGAGCTTGAGCATTTAGGGAAGAGCAAAACCCATCTGGGGGTTGTGCTGCTTTGCTGAACAGAGCTGGCTGCCAAGTGAGGCGCATGGCAGGTTTGCAGTGACAGCTCTATTTGCAGTCCTTTCTTCGAGAGCATCTAGCCTCCCTTTTGGGGTCTGAGGTAGTGTTGTATTTAACTTGTCTGGCATGTCTTGAAGTGGCCTTCACAGAGCTGAGTATCAGACATGGGAGAAAATGATCGGGGGGAATGAAGAAAGCCATGCCCTCGGGTGGGACATGTAAAGAACTGACAGAGTAGTTTTCTGAGAGTTGCACTGAAGAAGACACTGGCTCCGAAAGCATGAACTGGGGTGCAGACCTGGGGAGCTGTGTGAGTCTGCTCAAGCTGCTTTTCAGTGCACCTCTGGCAAAATCAGGGAGCAGTGGCACTCCTGGAGCTAGTGCAGGGCACTGAGACTGGATAAAAAAGAAACAGAAGTGATTGCTATTGGCAGAGTTGGTGCTGCCAGGTCCGAGAACGATGGTCTGTATTTGTGCTCCTAAGAATTGGAAGATTGAGTCTAGCTGTGAGATGGGGGAAGCAGCTGCAGCATCAAGTGGAAAAGGACGTTCCTCCCTCATAACTGATCATGGGCATTTGATCCTGTAGGGTTTGAGCTGCCGTGGTTGTGCACAGTGGCACACTTGGCATGCACCTGGGCTGCACCTTTCCTCTGTTGGGACTTCAGCTAATCCAGATACTTGGAGCTGCTCTCTGCCTGCCAGCTTGTGCCTAGCATGGAGATTCCAGGGAGGCAGTGCTGAGTCTTATAGGGCTGTTTTCCACTTGGCTTTGCACTGCATCTCCTGTGAACCAGCCAGAGGTGTTTCCTATGTTAGAGGTGGCATGAAGCAGCCCTAAGTCAGGCTATTTGTCCAGAGTCAGGTGCTTGGCCAAAGGTTTCATACAGATGCTCAGTGAGCTGGGTTTGTTGTTGATTCCATGCCCAAGGGGGCCTGAAGCTCTGCTGGAAAGTCTGGGAGTGTGACCTAGAGTGCTCATCTTGCCTTGGGGATCAGCTCGGTGCTTTGAGGGTGTGAATTCAGAACATCCCTGAGTTTTCTGTACACTGATGTGCTGGGCATGGGAGATGCAAATCTGTAGAGAGGGGGAGTATATTGGAGCTGCTTGCTTCCTTGCTTACTTGTTCTGCTTTCAGACTGCAGGGGCTTGGACAGCAGTCACCGTAGTCCCCCCACACACTGTTGTGTTCTCACTGCTCCCCTGTGTGTCACATGGAGGAGTTCTCAGTTTTCCCAGAAGCTCTTGGTCCCAGGTCAGCACTTGCACCCACAATCAAAATGTGACTTTATGGTGAGAAAAACTGCTTTTGGTTCCTGCAGCACCTCCCCCCGCCCCACAGACATATCCCAAAAGCACAGCTGATCCTGCAGGATACCCAGGTGTGAAGCTGGCAGCGCTCTGCCAGCTCACAGTCTGGTCTGCTGCATGGTGGTGTCCATGTGGCAGCTTTGTGTCCGTGGCTGTCGACTGCATCTTGTACCCAGACGTATTGGTAGGAGCGAGGTTGCTTGGCAGGGCCATGCTGACGTGGTGTTCCTGTGGCTGGGCTGGCCAGTGTTCTTCCAGGGCCCACAGGAAGGGCTGGCAGCCACCCGCTCTCCTCCTACCTGAGGAGGCAGAGAGAGAACCTGGCAGGAGCAGCGTGCCCAGTTGGGTAACTGCCAGTCCTGGGATCTGCCCACACTTGCCCGGCCTCCCACAATGGCCCCATTGTTCCTGAGAGGGCAAGGAAGAGGCTTCCTGCAGCTCCCTGGGCATCGTTAACCCTCTGCCTGCTGGGAGCAGGCTGCAGGATGGGCTTGCATGGGACAGGAGCTCCCACAGGCAGGTGGAGGAGCTCCCACTGCCCTGGAGTGTGAGGAGGGGAGCTGCAGGGGAGCACCAGCCTGTCTCTGCCAGCTGCCTCTAAAATTGCCTCTTGCTGCTGTTTTGAGGACAGCTGGCATGTGCCTGTGCTAAAGATATACACCAGAGAGGTAGGACCCCGTTGAGCCTTGATTTCCTCTGACAAGGCATAGGGAGGCTCTCTGCCTTCTTCTAGGCTGCTTCCTGCCATGACCTTTCCTGGGGAGCAGCCACAGTAGCTGGGTTGCTTGGGCCCCGATGTGCATGCCGGAGCAGGACGTGTCTTTAGGAATGGGACATTTAGGGTGGTGGGGGGTTAATTCCAGTGGCTGAGATATCGGTGTGGAACCTGTTTAAAGCAATTCCAGACTGATCAAAGTGCCTTCTTCCTTCCTGTCCTGTAATGTGATCTCGGGCCAATGAGCTGCTCAGGGTCTGCTGTGGCTTCTGGTTCCTGTTGTTGTGGAGACAGTCTTGGAGGGCACAGGCGTGCCTCGCTGCGGGTGCAGGCTCGCAGCCAGAGCACAACATCCGTGTGCCGAGGAGGACAACGAGTACCCTGTCGCTGGCCAGAGGAGCTGGGCCATCGTGTCCCGCTCTGCTCGCTGGCTCTGCACTGTCCCATAGCAGTTGTGCTTCCCCACAGCTTTCTGCTGCGTGTGTGTCCTGATCAGCTGATTCCAGGGGTCATAGGGCTGCCTCAGCCCCCCTGCTCTGTCACAAACTTCCTCTCCAGAATCCGTGGGACGAGGGAGAGGAAGAGGCATTTGAATAGCATGCTAAGACTGTACAGGAAACTTTCTGGATGTCAGTCGAGATGTCGACCCTGATATGTCTCATGCTAGCTCAGAGACTGGGGAATTGGCTCAGTAATCCAAACACCTGAGGACTTTGAAACCTAATAGAAACCTTGTGAACGTCACCAACTAGTTCTTCTGCACACCCCGATGCTAACTTGTTTATATCATTACTTAAACGGCTATCCTGCTCCCAAAAGATCTCTTATTTCCTCCCACTCAGTAGCTTTTGCACTCTTCTCCCTTCCTTTGTGCGCTGCTCTTTGTTGTTGCAGCAACTTTTCTCAATATGTTCTGTTTCTTAAATAAGGGCAGAACTAGAGTTAACTGTGGAGGGCCAAGGGCTGAGTTGTGAGCACTGACCCCAGCTACTGTACCTAGTGCAAACAATGCTGCTTCAGAGCTTGATCTGCTTGACTCTGGGCACTTGGCCTCTGGCCACAAGGACCACTGCAAACCCCAAAGCCTGCTGCAAGCCTCAGAGCTGGAGGAATGTCAGAAGCCCTTGCCCACTTGGCCAGTCGTAAGTTAATGAGATCTCTCTCCTGGTGGGGAAGAGGGGCTCTGTGGGGGGAGCCCCAGGCAGGCTGCCTCTGGGCTTTCTCTCCATCCATGGCTGTACATCTGCTGCCACACAGGGCTCACTGCCTCCCCGGAAAGATGCAGTTAGTGAGACAGGGCAATTCCTATTTCTTTTTGCTTATTTCTTTTTGGGTGGTCGGAGGCCTGGCTAGGGTTAGATCACTGTGTCTCTGGAGGAGCTCTGTGAGTGTTTGAGTGTGAGTGTGTGTTTGCATAAGGACAGAATAGCCCCTGAGACTGGGGACTGGGTCTGTGGGGAAGGCCGTGCTGCTTTTTGCACCTGTTGAGTGGCAGAAGCTGGGGAGTTTCAGCTTTATGTATGGAGGAGGCTTCTGGGGGTAAAGGTGAAGCATGGTGAGGAGGTAAGCAGCTGCTGTCTTGGGGTGCACAGTGGGGAAACCTCTCCAGATGGGTGCTAGCCCAGACTCTGATGGTAAAGCTGGATGGGGATCAGTGGCTCCCCTCTCCTCCAGGTCTCTCCCTTCCCTTCCAGCCCAACGCTGTAGTCCCAGTACTGCTTGCAGGCAGCTGCCACCACTCAGCTGCAGGATCAGCTGCCTGTGCTGATCCTCTCTGCACTGGGGAAGGTGAAAGGTTTCCCAGGGTGGAATTTCCTGCGAGGTAGTTGCATAGCTGCTTCCCCTATGACCTTACACCCTGATGTGCCTTAGTCATGATGGCATGCAAATACGAGGCAAGGGGGTGGGGGCTGGAGGGAGCTGCTGGGAAAAGGAAGTGACCTCAGCCGTGGTTTAATTATAGAGCCAGCATTTGCTGCTGCTGGGCCTGGTATTTATAATCCTGGAGGAGTGCTCAGCAGCTCACTGCATCTCTTCTACAGTCCGGGCTGGCAGAGGGCAGTCTGGGGGCACGGTGTTGGGGCAGCCACCCTGCTTCCCCCCTTTCCTGCATTCCTCTGCCAGCTCCCAGCTGTGCTGGGGTACACACGTGTGTGTGCCCAGTTGCACAGACATGGTGCTGCAATCCAGGCACTTCGCAGGCCTGCAGGTGTTCCAACCTCTTCCTTTTCTGCAGGTGTATCCTTTGTATCTTGTATTTAGTGCCAGGACTGGGCATAGGAAGAGTCCAACTCTTCCCCAGCTCTCTGCCACGAGCCTCCTCAAAGGCAAACAAACTTGTTGCACCGCTGGTCGTACAGCAGGGTGCAGTTGGGCTACGTGGAGCTGCCAGAGGTGGTAGGGGAGTCCCTGCCACAAGGGTGTCCTGTGGGACCCTCTCTGCAAAGACTGTGCTGTTCTTCAGGCTGGAGAGTGATCTGAGCTTGCTCAAAGGGAGAGCTGGTGTTTCAGGGAGATTTTCTGCAAGGTGGATGTCCAGCCCTCTCTTGCATTGTGCAACAGGCATCTCCATGCTGCTTTCATCTGCAGGAGTGTGGGGATGTGGCGCCTGGCTCTGCTGCCCAGCGCACCAGGTGCCAGGCTGAGGTGCCCGGGCTCCTTGGCACGGCCGTGCCCAGCCCTGCCCGGGCTCTGCGGGCCCCGGCTGGCGGTGACACCTCGTGGCTTCGTCCCACAGGCTCCCCCTCGGGCCCACAGCTGGGCACCCTGGGGACCTGAAGCGTCTGGACAGGAACCCTGTGTCTCTGGCTTGGAGACACGGGGTGGGGAACGCTGCCAGTGTGATGGCCCTCCCTGCCGACCGTGGCTAGTGTGTGACAGAGCCCTGCGAGGAGACTTTCGTGTAAAAAGAAGAGCAGAAACTGTTGCGTTAAAGCTTGGAAGCTCCTCGGGAAGTTCTGGCACTGCTGGGTTCCAATCCTGAACACTGCTGGCGTTGCAGACTTCTTTTGTTATTGCCAAAGGATCCTAAAGTGGTTACTGAATCCAGATGCAGGTGAAACACTGTCCTCATAGGCTCAGCTACATCAGCTATGTACCTGACATGTGTGACCTTAGGCAAGACTTGTCTCCCTTGTGATTCCTCTGGAAAAGGTGTGGGTTTAAGGTCTCAGCTGTGAGCCCTGCTGCTCAAGAGAGCTGTTGTAGCAGAGGCAGTGTGAGGCACAGCTCACTAGCTAGGCTTTTTAGCATTACTTGCCCGGTCCCAGTAACCCCTGTGCACAAACACAGTGGAAATGCCTGAGGAGGTCTCTTCATCCCATGTAGCAGATGTCCACGGAGGTCTGTGTTGCATTTCAGCCTGTGGTGTTATCTGCCAGAAGGGTTTTCTCAGGGAAACCGCTCCATTCATGTACAGATGAGTTTGTCTTTGTGCATCCCAGCTCAGCCAAAGGCTGCGTGGGGTGTCCAGCTGTCACAGCAGCCCATGTTCCTGGCCAGATTTCATACACTGCAGGATGAGATCCTGCCTCAGAGGAAATTGAAGCTCCCAGAGCAGCAGCAGTACCTTTGGAAGAGATTTCTGGCTTTGCTTCCTGACCTGCTGGGTTCTGTTACTCGACTGCAGCCTGCCAAGCTGCAGCATACAGGTGGCTGTACTGCCCTTCACGTGGGGGACCTGCAGCTTCCTGCAGCTGGTCCATCCTTAGCAAGATGCACTAGCCACTGTCTCAGGCAATTCCTTGTTACCATCCCAAGGGAGCCGCATGTGACTGTCGAGTAATGTCTGGCACATGCAGGGTTTCTGTAGGGAATGCACCAGTTGAACTGGGAAGCTAGAAGGATCTGCACATTTACTGTTAGACCTGGAAACTCCCTCAGCACAGGATAGGAAACCAGGCTCTGGCTAGTGCTGCAGTAAGGAGGAGAAGAGTGGGAGAAACTGTTGAACTAGGGGGACAAGTAAGGGCTAGAAGAGGTCTTCTAACCCTGATTGGGCTGAAGCTGTTACAGGAGAGAGGTTGTAGGGTGCTGGTCAGAAAGCAAATGGCATCCTAATGCACCTTGCTGTCTCTGAACTCAGCTTCCACCGCGTTACATGGGATGTGTGCCCCTAGCTGGAGGGGAACGTGAATCTGAGGTTTTATTCTACTAAAGACCTTTGAGACTTGTGGCCAAGTAGCCCCACAGAAATTCATCTTTCTCAAGACAGCTCCAAATGACAGGAGATCAGCAGGGCCTGCCAAAAGGACTCCAAGAACTGCTAGGATGTTGGGTGTCTTGCATGTTGGGTTTTGTGGGCTGTGGAACACACAGCACGGCTCGGGAGGCCTGGGTTCTGGTATCCACTGTGTGTGCACAGCTTGGTGGTCATCTGAGTTTCACAAGAGCTTTTCCCAGCATCCGATGGGAGGGAGGGTGGTGAGCGCCTTCCTTTTTGAATCATCCTGGCTCTGCTGTCCTGGCTTCCCCTCTGGCGCCTTCTTCCAGGAGGGACAGCGCAGCAGCAGTGCCAGCCAGCTCCCAGATGCGGGAGCTGCAAGGCTGCTGGCAGGTGTGGGCTCCTCATCTTTGCAGCTGTGCTGGGAACCCGCGTTGTCTTCCTTTGGAGAGAGCGGAGCATGATTCACCAGAAAGTCTTCCGGGAATGCAGCGGGGGTTTCAGGTTTTTCAGCTATCAGCTAGCTATTCCCAGATTGCAAACATGTCAGCCCAGTCTCTCCTGCCCAGAGCTTGCTCCTTCTCTCCCTCTGCTGCTTTCGGACTGTACTGGAGGAGACTTCCTGAAAGCAGTTTTTGTTATTTTGTTTCAAGATTTCGTGTCTGCTAAAGTTTGATTTAAAGCTGTGGCTTTTCAGGTGCATTTGGATGTAGCCCTTTGTTCAACAGATACTTGCTGTGCCTTGAAAGCCTCCCTCCCTGCTTGAGGTTGGCTGGGTTGTCCCCCTGTGTAATGATGGTGGAATCAAGGCACCAAAACCCAGGCATCTTGCTTGGGATTGGTGGTAGCCAGGGGTAGAAACCAGGAATCTCTTGCTTTAACCACTGGGAATTAAGTTTGCTATTGTGTTTAAAAGTACCAGGCGGGAGTGGGTGTGTTGCTAAATTGCCGAGAAAGACAGATTTCTGTGCAGTCTTCTTTTTGTCATGTTCTTTTCAAGATGTTTTGAATTGTTTGTCTCCTGGTGTCACTGTATCTACTTTCTAGTTAATTATCTTCCGTGGCCCAGATGTATGGCATGCCTGCTGAAATGTAGTTTGAATCTCAGGGTGTGTGGAAGGAGCTTACAGCAGTCGAGATGCCTGTTGTCATGCTGTGGCCAGACAGACGAGAGGCTGAGGCAGATCCCTGCTACCCATCTGCAACAGAATCCAGCTGTTGCTACTCCTGAAAGCAGAGCAGAATCTTCAGGCAGCTGCTTCTGCATTTGTCCCACTAGGAATTGTGAGGCAAGTGTTATCCCTCTGAGTGGACACTAGAAGAGGCTGCAGGCAGTGCCTGAAGGTTTTGTCATGGCAACTGCCAGGTCCTTTGGGATCGAGGTGTGTGTTCCGTGCAGTCTCATCTGAGAACCAGAGGGACAAGAGGTGTATCTCTGGACTCTGCAGGTGTGGCCTTTTCAGGGCCCTGGACTTCTTCCTCCCTCCCTGAAGTATTCACCGTGCTGGGGTTGTGCTGCAGTGCTGCTGAGCATTCACATTTTCAGCGAAGCATTTTGGGATGTGTTACAAGCACAGTATCATGCCCGTGCAGATGTGCCACAGGCAGACCTGGATCTCCCAGCCTGCCGTGGGATGGAAGCAGGTCCTCAGCGGGTGTAGGCACCCAGTGTCTCTGGGCTGTGACCCTCAGGACTGCAGAGTGCTGCAGGGATGGTGAGTGCGGCAGAGCGGAGCTGGGGGAGGGCTCTGGGCCACCAGCAGCAGGAGCTGCTGCAGGGCTTGCTTTCTGGAATGCTGTCTGGCAGCAGCCGCTTCCAGTGGGGCTGAGGGCTCCCTGTGGCTGGCCAGCCAGCGACTGCAGGCAGCATGTGTGCTTAATGCTGCAGCTTGTGCCATATGGACCTTCTCCTCCTCCCTGCTTGCCCTCTCCGTGTCTCCTTCCCCGCTCAGCTCCCCTCCCCCTGCAAGTGGTTTGACAGAGCAATTGGGCAGGCACTGGGACAGCGGCTCTGACATAAATCTCTCCTGGTGTGGAATGAGGGGTATAAATATCCAGAGAGTGATGTGATCTTTCCAGCTGCTATTAATAGGTCTCTGGAGAACAAGAGCGAGCAAGCGAGACTGGCTGACACTTAAAGGGCTAGCAACTCCCTTATGTGCTGTGAAAATTAATCAGCGCCGTAGCTCACCATCTTCCTCCAGGCTAGAGCAGAGCCCTCACCGAGGTGTGTGGGGCGGAGGAGGGAGCAGCTAACAACTCCTAGCTGGGAAGCAATGATAAGCCAAGCTGTGCATGGGAAGAATGCCACAGCACTGTTTGCATGGCATGCCAGCGGCCCCTGGCTCAGCTTGCAGGGAGGCAGGTGCCGAGAAGACCCCTTTGCAGAGAAGAGCCTTTCTGCAAGCACAGGACTCCCTCATGGTGCATGATAAGCTGCAGCCTGTGCCTTGTGGCGATCACAATCTTTGGGGATTATGGGTTTGCCGAATGTGCTTCACTCTGCTTCCTTTGCAAGGGTGCAGTGATTTGCCCTGGCAGAGCAAGCACTGGGCTTTTGCTAGTGGTGTCTCCAGGCTCACCTTCAGCAAGCCAGGAGCAGCATGTGTAGTGCTGCTGAGCTCTTGCAGTACTATTTAGACACCTGGGGTTTGGTCTGGAGCTGGTGCTTCCTGTCCCTGGGTGGCAGAAGAAATCTGTGCACAGCATCTGGCCTGCGTGGTCCAAATGGGAGGAGCAGACTACAGCAACCCCCTTCCTTGTGTGCTGGGAAGTTTCTCGTTCTGTGCACGGGGAAGCTTCTGGGGTGCATTGTGGGGGTGTCATGCAAAGCATATAGCAGATGTGAGCAAACAGAGTAATGCCTCAGCTTCCATGAACATGTGGTTTACTCTCCTTCGCTCCTGCTTCCCCAATAAGTAAAAATGACTGTGACAGGATTAGGGTTGTGTGTTGGACCAGGGGTTTGTGGTGGCCTTCCAGAATACACAGTGTGATACAGAACTGCATCCCAGTCATCTCTAATGCCTGTGCAGAGTTCCAAGGGGAATATTCCCAGTGTGAGCATGAGACTCTGCCAAGGCAACTAGATCCTGCAAGGGGGCTGCTGCTGCATTGCTCAGCTGCATGCATGTCCCTCAGCCCAGAAACCTCTGTGTTCTGCCCTAACCTCCTCTTCTCTGCCAAACTCTGCCTCAGGCTATGGGGCTATTCAGGTAGCTGAGATGGGTTTTGAGCAGGAGAGCATCATCCAGGCATGTGGCACATTGCATCATCCTCCTGGGCTGGAAGCTCCTGCTAAAGTGGACACCCCCTCACCCCGAGTCTTAAAGCAGGAGCTGGAACTGTCCCTCAGGCCCCTGGGAGAGGCAGAGCTTGTCTGATGAGTGCCTGCACTTCCCAGCTCTGTCCTTGCCTTGGAACCCACTGCCTCCTTCTTGGTTGCCTCAACCTTTGTCCCCTGCTCTGTTCCAGTTTTCTCTTTGTAGGCTTGTGTCAAGACTGTCTGCTCAGTTGTCTAGTTGTCTTCTGTGTGTTTTGCAGCACAGAGGAAACTTATTTATCAGCAAAGGGGATCCCTGAAAACAGTAGGGCACTCGATTTCTCTCTAGGGTCACAAAGATGTCTAAGCTCTGGGAACACCTGCAAAATAGCTCTGAGCATCCTTCTACTCACCAAAGGGCCAGGCTGGCATGGAGCACCCATTTCTCATCCTGGCCTTGGAAATGAGGGCTCTCGTGTGTGTGGCTGTTCCTTGAAGTACTGGCAAGTCTGCCATGCCTGGGTGAGAGTTTACAGCTTGTCATGATGTGAGTGAGTAACTGCAGAGCAGGGTTTTTTGCTCAAAGGGGCCAGGGCTGATTCCCAGCATGAGCAGCTCTGGGCTGTGCCTTGCCACGGACTTTGTCTGGCCCTGTGACCAAGTAACAGCCCCAGTGCTCTGGTCCTGTGCTGTGCCCCCAGCAGCTGCACCCGTGTGAGGGGCACCGTGCTGACTTGCTGCTCTTTTCTCTTGCAGGTTTCTGATTGAAGGGCCTGCGAGCTCCCTCCACTGGCACTGTGGGAAGCTTTAGCCAAGCCAATGCACCCTGACAACAAACTGCCCAGCCATGGCAAGGCAGGCAGCAGCAGTGCCCTGGCCCAGCACCACAATGTGAGCCAAGCACCCACCTGTAACTTGGGCTCAAAGGGTGTGGGGGCAGGCAGCCATGGCAGCAAGGCCACTCAGATTTCCCCTGGCAACTCTGGACTGAAAACCAGCCAGAACACTGTCCCAAACTTCAGCTCCTTGAAGGGCAAGGTGAAGCGGGAACGAAGCATCTCGGTGGACTCTGGAGAACAGCGAGAAGCCAGCACCCCATCACAGGACACAGAATCAAAAGGTAATGCTCCCCTAGGCCTTGCATGTCCTCCTCTCAGTTGCTACAAACATCCTGGCAGGACTTGGGATGGGAGCATCTTTGATTTCTGTGCTGGGTCTTCTGTTCAGGCTTGTCCTGGCTGCCTGTGTGACTTCGCATCACTGCTTGTCACATCTGCAGTTTTGGGACCAGGGTGGCTGAATTCTCATTTGTTTTGCATGTCATTCCCTAAACCATTTGTTACACCCAGAATCTGGCACTGGTTTTCACAGGCTACTGAGGCCATCTAAGCAACAGCATGGTTCACTGAAACTACACCGAATGCCCCTGCATGTGCAATGTGCAAACTTTTAACTTGAGACTGAGTTGTTTTCTATCTTCTTGTTGTTGGTAGAGAGCTGCTTTGTGGTGTTGCAGCTGCCCAACGACTCAGTCATGGTTAGCAAGGAGGTGCTGCAAGGGTCACTGTCTGAACAGTTCTGTGGTTTCATCAGCAATGGATAACTCTTGTGTTACAGCATGTGGCTTCTGGAAAAGGGCTGAGTCAGTGCTTCTAAACCCTTTGCCTGCCCTGTCCTCAGTGGCCTTCCCTGTAACCTCTTGCATTCCATCAAGCTCTGTGATCAGTGGCTGTGTGTGATACTTGAGCATCTCACAGACAGTTGTAGGGGGAGAAATTCCAGAGGTGCCCTCGGTTCCAACCAAGACTCACACCTGGTCTGCAGAGCTGCAGTTCTGGCTTGTGCCCCTAAGGATTTGTTTTCACAGTCAAAGCCATGCTGCCTGACTGGCTTAGGCCAGAGCTGTGTCATGGAACAACAGGTAGAATGTACCTGAATGAGCTTCCTGCCACCGGGAAGGCATTCTCCCCGTAGTGTTACAGGGATTAACCATACACTGCTGATCAGAAGCATTTACAGTTTTATCCCAGAGATGTCTTGTAATCACACTTCACAGTAAAATATTAAAATGGCCTGACCAGAAGTGCCCGAATCTCCTATGTTCCAAATACACTGACAGGTCATGTGAATATGGTCATGATGTAAAAAAGACGATGTAAAAATGTAACGCCAGACAAATGTTTCATTAGTTAAAGCACACGACTGGAAGTTATTCATCCTGTGTCTGATTGCTCTCCCTGAGTCCCTGAGTGCCTTTAGGCAAGCCACTTCCTCTCTGAGCTGCATCAGTCCCATCTGAGAGGGCGGACACGTGGAGGAAGCATACAAGTTTATAGAGAGCATGAAGGCCCCTGCCTGATTGATGTTGACAAAGGGCAGAGTCTGTCTGTTGTTCCTACAAAGGTTGTGAATGTGCCCTGCCATCCTTTAATTGATGAATCAAAGACCCTTTAAATGTACAGTTAATGTCCAAAGCTCTCTAGTTTGGAACTGCAGGCAGACACATCCTATGTGCATAGATTCCTTTCAGGTGGTAAGAAATACATGTCATTCTGAAACTTTGGCTCTCACAGGGAAGTCTCACTAGATCTGGCCGCTAAGACAAGGAGCCCAGACTGAGCAGATGCTTCAGGTTCTTAACCAGTGCTGGGCAGATGTTAGCATAAGGCTTACTGCTCAGTGCATCCTGGTGGGGTTGGCACTGCCAGCGTGCAGCCCCCAGCTGGGCAGGAGCCCAGCCTTTCAGCACCTTGAGTGGCTCTGTGGCCCTGTCCCTTTGCAGGTGAGGTCGCTCCCCGCAGCAAGCGACGGTGCGTGCTGGAAAGGAAGCAGCCGTACAGCGGCGATGAGTGGTGCTCTGGGCCGGACAGCGAGGAAGACGACAAACCCATCAGCAGTGCACACAGTGAGTCACTGCCTCCTCAGCGCTCTGGAGTTTACGAAAGCATCAGCATTCTTTGACATTTTGTAGCTGCAATTCACTTTGCTTTCAGACTGTAACAGGGAGAATATCTGAGAGATGGGGCAAGGTCCTGTGGGGCCTGAGGAGATGCCCGTGTTCTCTGTTGGAGAACCTGAAGGTGTAGAAAAGGAAGAAGAGGGTGGCCTCTGTGCCTGCCAGCGCATTGTTGCCATTGTCTCTGGAACATCCACTTGCACTTCTCAGCACAGTCCACAGCTTGTGCAGCCTGTGTGGGAAGGGACAGTGCTGCTTCCCTTGTCAGCCTGCTCCCAGGTCTGCCTGGCGGGAATGGGTCACGGTGGGGCTGCCCAGGGGCAGGGGCTGGCAGTGTCCCCGCACAGGGTTCCCAGCGATGTCTCCTGTGTAAGTGCTGGGTCGGGCTGCAGAAGCTGCTGCCCAGGGGAGAGGCAGCTGGAGGGGAGCAGGGAGCCAGCTGGGTTAAGGTAGAGGAAGGCAAGGCATGCCTGTGGTAATTGCAGCGCTTAGTAATATTAATTACGGATCCAATTTAGCAGCGGCTGACGAGCGCGGGCCCGGCGGGCGGGGCTGTGCTGCCCCCTGCTGGCGGCCGGCCGCGCCGCAGCAGCGCCCGCAGCTCTCCCCTCTCCCCTCTCTCCTCTCTCCGCTCTCTCCTCTCTCCGCTCTCTCCTCTCTCCGCTCTCTCCTCTCTCCGCTCTCTCCTCTCTCCGCTCTCTCCTCTCTCCGCTCTCTCCTCTCTCCGCTCTCTCCTCTCTCCGCTCTCTCCTCTCTCCGCTCTCTCCTCTCTCCGCTCTCTCCTCTCTCCGCTCTCTCCTCTCTCCGCTCTCTCCTCTCTCCGCTCTCTCCTCTCTCCGCTCTCTCCTCTCTCCGCTCTCTCCTCTCTCCGCTCTCTCCTCTCTCCGCTCTCTCCTCTCTCCGCTCTCTCCTCTCTCCGCTCTCTCCTCTCTCCGCTCTCTCCTCTCTCCGCTCTCTCCTCTCTCCGCTCTCTCCTCTCTCCGCTCTCTCCTCTCTCCGCTCTCTCCTCTCTCCGCTCTCTCCTCTCTCCGCTCTCTCCTCTCTCCGCTCTCTCCTCTCTCCGCTCTCTCCTCTCTCCGCTCTCTCCTCTCTCCGCTCTCTCCTCTCTCCGCTCTCTCCTCTCTCCGCTCTCTCCTCTCTCCGCTCTCTCCTCTCTCCGCTCTCTCCTCTCTCCGCTCTCTCCTCTCTCCGCTCTCTCCTCTCTCCGCTCTCTCCTCTCTCCGCTCTCTCCTCTCTCCGCTCTCTCCTCTCTCCGCTCTCTCCTCTCTCCGCTCTCTCCTCTCTCCGCTCTCTCCTCTCTCCGCTCTCTCCTCTCTCTCCTCTCTCCACTCTCTCCTCTCTCCACTCTCTCCACTCTCTCCTCTCTCCGCTCTCTCCTCTCTCCGCTCTCTCCTCTCTCCTCTCTCCGCTCTCTCCTCTCTCCTCTCTCCGCTCTCTCCTCTCTCTGCTCTCTCCTCTCTCCTCTCTCCGCTCTCTCCTCTCTCTCCTCTCTCCGCTCTCTCCTCTCTCCTCTCTCCGCTCTCTCCTCTCTCCGCAGGCTGTCATGTAGCAGATCCTGCCATGTCCGCAGCCCCACAGCTTGGCCCAGGGTCCAACCCGCTGCCTAACCTGAGCGACAGCAGTGCCTCTGGCGTGCCCCATGGTGCTGGCCCTGCCTTGCGCTCAGAGGCTGCAGGAGGCGGCGGCGGCGGAGCAGGGAAGCAGCCTTCGCAGTTTGTTTACGTCTTTACAACGCACCTTGCTAACACGTAAGCGGTGAAGCCCACACCTTCCCCACTGGTATTGGCTGGCATTGCCACACCTGGCCGGCCTTGTCACACCTGCCTGCTGCATGCAGCGCTTGAGCGCAAGAGAGCTGGAGAAATCCGTGTCTCTCTGGCTGCACTGAGTGGGAAACCTCTGGGATTTGTGAGGTATGCTGGCAGTCCCTGCAGGTGAACAAACTTGACTTAAATGCCCACTTCCTACCAGTGAGGCCTGGCTCTGCACTCCGTTTCACCCACTGTGGAGCCCATGTAGTTGGCATCCAACAAAATGATTCTCCCAAAGCAGTGTGGGCTGCTGGTCTGATTTGAAAGTATCTAAGGGGTGGGTGTGACAGGGAGTGTAATGTAACACACAGTATTCTGCACACAGTTCCTCTCTTCTGTCCTGCATTGTCTCAGCCATAGAGTCTTAGAAATTAGTTTAGTCTGTTTAGTCTAGTCTGTTTAGCCTAGGCTAAAACTAGCCTGGTTTTAGAGCTCTGCTGTAGCACAGGTTCAATGTGGGAGATTCCAAAGCATCTTGGTGACAACCACCTTAGGGCAGCAGGCACAGAGCAAAGCCTGTCACAGGACATGGGAAGAGGGAAATTGAATGGCAAGTGATCATCTGTTGGAGATCCTCACTGAGGGCTGTGCAGGATATATGCAAGGACTCTGAGAACATTCCCCCTCCTTGGTTACCTCCAGGGATTTCTTCCTGCAGAACTGAAAAACAGAGGTGTCAGCTGGGGCCTTGGATGGGTAGGATGGGGCACAGTGCCTGTTCTCAAGTGGTTTGTGCTCTCTCCCCAGAGCTGCAGAAGCTGTCCTGCAGGGCCAAGCTGACTCCATTCTGGCCTACCATCAGCAGAATGTCCCGCGGGCAAAGCTAGACCAGGTATTCCACCTGTGAAGCAATCGTTCCTGTTGGCACATGCTGACGACTATTACCCTTCCAGTCTGATGTGGTCATTCTCCCCCATCCCCTGGCTCAGCTGTGAAAGAAGGGGTTGCCAGAATGCCCTTTCAGTGGGGTGGGAAGCTGCTTTGCTGCAAAATCTCTTTGGCACAAGTCCTTGCTGTTGTCAGCTGTGAAAAGTTTGGGATGGGCCGTGGCATGTTCCCCCGCAGCCACGTGTGCAGAGTACCTGCTTGTGCATTCCTAGATCATGTAGTAGTGCCTACATTTTTTTCCTGCAAGGAATGAAGGTGAACTACCATGAGGCTTCATTTTGGGACAGAGAGGTCTCCTGCAGGGTGCAGGGAAGAATACCTTCCTAGGATCTTTCCCTGCTCAAGTTTCTTCCCCTTTTCTCTGCCAGGCACCACCTGCTCCTAAAGTGCTGGGCGTTGCTGAGCCACTTCCAATTAACCCTCCTGCTGCCAATACTCCACAGTCCCAGCCACTGGCCCCTCAAGCAAATCAACCACAGCCGCAGCCTCCCCCACCACAGCCTCCAGCCCCACCACCTCAGGCCATCACTCAAACGCCTTTGCCTGCGCCCAGCAGCCTGCCCCAGGAAGGGACAAGTGAAGATGGCCGGAGAGATCTGACTCCCAACTCTCTGGGGAACAATAGCAGCAACAACCAGCCTGGAAGTAACCATCCCAGTATGCCCACTGCGTCTGCCAGCACCATGCAGCCTGGGCAAGTGGACTCCTCCAGCACACCCAGCTCCAGCCTCCTTGGAGAGGGCCCAGGGATGCCAGGGAATGGGCAGGCAGGCCTGGGCCCCAGGAACACCATGAACTCAGAAGGGCTCTCAAAGGAGCAGCTGGAGCACCGAGAGCGCTCTCTGCAGACCCTGAGGGACATTGAGCGCCTGCTGCTGCGCAGTGGGGAGGCCGAGCCCTTCCTCAAGTCCAGCCAAAATGCGGGTGAGGGGGGCACTGCCCCTCAGCCACAGGCTGCCCCTGCCCAGCCCCCTGCAGCCCCTGCCAGCATGAAGAAGTATGAAGAGCCTCTGCAGTCCATGATCTCCCAGACCCAGAGCCTTGGAGGGCCCAGCCTGGAACATGAGGTGCCCCACCACCCTGGTGCTGACATGGGACAGCAGATGAACATGATGATGCAGCGGCTGAACCAGGACAGCCTGACACCAGAGCAAGTGGCCTGGAGGAAGTTGCAGGAAGAGTACTACGAGGAAAAGCGACGGAAGGAGGAGCAGATCAGCATCCATGGCCGGCCTATGCAGGAGATCATGATCCCTCAGTCAATGGGGAGCATGATGATGCGCGGGCCTCCACCACCCTACCACAGCAAGCCTGGAGAGCAGTGGCCACCAGGGATGGGCAGCCAGCTGCGGGGACCCATAGATGTGCAGGACCCTCTGCAGCTGCGGGGAGGGCCACCCTTCCCTGGCCCACGGTTCCCTGGGAATCAAATGCAGAGAGTCTCTGGTTTTGGAGGGATGCAGAACATGCCCTTGGATGCTCTTGGGCCCATGAATGCCATGCAGAGGCCAGTCAGGCCTGGCATGGGATGGAGTGATGATATGTCTCCTATGGGAGGCCCTGGGAACTTTCCACAAGGCACCTTGCCCTACCCACCAGGGCAAGGAGACCCAGAAAGGTTTATGAATCCCCGTGCCAGAGAGGAGATCCTGCGGCATCAGCTCATGGAGAAACGCCCAGTGGCAATGCAGAGGCCCATGGGGATATCCAGCAACTCCATGAGCCAGGGCATGGAAATGGAGAGGATGATGCAGGCTCACAGGCAGATGGATCCATCCATGTTTGCTGGGCAGATAACGGGTGAGACCCTGAGCAGTGCCCCAATGGGAATGGATTTTGCAGGCACTCGGGGGATGCTGAGCCCCCCTATGGGTCAGTCAGGCCTTCGGGACATGGACACACCCATGGGCCCTGGCAACCTCAACATGAACATGAATGTCAATATGAACATGAACATGAACCTCAATG
This sequence comes from Onychostruthus taczanowskii, assembly GCF_017590055.1. Taxonomy (NCBI): domain Eukaryota; kingdom Metazoa; phylum Chordata; class Aves; order Passeriformes; family Passeridae; genus Onychostruthus; species Onychostruthus taczanowskii. Next base: position 95,882 of record NW_024501792.1, on the reverse strand, counting down.
TCCAGATGACCCCACAGCAGCAGATGATGATGTCCCAGAAGATGAGGGGCCCTGAAATGATGCCCCACCAGGGCATGAACCCTGAGGAACTGGCCAGGGTTAGGGCTCAGAATGGCAATGGCAGTGCAATACTAACGGGACCCCAGAAAATGATGATTCCCTCACAGTTCCCCAACCAAGGACAGCAAGGCTTCTCGACAGGGCAAGGGTCTTATCCCAGCCTGCCCCAGGAGATGGGCAGTGGCTCAGACATGTTCAGCCCTGAGCAGGGCACCATGCCTGTTGGGAACATCAGTGGCACCACCAGACTCAGCCACATTCCTCTGCCTCCAGCCTCCAATCCCACTCCCACACCAGGGGGAAACCTGGCCAACATGCACCCAGCACCTTCCCGGGGGCTGGGCCGCCGGCCCTCTGACCTCACCATCAACATCAACCAGATGAATTCCCCCAGTATGGGTCACCTCAAGTCTCCCACCCTTAGCCAGGTGCATTCACCACTGGTCACCTCCCCATCTGCCAGTCTCAAGTCCCCACAGACACCCTCACAGATGATCAGCATGCCACCTTCAAACCAGTCTGGACCCCTCAAGTCCCCCCAAGTGATGAGTTCCTCTCTCAACGTCCGGTCTCCAACTGGCTCACCAAGCCGCCTGAAGTCCCCTTCTATGGCTGTTTCTTCCCCTGGTTGGGTGCCATCTCCCAAAGCCACCATGCCCAGCCCAGGAGTCAACCAGAGCAAGCAGACTCTCAATATGAACTCAACTGCTTCCATCGGAGCACTGGAGCAGGGTATGCTGGGTGTCTTGTGTGTGAGTGCATGTCTGTGCTTACTTTTGATGAGTGTGTGGACAGGGTTTCTCTCCAGCCCACAAGCTCCCTCTGGAGCAGGAAGACACGTGTTCCTGTGCCTGGCCCCGCATCTCACAGAGCAAGTATGTTTTCCCAGGAGTCCAAACAGGGCCGTGTCAGGTAGATCTGTGACACGTGCAGCAAGGGCTGTGTCTGTGCTGGGCAGTCAGGGGCAGGTTTCAGTGGAAGTCTGTCACTGCTCTGGAGCAGTGTCTCTGCATGAGCCTTCTCAGAGTCCAGAGAGTGCTGCACTGTGCCAGCTCTGTGCTTTGCAGCCTCCTCTGGCCACTGCTGTCAGAAGGAGGGGACAGGGTTGCTCTCTGGTGGGAGCAAGCCATTGCATGTGAACAATATTAAGTTGATCTCTCTCTTACTTGCAGGATCTCTCCCTTCTGGGCCTCGGAGCAGCTCTTCCGCACCAGCCAGCAACACCTCTAGCACCATGAATCCGAACATGCCTTTTACTTCCTCTCCAGATCCATCCCCTTCCCAGAACCCCCTCTCACTGATGATGTCCCAGATGTCCAAGTACGCCATGCCCAGCTCCACACCACTTTACCACAATGCCATCAAAACCATCGCCACCTCTGATGATGAGCTGCTGCCAGACAGGCCCATGCTCCCACCTGGAAGTATGTCAGGTATCTACTTCTGGAGGTGGGCTTGCAAGGGGTCAGACTGTCTTGTGGCTGCCAGTGGACCTGAGGCAGCAGGTGGAGAAAGTATTAGGAACTCTGATCTCCGCATGACTGCCATGTCACATAGCTTAAATTTCCCCTTGTTGTAACAGTCTGTGCACATCCCTGCCCTCTGCCCTGGCTGTCCATCAGCTTCTGGCTTGGATGGAAGGACATGAGCTGGTCTGGCTTGAGAAGTCCTTCCACAAGACCTGGAAGTTTTTTACCTTTACCCTTGGAGATGTATTGGGCCCAAGTTTTCATGGCTCCTGGAGTTTTCTCAGGTCCATGACTTGCAGGCAGAGGTCTCCTGCTTAGAGGCCTTGTGTTCCTGTGCAGTGGGACAGGGATGCTCTGAATGGGGCTTGGGAGTCTGGTGTTTTGAGTAGAGCCCAAGTGCCTGCACAGGCAAGGCTGTAGCACAGTTGTGATTTCAGTAGGCCAGATACGCTCCACTAACTGGTGGCACTGGTGAGGACATCTAGGCAAATGAGTGTATTTGGTCACGTGGTGACCAGCCCAAAGGGGAATTCCAACATGCTCTACCACTTGATTTAGGGGTCTAAAGCTGTCTGATAAATATTTTTGTCAGTTTTGAAAATGAAAAATCAACTTTTTGACTCTTTCACCACTGAGCAGTCACTTAGGTTGACCGCAGGCATGCAAATGCATTGGCTGCCTCCGCAGGCACTGATGGCTGCTCTGCTTTTCTGATGGGCACAGACTTTCCCGCCCAGACAGCACCTGTGCTGGGCTGCTGACTCTTCTGCCTTTTTCCTCCTCAGCACCCGAGGTTGTGTGGTCACTGGAGCTCGCTGGGTGGCAAACCCTGTGGCAGGCAGGGGTGAAGGGTCACTCCTTGCTGCCTTTCAGGTAGCTGAGAGCCCTGATGAGACCATGTAAGGCACACACAGAGCTAGTCAGGGCTCTAAAATCAGGGGAATGTAAGAAATTACAAATCTAGCATGGGACTGGATGAAGCTGGAAGAGCCCTCTGGTGCTTGTGGGCTTGGGGAATTGGAGTTGGAGACACTTTTTCCTGATGTTGGTGCTTTATAAGCCCATCTTGGAGCTGTTTTCTGAGCATCATGCTCCATGCTCAGGTCATTCTGAACAGGACTGCTTGGCAGGCTTTCAGGATGTGGATTTTACAGCCCTGAAAGGTCTGTAGGAAGGGTTAACTCTTCTCTCTTTTTCCTGTCCTTAGGCGTGACGGGGAATCAGCCAAATCAACTGCACTTGAACTCTGTGGGGCCTGGATCCTCTCAGAGCCCCATGGGAATGAACCTGCCTGGTCAGCAGCCCCTTTCCCACGAACCACCCCCCACCTCCATGATGTCCTCCCCAAACCCTCTGGGCTCCAACATTCCTATGCATCCAAGTGGGCCAGGGGCGGGCGTGCCCCCCCAGAACCCCATGATGCTGCCCCCGGGTCCCCAGGACTCATTGAACCAGCAGTGTGGCCCTGTGCCCAACAGTTCACAGATGATTCCTTCCAACCAGCTCGTGTTCCCCCGCATGCAGCAGCCCCACAATGCCATGCCATCTCCTGCCGGAGGCATGCCCATGGCCCCCAGTGCAGGAGGTGGCCCTGGGATGCAGCAGCATTACGCGCCAGGGATGCCCTTGCCACCCGAGGACCTTCCCTCCCAGCAGCCCGGCCAGATGCCCCCTCAGCAGCACATGATGGGCAAGAACATCCCTCCTCGGATTGGTGACCCCTACCCGCCCGTGCTTCCTGGGGTGGCGTCGGTGCTGAACGACCCCGAGCTCAGTGAGGTCATCCGCCCCACGCCCACGGGGATCCCGGAGTTTGACCTGTCCAGGATCATCCCATCAGAGAAGCCAAGCAGCACCTTGCAGTATTTCCCCAAGAGCGACAGCCAGGCACCCAAATCTCAGCCTTCCAACCTCCACCTCATGAACCTGCAGAACATGATGGCTGAGCAGCCCCCCGTGCGTCCAGGTATGAATGCTCCCAGCCTCCCCGGGCAGCAGGGCGTGCAGAGGGGACTCAGCATGCCCATGTGCCATCCTGGACAAGTGCCCATGCTGGGCAGGACAGGCATACCGCCCCAGCAAGGCATGATGGGCAATAGCATGCACCAGGGCATGATGTCTCCGCAGCAGAGCCTGATGGCCCAGCAGAATTTCATGCTGATGCAGGCCAAGCAGAGAAGCATGTCTGTGTCGGGGGAGATGTATGCCCAGACAGGACATATGATGTCACCTCAGGGCTCTCTCATGGGGCCCCCGCCTCAGCAGAACCTCATGGTCACACACCAGATGAGGCAGAGGAGTGTCTCCCTGGACAGCCAGATGAGTTATATCCCTGGGCCTGGGAACATGGCGAACTTGCCTTTTTAACCCTGACTGGCGCTCAGGGCTGGGGCGGGATGGGGCTGCGCCTACAAACATTTTTAAACCTTTCTCTGGGGGCGGGTTGGGGGCCAATGCCAGTGGAGGACACCACGTGGCATGCTTTTCATATCGGATTTGCCTCTACACAGCAAACCAGATGTGCAGTAAACTTGATGTGAATTGGGTTTCTTTTTCCTTTCTTTTTTGGGGAAGGGGAGGGTGAAGAGGCTGGGAGTGGGGCTGTTACTTTGAACCCTGCGTGGTGACCAGGGACATCCAGACCTTGTGGCAGTTTGTAAAGTTTTCACTTATGGTTTTCCTCCGTCAAGTGTTTTTCTTGCCCTTTTTTCCTCTCTCTTTTTTTTGTCCTTCCTTTTTAAGCAACCAAAATGTGCAAGAGGGTTTTTGGAACTAGCTGTAAATAGGTCGCTGGGAAAGGCAAAATTTGTGCTGGTTTTTAATTGTCCTGTATTTCTGTGTTTTAATAGAAGCCTCAAAACATGTTTTAAAAAAACAGAAAGAAAAAAACATGCTCAAGGCAACAGTGTACAAGGATTGAAATCTCTCCGTGGGGAAGGCAGGAGGATCCCCAGGGTGCACAGGGTGTTGAGAGATCCCATTGTAGAGTGACTCTGTCAGACCTGTGTTGTTCATGAATCTGAATGGTTTTGCATGTGTGTGGAGAGGGGGTGGTGCAGTGTCATGCAGCTCTCAGGTCCCATGGATACATGGATACTATGCCGGGTACACAAACATAACCACTCACCAAGGGCCATTGGGCAGGGGCGGGGGGAGCTGATAGCCCCAGTGAAATGCTGCTGGAGCGGTGCTCATCTGGCAGGGCAGAGGCCACAGTTTTACAGGATGCAGCTGTTGCTGCTCTCTGGAGAAGCTGCTGTGTCTGGGATGGGAAGGATGCCGGCCCTTCAGCTGGAGAAGCATCAAGAATCTGGGCTTCGCAGATGGTAACGTGCTGGACCTGAAGATCTTGACCAGCTCTGTCACCTCTACTCCCTTCTCTTCCCTTCATGCTGTGTCCCCTGTAGGCAAGGTGTTGTGGTGGGTAGGGACAGATGGGCTTTGAGGTGAGTGGGGTGATGCATTCCAGTGCTTCCAGGAGAGGCTAGCTGGGAACCCTGATCTTCTGCAGCCTTCCTGCACCAGTCCGTTACCTATCCATTACCCTTCACCACTGCGTCCTGCTTCCCCGCCATTGAATGCCTTCCCAGGTTTTCCTTGTGCTTGTCAGTCCTTCATCTGTAGGGTTTTGCAGGCAGTCTTCACTCCATGATAACCCCAGCTACTGGCAGCAGCCCTGCCCTGTGGCACAGGAGAGGTCCAGCTCTTGAAGAGGGCCTGTCCTTGAGTGCAATACTCTACCTCAGCGTTCAGTGTCAGCATGGCCATCCCGTGCTTCAGACAGAAGAGGCCAAAGTCGAGTTGCAATCTCTCATTCCTAGGCTGGCAAAAGCATGCCATTTGGACAACTCTGGCTTTTCTGGATGCACTCCACCTTTTCCATCCTGTACTCCATAAGGTCTTCCTGCATGCAGCCCTGATAGTCTTCCCCATGTTTTTTCACAGAGGGGAATGTGTCATGATGCACGCGCGTTTCTGCACACATCACAGCATCACTGGACCTCTGTGAGGACTTGCAGTTCCAGCATCCAGTGGTGAACCTGGGGCACACAATTGCTGGAGGAACGCTGCTTGGAGGATTATCTCTGCAGAGCCAGGCTTAACACACTACCTCTCTTATAACAGAGCTCACCTTTCCCAACTTGCTGTTGCCAGGAGGAGAGGGCTTTGGAAAGGGAGATTGCCAAGTGAACAGCAACACTTTTTATCAGGTTGCAAGCTATTTGGAAAGGCTGGTGGGTGCTGAAATATCAGCACAGCAGTTGTCTTGATCCAGTCAGTGAGAAGATGGAATTGTAAAGTCCAGTTAGGAATACATTGAAGCTTTGTGGCATTTTGTAGTGCTAGGTGAGAAGCATGGGTTTGGATCTGAGGAAGGATCTTGCTCTAGTCTCCTGCTTTGTAGGAGTTTGTTGTATACAATGTGAGTAAGTAACATTTTTTGAAGTAGTGAAACACACATGAACAATCATGAGAAGTTCTCCTTCCTGCTGAGGCAGTTTGAGCAGAAGAATAATCTTCAGATCAGGCTTTGGACCTGACATGTTAGCTGGTTGGATTCTTGATCCTTTCGGTGTGTGTTTCATGCGGGAGGATGTGGCTCAAACAGATGTAGCTCTTTCTAAGCTTGACTTGCCTGAAAGGCTGTAGCTTCTCTTGGCTGCTCTTCAGGCTGTTGGCTGCTGGTAGCTTCTCGTAAACATCCAAATACCAACTACAGTCCCAAACTTTGCTCATCACCTACCAGCAAGTCTTGGCTAATTTGAAGCCATAACATTTTCTATATGGAAGTTTTTTTGTTTGCCTGTAGATAGCTGTTGTTTTAGCCTGGTTGAGATCTCCATGTGTTTGTACTTTCCCTCTTGTCCCTTTTGCCCAGCCCAACACAGAAGTTGCCTGGGGCTTGCAGTCCTCACTGTGTCAGCAGCTCGTTGTCCCTGTATCAGCAGGAGCCTGCAGGCTTGTGGCACATGCTGTGCAGTGCTCAGTAGACTAGTGCTGAGTGCTCACAGGGACATGGCAGTGTGATGCTATTTCTGCCTGGCAACAGGAGGAAGACCTGTCCTTCAGTGACCAATAAGCCTTTTGACTCAGCAGCCATGGATACAGAAGGGAAACCCTGATGCTAGGTCAGAGCTGAGGACTCTGGAGCAGCAGTTGGTGCTCTTCTGCAAAATCTCACTGCCCTGGAGCCAGCCCTACCCCTACCACTGTGATGGCTGAACAATGGGGAGAAGAAATGCTGCCTAACACCCCTGTGCCCTGAGGGCTGCTCCCAACCATGTCTGTGGTCAGCAATGTGGCAGGAGTTCCTTTGGAGGCTCAGTGACAGCCAGTCCTTGTTAGACCCGGGCAAGGTTTGCCATCAGCTGGTTGCCCACTGCCGTGACCTGTGTCTAGTCTTGTGTCTTGTAGTTTATTGCTCGGCTCCTCACCTTGAGTTCTGTGTACTGACTCCACCTAATCACAGTAGAAGGTTTGCCCATCTTTTAGCCATGACTTTGCCATGTTTTTCCAGCTCCAAAAAAGCGAATGCTGGGAAACTGCATCTTTCAGTATGTTGGATAATCACACACCTGGAATTAGCTTTCACATTGAGGTAAAGTTGACTGACCTGTTCTCTGTCATCCCATGGAGAAACTTCCCCAGTCATTTTGTACCATTATATAAATATATATATATAAATATAAATATATAAATACAATATGTGAAGACATCTTATTGGTTTTTATTTGAAACAATTTTTAGGCTTGTTTTTGGGTATCTGTGCTGCCTGTAATGTATTGACCTGTTTTATAGGTGCCTTTTTATTAAAAAGACAAATTTCAAGACCTGACCCTGTGCCTGTATTTTTCCACATGATTTTCCACAGAACTGCAGCACAGACAGAGTGTGAGAGGTGCTGGAAGGTTTGCGTGGGTATCGAGGGAGCCCCTTCTCTGCAGCACTCCCAGGCACACATTCATTCATGCGTTCCCTTACTTGCACTCACCCGTGCATGCTCCACTGCCTGCCATGGCCCTGTGATCACTGTGTGTGTGTAGCAGGATGCTCTGCTGGAACCCCAGCTCTGTCTCCTGGGAGACTTGGTTGCCCTGCAGGAAATGCAGAGCAGTGTGCTGTTGTGAGGGTCTTCATGTTCCCATCTCTGGGGCTGCCTTCATCAGAGACCAGGGCTTCCTCTGGTTTGTCTGCTGGAGCCTCGTTCGCAGAGCACAGTCCGGGCTGGAGGTGCAGAGGCTGTGCTGTGGAGGGTGGTGGCACCGCCATCCCACGCATCATCTCCCTGCTTTCTGCAGGAGCTGCCTTGGAGCTCCCCTTGGCTCAGTCTCCCTTCCCGGTGGCCTGGGTGGGCAGAGTGCATCTGCCTCACTCGGCAGCCGTGGCACAGGGGCTGAGCAGAGCTACACAGGGGAGGATGAAGGTCTGCCCGAGGGCTGCAGGGGTGGCTTTGGCAGTGTGAGTTCTTAGCAGGGAAGCCCACTCTGGGGAAGGTGTTGTGACAGCCATGCAAACCTTGAGGAGATAGCAAGGATTTTGCTGAGTGGAAAGCAGAGCTTCTTCTGCAGTGAAGGAAAGTTCTTCTTGCTTTCTTCTTATCCACTTTCAGCAGGCCGGCTGCAGGCAGCTGTGGGAGGAACAATGGCAACTCTTTGGGGAAGGTCTGCCAGCTCTGAGCCAAGCCATTCCCAGGCTGTCTGGGCCAAATGTAAGGTGTAAGGGCAGCTTTCCAGTCAGGTTAGCAGCTGCTGTAAAACTGGGGCAGGAGGTGCTGCAGTTAGTGGAACAGGCTCCGTAAAGCAGAGAGGTAATACAGGTCTGGACTGACTCTGAACACAGCAAAGCCTTCTGTGGCACTGGTGAAGGGGAATCTGAGCAAGGTCTCCTCTAAGCCCTTTGAGCAGAGCTTGTCAGAAAGGTGCCATCTGCCCACTTAATCCTCTCTGATGCATCTCCCTTGAATAAAGTGACACAGCTACAGACAAACGCTTACAAGCTCTACACATGAGAAGATGGTGTTTTAGTCACCTGTTTATTACATCTTACCTCAAAACTTCCTAAAGGTTTGTACATACCAGTGCTAAAAGCTATAGTAACAATAGATGTGTAGTCTGTTCACTCTCATTTGAGTGCAGATTTTTACTTTGTGACCACTGTAAGAATTTTGATTATTATTGAATACTTTGATTATTATTTATTTCAATAACATTTTCATGTAGAAACACTGTTGTCACCATAACCTGCTGGGGAGGTGTTTACAATGCTTCTGCAATGGATTTTCTCACTGGTACAACCGTGGAGAACACAAGTGCAGGCTTAAGAGACTTGTCCTTCTCTGCTGCATGTATGTGCCTGAACAAGCACAGTTGCCATTACCTGAAAGTTTCATCTTTGAAGATGCAGTGCTGCAGGAAATGGAGGACTGCCTTATAGTAGATGAGTTTTCTCCTCAAGTCACAATGTGAGATCAAGCTATTGAGATCTCTGCTTGAGTCAGGCTGAGGTTATGTGGCTGGTCTTTATAGCAGGGCCCTTGAGTACGGTGAAGTTCACCTGGAACTGAGCTGCCTGCTAGTGGGATGAACTTCAGAAGTGAGGTTAGCACAAAATTCCTGCTGCAACAGGAGAACTAACATTGTTTCAACATTGCTTAAAATGTGAAGTGAAGGGTAGAGGAGATTTTAAAGTGTGCATATGAGGAGGGTGACATTGGTATGTATGGCTCTCCTACAGTTCTGGCCACAGCACTCTTTAGGAACAGAAATGTCATGGAGCAGTGTTGTGGGCCTGCTGCCATGTTAAACTGTGACAAGACCTCCTAGGCAGCAGCAAGCTGTCTTGAGTCTGCTGGGGCTTCCCCACACACCAGCTTGTGGTGTAAGAATTAATGATGGGGAAAGCTGCTGCTCTTACTTTGAAGCAAATTATCATCAAGCTGCCCTGATCTGAGCAGTTTCTGCATACTTGCAGTTTAGGGCAAGATCACCACCCAGGTCTGCTCTCTGTAGACCTCGATGCAGTTAATCTCTGAAAGCCCTGTAGGTGCAGGTGGAGGAAAACTAACAGAAAGCATAGTGCAAAGCAAAATGCCACATTTCCTCTAGCCTTGCTAAAAACAAAGGAGACTTTCCCTTACTCTGGGGCAGTGGGTCTCTGCTCTCAGAACCCATAAATAGCCATACAACTAGCTGCCAAAAAAAAAAAAAAAAAAAGTTATACCATCACCTTTACAAGGCTGTGTGGTTTCTCTCCCCTATGTGCGCTCACAAGACAGAAGACATCTCCTCAGATGGTGTTCCTCCTTAAAGGAAAACTTTTGCATAGTCAGGCATTTAGTTGAGCAGCCACTCACAGGAGATCATAACAGCAGTAAAACAGATCAAATGAGTGGGGAAGGATGCAATTGGTGTCAGGAAAGGAGTCTGTTTCAGGACACTGAAATCTTTCAGTCTGCATTTAGTTGAGCAGCCACTCACAGGAGATCATAACAGCAGTAAAACAGATCAAATGAGTGGGAAAGGATGCAACTGGTGTCAGGAAAGGAGTCTGTGACACTGAAATCTTTCAGTCTGTGGGAGGACCTCCTGGCACGAGCTGTGTTGGGAAGTTGAACGTGTTGTGGCAGGCTGAGGGGATGTTATGCAGCAGGAGGACAATGTTGCAGTCAAAGAACGTCCAGCACTGTGTGCCCATGCTGTTGGATTGAGCTTTGCAGCCCCCATCAATCCTACCTGCATCTCTCCAGTTGCAATGGCCACTGAGTCTCACAGCTTCCCTTGAGCATATGTGTACCAACTTAGCTAGTGAAATGGAGACCTGCTTACTGACATGACTCATTTACTTGGCTGCACATTTTTCCTTAACCCTGGCACCCCAGTCCTGTGCCTGGCTTTGTGCACAAGATGCCTGCAGTCTGCTTTTCAAGGGAGAGGTGGGAATGTCAGGTTCAGCCCACTTGAGTGCCCATCTTCATTCAGCTCCACAAGAGCAACCATCAGACATCAGCGTTCACCAACAGCTGCCAGATGGATCTCTACAAGTTTGAGAACCAGGAAGAGCCAAGCAAGGTGTCTGATGCGATTTGGGTGTTTGGTGGCTATTGGACCTGTTTCCTGAGGAGTGAAGGAAGTTGTGGGGATGCTTGTGAAACTTGTAACTGAGACCACAGCAAGTGTGCCACTGGGAAGGAAAAACCCAGTTCTGCCCTGCAGGCAGCCTTTCCCAGCTAGAAAGTGGAGATGGAGGTGGTGTTGTCAGACTCTATCCCACTACCCTTCCTTGTCACCTCCAGAATCTCCTGCAGGGTCTCCTGGCTTATGCAGCCAAGCTCCTGAAGGATCCGGAAGAAGTCATTACGGAACTTGACCCCAATAAAAGCGTAGAGGATGGGGTTGAGGCAGCAGTGTGTGAAACCGATGGCCTCTGTCACCATGATGGCTGTGTCCAGTTGGTCTTCCAGATGGCAGCTCTTGGTGAAGGCTTCTAGCTTGGTAAGTGTGTTCAGGAAGATGACGATGTGGTATGGGCTCCAGCACAGGAGGAAGATGCCTGTGACCAGGATGGCCACACGGACAGCTTTTTGCCTCTGCAGGCGCTGGGACTGACACAGTGCCCGGATGATGGCCATGTAGCAGTAACTCATGACCAGCAGGGGCACAAAGAAGCCCACGGTGTGGTAGAGGAAGCGAGTTGCCAGCCATGCATTGTTTCCATCAATCCCAACCTCTGGAAAATAGCAAATGCTGCGGTTGCTGTCATCTGTCCAGACTTCCATGAAGACGAGATCGGGTAAAGTCAGAAGCAGTGAGCAGAGCCAGACAGCCGCGCAGGTGAGGTGGATGGAGCGAGCTCTGCGCTTGCGGTAGGTGTGGATTGCATAGACGATGGCCAGGTAACGGTCCACTGCGATGCACCCCAGCAGCATGCTACTGCAGTAGAAATTGATCTTGTGGACAGCACTGAGTATCTTACAGAGGAACTTCCCAAACACCCACCCAGCCAAGCTCTCCACCACACTGAATGGGAAGGTGAACAACAGTGCCAGGTTGGCCAGGGTGAGGTGGAAAAGGAAGTTTTCTGTGGTGGTACGAGACCGCTTGAACCTCTCTAAAATGACCAGGACCAGAGCATTTCCCAGAGTCCCCAACACAAACATCAGCAGATAGATGAGGGGCATGAAGACCTTTCTGAAGGGGTCTCCCTGGTTGCCAACCACAGATGAGGCTGGGTTGAAGCAAAAGTAGCCCTCCAAAGAAGGGGTGGTGTTCTCAGCTTCGTAGTAACCGCTCAGCTCCACCTGGCTCTGGGGAACAGAGAGAGTCTTGTTAATGGAGGGGAGTTTCTCAACACAAGAACCCAGTCCCCCAGCTGCACCTGACAGACCTAGAGCAGAGCACCCCCATGTCCTGCAGCCCACCTGCACCACGAGGTGATGCTGTCTGCAGTGGGATGAGGCCCCTCCTGCGTAGGAGGCCCCTCTACTGCCAGGAGGTGCAGCAGCAGGTGGAGAAGGTTTTCTCCATCTGTGACAGTGAGGGCTGCTCAGTCTGTAATCTTTGACTGGAGTATTTGGGGACGTTTTGGAGTCCAATCAGATGATCAGTTTCATCTTCTGGTTCTTGCCAAGTTACCTGCTGGCAAAGTTTGCTTTCTCACATAGAATGGAACCGTCCTCTACCAGCTTTCCCGATTTTTCCCACCCATTTCCTACATGGACCACTCCTGTCCTGCCTGCTGCCTGCTGTCAGGTATAAAGGTGGTAGGATTCATCACACAGCACATCTGTACCTCAAATTCTGTGCAGTGAACCTGTCCCCTTCTTGTCATCCTCAGAGGCCTGAGAGCTGCCTACGACAGAGCAAGGTGAGGTGGGGTCAGCAGCAGCTGCCCTTTGAGATCGCTTCCCACACTCGGAGGAAGGCGTGGGGCAGGTGTTCAACACAATGGGAGGAGTGTGCACAGCACCTCTGAGGCGCTGTGGTGCCATAGCTGCAGGAATAGATGATGGAGAGAGATCTGTTCTGTAGATAAACCTTTCTGTTGTGAATTAATTGCAGTCAGAGCAGGAAAGAGAAGGGAAAACACCACTCAGACCCCAGACTAATATCCAGTAAGGGAAGTGCAATAGAGCTGCTGCAGATGTGACTAGCCCTTGGCTTGCTGTGTCTTCTGGATCGCCTGCATTCAGGCTGAAGCTGAGGGCAAGTCTCAAGTACCAGGAAGCTGGAATTCTGCTCAGGATAAGCTCCCTGGATCGTGGTCATGCTTCAGCTGGCCTTACACAAAAAGAGAGCAGTGGAGGAGGCTTGTGGCAAACTGAATATTAGTGACAACTGGGAAGAGCTCAGCAGCAGTCAGCCTGAGGTCCCCCACCCACACCCTCTCTGGAGACCTGTGCTGAGACTTCAGTGTTGACCACAGCGGAAGTCTCTGCTAATGCTTTCATACCTTTCACTGCCAGCTGCAGCAGTTTGCACCTGCTGCTCCTTCCCTCATCAGCCAAAGTTCCTGTCTAAAAATACCAGCCCTGCTTTACACAGTTTTAGACCTGATTTTGGGGTTTTTTGCTCACCCAAGGGGCTACTAAGCAAAATTACTGTGACCAGCCTGGAGTCTTGTGTTGTACCTAGCTAAGGAAGAGTGATTTATGTTTCTTCTCTCTCAGGCAGCTTTCCCTGGGTAATGCCTCTGCACATGGTTGTGGGGGGTAAAGAAGTCACTTGACAGCAGCAGGGCTTATCTAAACTCCTCTGCTACTGACACCACCTGCATGGTTCCAAGAGGAGCCTGGGCATGCTGATGGGGCATAAGTCTATGGGGCACTACCAAACTCGTAGAGCAGAGAGCAGGCACAGGCAGTCCCCAAGCAGTGGATGGTAGGAGGGTCCACTCCCTAAGAGCACTCCAGTTTTCCCAAGGGAATGAGTCCTTGGGAAAAGTGTGGTATAACCCTGCCCAGCTCTTGCTAATCTAACTGTGGGGCTGCAAGCCTTTGGTGAGAAGCATTTTGTATTACCAAAGAACTTTTATTTTTCTGGTTTAGAGTATGATTTTGGGCCTTAAGAAATCCCTCCCAGTTATTTTCCTATCCAGCTTGAAAGTATTTCCTGCCTACTCTGTACCCAGACCTTTCATGAGGAGCTAACAACACACAGAAATCTGTGATGTGTTGGCCAAGGCCAGATCCTTGAACCTCTCTATAAAAAGCAAAACAACCTAAAAACCTTTCCAATTTTGTGTCGTGACCAAACCAGGCTGCTCAGGCTGTGCAGGTGACTGTGCTGAAAACCCCAAACAGATTATATGTTGGAATGGGAAATTTCACTAGGAAGAGGTTGGACAATTCCAGCTTTGGAAGGAAAAATGAAATTATGGAAAACAGCAGGGTTTGCTGGCTGGAGTGTGAGTCCTCCCTTGCAGCCATGCCAGCACCATCGATGGCAGTGGATGGGCAGCCTGGGCAGCGTTCAGCAGCTTTGGTTGCTGACCAGTTTCCAGATCACCTTGTATTTGGAGCCGGAAGTGCAGAGGCTGAGTGCCACTCTCAGACACCATCTGACTGCTGATGGGGAGCAGGTAGGGAGGGCTCTTAAACCACTCACTGTGGGTGGGGGAAGCGTGTGTGGAGCTGTGTTTGAATCGTCCTTGCCTGCATGTCTGAGCAGAGCAGCACATGTGGGTAGGAGCACACAGAGATGAGTTGGAGACAAAGAGGATGAAAAATCAGAGTCTGGGCTGAGACAGGAAGGGCAGGGACCAGAGCTGCAGGAGATGCACTGAATATGGCAAACTGAGGCTTCTGGGAACTCTGCTGCAATTCTAGGACTGGAAGTGGGTGGGTGCTTGATCTGGGATGGGATAAATCAACATTGAGCAGGCAGAGGGACCTTTGTACAGGTCTTCTGCATGACAACTGCAGCAGATTTGGGGGTGGGAGAAAAAGGGTTGTCTCTGTAATAGAGCAGTCAAGTGCATGCCTGGGAAAGCTGTTCCTGCATGCTTTTTGTTCAGGGATCCCTTTACCCTATAACCTGCATCACAGAGTTATTCTGGTCTCCGTGTGTCAGCTGTTTTTCTCAGTTCCCCACAACTATCAGTGATCAAAATATTTGGCTGTAGAAGTGAAGCAGCTTGTCCACTGTTACGGATTTTCCATGGGAATCATTCCCTTTTAGTTAATGCCAGGGCTGGGAGCAGTAAATCTCATTTTCAAAACCTTAGAAATGCAATTGCCTACATCCGTACTATCTACTGACAGAGCTTCTGCTCATGACTTCTGCAGGGGCTGAACCAGGGAAATCCAGGAATAAGACCAAGGCCTGTGGAAATGCCATGTTACTGCAGTGTAGGTGCCTTAACACTCTTAAGTCATTTTGGTCCCATTGCAATGAAAACTGGCCTGAGTAACCTCAGGGAACCTGGTGCAGATCTCAGTGGTTCTTCTGCAACTTGTTTTTGGATGTCTAGTCCACAGCTGAGGAAGGTTAGCAGGCAAAGCATTTTTGGTATGGAGAAACAGGGTTATCATTTTGGGCATGGTACTTTTCTGCAAGGTTACAGAGTCAAATGGTCTCATATGGTACCAAAATTTAAGTGAGGCCCTCACTGTGTCCACTGTGTGATACTGAGATAAATGCTCTTTCGGTGTAAACGTTCTCATAATTTTTCTTTCATAATTACTCAATTGATCAAATGATCCTCTCTGCACAAGGCAGGGTTTGTGTTGCCACCTTGACAAGACACTATGGAGGCCTTTTTTTCAAATATTTATGGGTAGGTTGCTGCTACAAGCACTGAGTATAAGTAAAGCAACATATGGCACCACCAAAGCAAATACAGAGATGCTCATGTGATATCTATGGCCTCTGTGTTCCAGGGAGGGAGCCAAATCTGGGAAGCTGCCAGGAGACAGAGGTGGGAAAAAACTCCCAACTGCAGAAGTATGAGAAAAGGTCTAAAACTCTTCCTGCTGTGGCACCTGACTGTGGGCGTCTAGTCCTAAAATTTCCTAAAATCAGCTGGGTTCCCCCACCCAACCCTCCTCCCGCCCCTCACATGGGGTTTCCTTTATGATGTAAAAGAATTCACAGCAGAGATAAAATCACTAAGCTAAGGATTATGGAAAGTTTTGTATGCAAAGAAAAGGAGGTGAAAAAGGTTTGAGTTTGGTTTTAACCTCTCAGCAAATTTTAGGGCTGCCATTGAACTTCAACAGAGGTCTGGGAAAGAAGTGTCTTCTCCAAGAAAGTTTTAAAGGAATGACCACCATTTGCAAAGGACTTTTATACTGGATGAATCAGAAAATAAATAAATAGGGTAGGGCTTGCTCTTCCCTGCTGTGTAGGAAAAAAGGAGGAACAGAAAATTTGGTAACAATTGAATCCAACATTTCTCTTTTTGGAATAACTAATCCTGAGGTCTGCTGCAAGGAACCACTGTAGTAAAAAAATTAATTCTGAGATGCAATATTTGAAAACCAGGCTAATGATAATGCTGCTGTGTCCTTGTTGTTGGATAGCACAACACAATCTATAAGGTGCAGCTGCTCTTTTCCACTTGTAAAGGCTGGGAAGAGAACTATGAGGTAGAATACCTGGTGTCATCACTCCTTGTTAGGAGTAGTACTTGCAGCTTATCTTGCACTCTTTAAAATTCCTCTCTTGTAACTATACAGCATGTTCCCCTTTCAGCAGAGTGTATGTGAAGCCTGTGTGTATGTAGAGCCATATGTATGGAAGCTTGTATGTGGAGCAAGCAAGCAGGGTGGTCATACCAAGGGTTTTCACACACGGAGAGAAAAGACTGGGTTTGCTTGGGTACTCCAGTTGCCAAAGGAGACCAGATAAGGTGTACAGGGCTTTGCACGCTGTGCACACAGTCATTTGTATCATTGAAGCCTGGTGCAAAAGGTGCCCGGCTCAGAATAAGTGTTTTATGCCCACATTGTGCTAATGGCTGTGCAGACAGCAGGGCAGCAGGAAGCAGAGGCTGGGAGAGGCTGGCAGCACAGAATGGGACTGCTGGAGCCCCACTCTCCAGGTGAGTCACCTGGCCCTTTGCAGAGACTCTGGTCTGTGTCCTCATGCAAGGACAGGGCTCGGGCTTAGTGCCTGCCAGCGCAGGTCCCGGCAGCTTTCCCCAGCAGAATACCCAGTACCCCTGGATCACAGTGGCTGTAGCCACACTATGCCAGCTCTCTGCAAGCAGCAGCTTGTGGTCAAGTCTGGACTTAAGGGATGCAAGGACTGATTATGCTGGCATAAGAAATGGCGCAAGCTCTGCCTCTGCCAACAGGAGTGTTAGAAGATGGATGGCCAGAAACCTGGCCTTTCAGCCCACCCCAGCTCTACCTGCCGTCCCTGTTATCAAGCAAAGCCAGGCCCAACTCACCAAGTCATAGGTCTCTGATGAGTAGCTGACAGGCCCCATGGTTTGAGGGGCAGGATCCGTCTCTCCTCCAGAAATTGCTACAAAAGTTCTTTTCTGGGGTGGAGTTAATAATTTAAGTGAGCGGGGAGGGGCACAGAATGTAACAATAGAGTATTTGCAAGGCAAATGAGCTACAGGCATAGAGGGACCTGATTGATGTAAAGATTAGCATCTAGCTTTATAATCTTTTTACTAGTGCTGTAAGTTGATTTTTAAAGTACAGTTTGAAGAGTCCATATTCCTTTGGTCCATACCGCAGAAGATCCAGAACATCTTTAGGTCTTCCCTGGAAACCTTCTTGCCCACAGCTGTCCTTGTTACAGGTGGTCTGAAAGGCTTTGAAAAGTTCTGTGCTAAGGACCACCCTTACCAGAAACCTCCTGGATCCAGACACTTCTCTGGAGCTGTGCAGGACTTTGAACATGGGTATGGTCTGTATGATCATCATTCTCTGCCTTGGGGTCCTCCTGGCTGCTTTAACCCCAGTGACTTGTAGTTGTTTTCTGCTCCTTTTTCTGCTGCTTCACCCCTCGTCTGGGCTTAGGGGAGTGTGAGGTGGCTTGCACAGGAAAACAAAGCCTTAGCAGTCACTCTGCAAGTCTAGAGCAGGGCTAGCAGGGGCTGGGCAGCTTGACTTTACAGGGTCAAGACAGGAAATCAAGATTTTCCCTGCTCGGGGAAATGGGCATTTTGTTCAGTGATGTCACAGCAGCAGACTCACAGTGAGAATGCCCTAGTCTGGGTCAGCAGAGCAGGATGGCATTGCAGCTGGCATTTTGGAGACAGCTTTTCCTGTGCGAGCAGCTGAGGTGGTTTGACAAGCACAGTTCTTGTCCTCCTCTTGTCTAGCTACAGCTGCATCAAGGCCTCTCCACCAGCAAGGACTCTGGTGGGACTTTGGACTGGTGAAGGAGGAGGTGGTGTTATTCTCACGAGCACTGCTGGGTTACAACCACTCCTCCTGTTTCTTAGATCCCCACTTGCTGGGCACCTGCTGCCCCGAGGATGTCGCTGTCGTCCCCTGCCGTGAGGACCTCTGTGTGCACCTGCATGTGCTCATCAGCTTCTGGGCACGGCTCCCCCGGGAGGATGGAGAGCGGCCAAGCCGGAGGAGGCCGCAGGGAGCTCGCACTGCGCCTCACTCGCGGAGAGCACACACTGAGCAAGCCCTGCGCTGCAAGGCCTGAGCGCTAAGGCAGGAGTGCGGCATCACCGCGCCCCGGAGATGGACAGGTCGGGATGTTCTCAACCAGCCACAACTGCAGCCTGGGGTTTGTGCCTTTTGCTGCTCAGGGTGGAAAAAAACCACCCACAGACAGCTGTGCATGTGAGGAACTAGATAAAACCAGGAATGTTCTTGCCCTTTTGCAAAACATTTGAAGAAAAAACGGTCTGCAGTAACCACTAAGATTACACTCCCATTGTGTCTCGGTTTGTCAAAATCCACGTCTAAGTAACAGCTGTCTAAAAAGAAATGCCAATCGCCAGCCTGTCACGGTCGCCGGTTACGACTCCTACAGTCTGTGGCTCAGTCCCTCATTCTCACGTTTGTGTTGGCTCTGTTTTAATGGCCACACAGCGAAGCCCCGTTACATTTCCAGCTTACGAGGGAAGGGCCAGCTCTGAGGGAGCAGCGCGAGCCCCGCCAGCGCCGTCACGCAGGCGCAGCGCGCTGGGTGGGACGTGACGCGTGGCGCACGCCGAACGTACGTACGTACGTGGTGCGTGTGGGGCGGGGCGGTGCCGCCCGCCGGGAGGGGGAGGGCGCACAGGAGGAAGGAGGAAGCCGCCATCTTGGAGCGTCGAGTCGCCATAACAAGGCACCGGGGGAGCGAGAGGATTTTGTACCTGGGCGAGGGGGAGCACGGCTGGTGGCGGTGAGGACGGGCCAGGGCGGGCATGGCTCCGTGGGAGCAGGGCGAGGGGGCCACTGCCGGCGGGCCGCGCCTCGCGGCCTGCGGCGAGAGCGCGGGCCTGAGCGGGGCCTGCGGGGGCGGGGCCGGGCCCGGGCGGCTCTCGCTGCCCGCCGGCCCGGGCGGCAAACTGCGGCCGCTCCATTGTTCGCGGGCGGGAGGTGTTGGTGTGGCGCAGCTGCGATCGGCGGGCGGCGCCGGGCCCACCGCTCTGCCCCGGGGCTCCGCACTGCGGCCCGGGCTCACCGGACACACTGAGCACCTCGAGGGCTCTCTTTGTGCCGGGCCCAGCCGGCGGAAAGGGAAAGGTCCCGGGCTGATGCCCGGCCGCCCGCCCGCCCGCGCCCGGAGAGCAGAGAGATATGTGATGGAGGCCCTCTTTTCTCAGTCCGTTGGTTTGCGAAATGGTGGCGTCTCTTTTATCGGAACAGGGAGATTTTTTTTTTTTTGGTTCCGTGAGGCTGTGCGTTTTTTTTAACTTGTGTTACTTCTAAAGGATAGTTAGGAGCGTGTGGGCAGAAGGGACAGAGAGGTTTCATTTCCTACGCTATTGGAGAACTTCTCGGCGTTAGTAGTCGGGTCTCATTGGCGTGTCTGGCTACCTTCGTAACTCCTCTGGTTTTTACGAAGTTAATGGCCAAGATAAATACCTTTTCGAAGATGCCTTGAAAGTTAACTAGCAGGAAATCCTAGTATCGCAAACTTTAAAATTTTGCTGGAAGCCAGCACTGACGCACCTTAAGACAGCTGGGAAGTCTGAATTTCTTTCCCACTCTCTTGAAATGCTCTTCACTGTGCTTTTTTATTCACTGGGAAAACATGCATTTTGTTGTGAATGCCGAGGTTAGGAAGCAGTAGTCTGCTGGTTTTCCCTTTACGTTTTCCCAAGATGCAAATGCTCAAGTTGAGCCTACTTTCCAAAAGAATTTTGGGCTAGAGACATTTTGTCTCCCTGGTACCATTGTAAGGAGTCTTTATCTCTAGTCCATGCTTGCTTTATGTAAGGGGCAGACTTTGTATTGTCTTTCCAGAGTTTTCAACTTTTCTGTTACATAGAGTCAATATTAAGTCATGTGTATGAAATGTTATCTTCCGAGCACCTCATAAGCTGTCAGTGACAGCAGGAAGGTAAGATCACAAGCAGGAAGCTGCACAGCCAGCAGCGTTACTGTCTCAGTTCAAGCTGTCACTTCGACTCAGAGGCAGCTGCTCTCAATTCAGCGTAATGGTGTTGTTCATCACTCTCCTGAACAGCCTTAAATCAATGCCCGGTTGAAAACTGGGGGTAAGCTGGTTGAGCTAGCATTTTGGGTTGGAGGAGTGTAAGCTGTGGTTTTGGGTTTACATAATCTGTGTTTCACAGTCAAACCGAGCAGGGCAGTCAGTGTAATGTAAGGGTTTTGTCAGTTCTAACAAGAATGTCCACTTGCTGTTGTAGTCTTGGTTCTCGTCACAAACTTATGCATAATATTTTTCATGTTTTAGGGCTGGTTGGCTGCATCCTGGAAGTGGGGGAATTTGTGGGGAAATTGAAGAGCCATCAGAGCAATTGATACACCTAATGGTTACTTTGTGAGAGGGGATAGGTAGTGGAAGGTCGCTGAAAGTACAACTGTTTGGGAAATTTTCTTTGGTGTTTGAAGATGTTAGGCAATATTTTCTAGAAAGGCAAAAAAAGTTTGAAGCATGTCTTTATAATTATCACTGAGGAAACAAAAAAGCAAGTACTGTTGTTGCACACTGCCTGGGAAGAAGTTTTTCTTAAATTACGTGAGTAAACTGATGTGATTTGCATAGACAAAAATCCACATACTAATTGTTATTGTCTGCTTCTCTTTCAGATTGAAGCAAGTGAATTGTGATATAACTGAACTTCAGTAGAGGGCTTTTTTTAAAAAAAAGTTGTTCCACAGTGCATCAGAGCAAGTTACTGCTTTACTTTTGAGTGACTTACAGGTGCTTGCCTGCATTGCAATAAAGGACTCATATATTGAGCAAGACTTATTTATCTCTTCATTTTGGAGAGTCTAATAAACTGTTATTACAGTTTCTGTACTGACTTTCAAAGTTTTGAAGTCTAAAAAGACATCTTTAAAGATAAAAGCATGAGCACGGCCAGAACAGAGAACCCTGTTATAATGGGTCTATCCAGTCAGAATGGGCAGTTGAGAGGCCCTGTAAAACCCAGCGGGGGCCCAGGAGGTGGAGGCACACAAACTCAGCAACAGATGAACCAGCTGAAAAATGCCAACACAATCAATAATGGCACTCAACAGCAAGCACAGAGTATGACCACCGCTATTAAGTAAGTGTTTGTATCGGCTGCCATGAAAGGAGTGTTAAAAATTGTGTGTGGGAAAGCATTCTTGGGTTCCTACTTGGAAAATCCTGTCTTCTGTTGTTTTGTCACATGGCTGGTTAGAAGTGTCCTGTCATGTACAATACAAAAAAAAGCTGTATTTCCATGTGCAAGCTTCTCTCCAACAGTTGTTGTGAAAATCCAATTTGATGCTGTGCTTCTCTGAGTGTGAGCCACTGTCAGAGGTAGCCCAGATTTAGAATCCTGTGTTTTTTGCTTATTGGAAGTGGTGCAAGAGGGAAGTATAGGAGTAGGAAGGAGCTGAACTGACGTTTAAGACTGAGGAGGAAATGCCACCTGGTCTCAGTCTAATTATTTATGCCTTTCAGTTTGTTGCAGTTCTTTCCTGTAGTGAGAAATGCTTTAAAGTCAGTGATCTTTTGTCGTTGATCTGAAATAGTAGTACCTGATCTCCTCATTGTAATGCTCTGGCTTTAATTTATCAAAGGCTGAGCTGAGAGGATACAGTCCCATTGTGATGTCCTGCTGCCATCCAGCTAGTTTTGGAAGTGTGCTGGTTGGAATTTCTAAAAGTAAAATACTTGGATGGTATGGTAATGTGTTGCCTTTTTTCCCCCCCCCCCCATGGATCCTCCCGAACAGCACAGGCTTTTATTTTCTTTTTTTTTTTTTTTCCCCCCCCCCCCCCCCATGGATCCTCCTGAACAGCACAGGCTTTTATTTTATTTTGTTAATTATTTGTGAAGGGTAGTGCCAGCTCTCCTCAGAGAAAGCATGATGGAGCACTCAGATTCTTAAAATCTGCTTAACCTTTTTTTAAAATGTATTACATGGTTACTCTAATGAATGTTGTGAATTAAACTCATCAAAATTCATGCATAACTTCCTGGGGCTGGTGACGAGAAAGACTTCCTCTCCACTCTACAGTGGCTTTCAAGAGAGGATGGGGTATCTGAATCTCACTGAGAGAAAATGAAGTTTGGTCAACAAGTGGAGTGATTGCTTACTAAGTTTTTTCACCAGAAGTGTTTTTTACCTTTTCACCTTACTTGGAGATTAAGAATGGATCTTCCCTGGGCAAGAGAATTTTTCTTTTAAGTCATGAAATATTCTTGTGTGGGTTTCATTACAGCCAGTTTCTGTTATGTGACTAAGTAAGTGCTCAGTTTTATATTTGTTCTGCTGTTTGATTCAGTGCCCTAAAAATGGGACTTGAATCATGACTGGGTAAAGATTTCCCAGATTTGTTTGGCAGACGGCTGATTTTGTCTGTTTACAGTTTTTTGCCTGTTACATCCTGCTTAGCTCAGAGAAGACTTGAGCTCATATGTGTAGGCGCTTTTAGCTTTGAGGAGGTGAAAATATTTCATGTTCATCACTATATCTAAGAAAAAAAAGTGCAAAATCAAAATATTCATTATTTAAAATTCTGTTTTCATTTTATTTTGCTATAGACCTGGTGATGACTGGAAGAAGACTTTAAAACTCCCTCCAAAGGATTTGAGAATCAAAACTTCGGTAAGGATGATTGAACTGTAGGAATAAATATTAAATAAAACTTGTGGGAGGGATTGCAGTGGTAAAATACTGTCCTGAGTGAAGGCTAAAAAGTAGTTCAGCTCCTGCTGTTTTAAATGAAGAATTAATTTGTTCTTTCAACTGCTTGTGAGTGATGCTTCTCTTGGAAAGCTCAAAAATGGAGTTCACTGTGGATTTCTTACTTTGTTAGTATTATAACATGGCACAGGAAGGTGTCACTGTATGCACTCAGAGCTGTGTTTGGCTCTGAGAAAGCGAATGTTTCCTTTGCCGCTGTAGGGTGTTGCATGACTTAATGGGAACTCTTGTATAGTAATTTGTGGTCTTCTTGTACAGGCAATTTCAGATCAAATTAACAGCTGCAGGTTGTATGACCTGATCTTATTTATGTGCTTATTTTTTTGATTATTCAGGACGTGACCTCCACAAAAGGAAATGAGTTTGAAGATTACTGTTTGAAACGGGAGTTGCTGATGGGAATTTTTGAAATGGGCTGGGAAAAACCATCTCCTATTCAGGTTGTTTGCAAACAGACTACTTAGATGCTGCTTTTAACTTCTGTAAATGTATTGACATTCTTATGCCTAAATGTCCAGTACTTACGCCATCATTGGGGAAAATTGAAGCTGTGAACAAAAGAACTTGGTGTCCCTTGGGAAAAGCAAGGATTTCTAACCCCCAGCTAAATGGCTAAGTCAATCCTTGAGTGACTTAGTGATGGGTCTGCCTTACACTTTTGGAGACATTTAACTTGTATTTTCCTTTTCATGCTGGAGGTGTTAATTTGTAAATTCTCTGTTCAGTAACAGTACTTTTACATTAGTAGTCCCAGAGGTCTGTTCTATAAATTTTCCAAAGCTGAGTTACCATTGGCAATGTACCTTTAGTTGTTAAAAATATAATTATGGCTTTATCACAGTGTTGGCTCTTTTTATTGTAATCTTGTGGATAAAGAGTTATGAAGATTGTGGGACAGAGAATAATATTTTAGCAAGTTTACTTTTCTGTACCTCCATCTTTCTTCTACTTCTAAGGCTTGTTCTGTTAAGAGCTGTTAATGTGTAAACTTCAGGGAGGTGGAAGGTTGAATTCTCTTTTAAATGGTCTCTCAAGGTTTATCACTAACACAACTCTGCCCCCTTGTCTCTTTAAGGCATGAGAAAACTATGGCTTGCTTTGTTTATAAACAGATTCTCATGATGCCACCTTTCCAAAAGGCTGAGATTTCTTTAGATGTTGCTGAAAAAGGTAGTGAAATGAAAAATACATGGGGCCTGTATTTGGATGGCTGAAGATTTTATGAGAAGTATATCACAGGAATATAGAGGCTGGAATCACATGGGCTGAGGTGGTTCTGATGTTCAGATGTAGGGGGAAATCTTTTTCCTTAGGAGGAGTTTGCTAGTGACTGTCACTGTCTCTTCACTTTTTGTTTTCCCAACTTTTCACTTTTTTCCTAATGTGTTAGTACGGGTTTACCTGTGGTACCTGGACCCCTTCCTTATGATCAGGCAAGATAAGGACTCCTAGGTGGGAAGTGTTGGGGAACTCTTTACTGATGGGTTTAACTTCTTCCTGTTGTGAGTCTGTCATGCTTGTAGTTACAAGATAGTAATAATAATAATGGTCATGAAGCAGTGAGATTTCATGTGGTACTGTTAGTGAGGGGAGTTAAATTTGGTCAGCCTCTTCAGTGAAACATAGCTTATGATTAATTGCTCATGCACTTTCTGTCCTTGCATTTCAGGAGGAGAGCATCCCCATTGCTTTATCTGGTAGGGATATCTTGGCTAGAGCAAAAAATGGAACAGGCAAGAGTGGAGCCTACCTCATTCCTTTACTTGAACGGCTAGACTTAAAGAAGGACAATATACAAGGTCAGTTGAGGTGGATCACACTTAGCTGTTGCCAGGTAATGGTGTCAGTCACTACATAAAAGACTTGAATCTAAAACTGGTTAATGCAATTGGGCAGTGTATGTTACCTGCTTGTACTTCCAGAGCAAGCTAATGGGGAGTGATGGAGGGGAGGTGTAATTTGCAAAGTCCCACAGTTGCTTTCAAAAGGGTCAAATAGAAGGCTTGTAGACTTTTCTGTCTTGCCCTGGAAAGTGGATGTGGAGTAATAAGCAAGCATGCTGTCTGGGATACTTGTGCAATGGGTGCATCAAGGGCTGGAGAACGCTTGCATGGAATTTGCCTTGTCAAAAGCAGTTCCTAGGTCTTGTTCAGGATACCCAGAGTGGAATTCCTAGACTGTGCTTTTCATTGTTTTACATGAAGTCTTGGTCTCTGAGGATGAGTTTTTGAGATACAGGGTCTTACTAGTAACTCACAGTGATGTTTTTAACTTCTAGCAATGGTGATTGTTCCCACCCGTGAGCTAGCCCTGCAGGTCAGTCAAATCTGTATCCAAGTCAGCAAACACATGGGAGGTGCCAAAGTGATGGCAACAACGGGAGGAACCAATTTGCGAGATGACATAATGAGACTTGATGATACAGGTCAGAGCACTTTAGCTGCACTAAGGTTGCTGTTTCTTTGTGGCTTTTGCAATGGGGTCATGGAATTTCTGCTTGTTACTGTTTCTCTGTTTACAGAGCAGACTACAATGTCTTGTTTGGTGTTTGTATGCTGTTGTCATTCTTCCAAAGTGTTCATGTGAAACATGGCCATGAATGCTGCAGGGAAAGACAGTTTTAATCACCTTAACATTGTGGGGTTTTTTTCCCTCTCTTTATTTTTTCTCTCTCTCTTCTAACTTTACAGTGCATGTGGTGATAGCTACCCCTGGGAGAATTCTCGATCTCATCAAGAAAGGAGTAGCAAAAGTTGAGCATGTCCAGATGATAGTATTGGATGAGGCAAGTTGCTTATGTTAAATGTTCCGGGATTTTAACACCAAGTTAAAGGAATGATGTGTCTCAGTGAGTGTCCTTTTGGTGCACAGCAGTGGTTCACACTTGCTTAGAGACATTGTAAGGTCTCCTCCATTTCTGAGTGTTTTTGAGAAACTGTTCTGATAGTAGGAATCTTTTGCATGCAAATCTTCTAAGAAAACAGCCTAGGAAGATTTACCTTTCCTGTCTTTCCTGATGCTGAAGAATAGAGTAACAGTCTATTCTGCAACAAAGGAATGTGTTTCATTTGGTTTCTGTTTGAGTCAGCTGTGCTTACCATGTAACTGTATATAAAATTGATTTACAAATATCCGGTAGCATACAAGCTTCTGAGTGAGAGAGAATATACTAGTGTAAAAGCTCTTGGATGGCTCTGGAAGGAGCCCTGGTAACTGTTTTTTTTCCTTCCCCCAAATGTGTAGCTACCAAAAGGCTAAAATCTTATGCCATTATTTTAACTTGCTGTTTATTACTTCTGTTGTTACAGGCAGATAAGTTGCTGTCTCAAGATTTTGTTCAAATAATGGAAGACATAATTCTCACGCTACCTAAAAACAGACAGATTTTGCTCTACTCAGCCACTTTTCCTTTGAGTGTGCAGAAGTTCATGGTGAGTGGAGATGTGTCCCTGTAGGTATGGTGATGGTGGTGACATTGTGCAGGAAGGGTGTGAATGAATGGTGCATATCCGTTAGTGCTTGGTGTTTTAAATACATCTAAACTTCACAGGTTTAATCTAAATCGGTCCAAGTCTAGGACAGAAGTTTGAAAGCAGTTTTTGACCTGCAGTTGCATTAATGGGAAGCTAGGTGTATGCCTATAAGGTGCTGTTTTCCACTTTGTGTATTAGTTTCATCATCTGTGTGGATTTGCTTCTGGAGGGTGCTCCTGTTTGGTCTGCTTAGTCACCTTGGATTTATAAGTAATTGTTTGTGAAAATTTACCCACCCTGTCTGTTTTCAGCATAGCATGAAGAGTGAGTGGCTAAGTAGTGCATCCTTGCCTTGGAGGAAGTTTAAGTGTGGTGTAGAGTGGGAACTACATACATTATTTTGCACGTAGATCTGCCTGCTTTATCAATATCTTTATTTTTCAGAATTCCCATTTGCAGAAACCCTATGAGATTAATCTGATGGAGGAGCTGACCTTGAAGGGAGTTACTCAGTACTATGCCTATGTCACTGAGCGTCAGAAAGTGCACTGCCTCAATACGCTCTTTTCCAGGGTAAGGACCAGGGCTGTGTCAGGAACATACTAGAAGCTTTTTCCCTCTTGGGATCATAAATAAGGCTGAGTATTTTAAAGGCAGCCTAATGAAAGCTTTTTTTTGTCAAAATGTGCTGTGTATCTGAGGCTAAAAATGCATGCTTCTTGTCCAGCATCTCCGTGTTACAGAACTTTCTTAATTGTTTCCCTTCCTATACAAAAATATATCTGATGTAAATTACCAGCAGCATACCTGCTGTGCTTTCTTTCTGGATGGGATTTGGACATGTCTGGGGTCCTCTGTTAGTAAAATGCTGCATTTATTGAGAACACTGTTTATGTTCAGCTCCAGATTAACCAGTCGATCATTTTCTGCAACTCCTCTCAACGGGTTGAATTGCTAGCCAAAAAGATCTCCCAGCTGGGCTATTCCTGCTTTTATATCCATGCTAAAATGAGGCAGGTGAGTATGAAGTCTTCCACCTCACCTCAGGCTTTACTGAAGAGGTGAATTAAGTCTGGTTTTTTGTTTCTCTTTGTTTATATGTATGTATTTCCAGGAGCACCGCAATCGTGTATTCCATGATTTCCGAAATGGCTTGTGCCGCAATCTCGTTTGCACTGGTGAGAGTTCCTAAACATTTTCCTATTTCTAAAGTTTATGATAGAAAGTGTATTATCCCAAGTATTGTAGTTCAGTTAGCTCTAATAAACCAAAACAAGATGTTTTGGTAAGATGTCTCTTTGTCAAGCCTGCTTGTTAGCACTCCTTTAGTCATGAGGAATTTTGTCTTTTGTGAAGGCGCAGCTTGCCAACAAATCATTTTCCTGCAATAGTGTTTTCTTTTTATTTTCACTTGTGAGGGTTCCCTGAGTTGTTGGGTTGTAAACTGTATGATATATCAGTGGAGCTGTGACTATGGTCATGTGAAGTTTCGCTGATTCTTTTAAGTGTTTATAGCTCACTTTTTCTAAATACTTCTGTAGTTTTGACTGGCCGGTGTATGATCTGAGTTCTTTTTTGTATGGCCTGTTTATGGCAGTACCTGGCAGTGTCTGCAGTGTGAAGAGATGCTTGAGAAGAACTGCTCTGAAATAGTGTAATGTGGGAAAAAAAATAGCTTTGTGGTTATTTTTTCTGCGTAGATGTGCAGATGTGGTGGTTTTGGTTTTTCTTCTTACATTATTCATGTTTACAAGGTGTACAGAGCAAGAGGAAGCTGTAACAGGATTGTATGTAAACTGCCTTTGATACAAGGAAAGCTTATATCTGGAAACTAGTGCCAAGCAATGTTAATCACTGCTAATCTTTACACCCTAAATACTGTCAGCCTTTGAGCTCATTGAAGTTAACTTTCTTTGTGATCTGGATTGTCTTTCAGATCTGTTTACCCGAGGTATTGATATCCAGGCTGTGAATGTGGTGATAAATTTTGATTTCCCAAAGCTGGCAGAAACTTATCTTCATCGCATTGGCAGATCAGGTGAGAGGAAAAATCTGTTTTAGGTGCAACTTTGCTGATGACTATGATGCTTTTTAGCCTTGAATTGGCTTTTGGTTTTTGATTTCTATATTTGAGAATAACCTTTGATTTTTCTGACAAATGTATTTTTAGGTATCATTTCAGATGGTTATCCTCACTAAGGATATTACCTGAATAAAGAGCTGTTCTCTTGAAACTGGCCTGAACAATCTAATGGGGAAAAAAAAAAAAAAAAAAAAGGCATGTCTTGCTTTTACCTCAGGAGACTTACTATTGCCCCTGTTTTCAGTTTGGGAAAGTTCTATACTAAAATCTCAGCTTCAGAGTGTCTCAAGCCTAGAGATGTATGCTTTCTTCGTGTGTTTTGAGGTATGTTTCTGCTGTCTGGAAATCAGCAGAACATGCCCTGAAGAAAGGCAGTAAACAAAGGAACTTAGTGTAGTTGAACTTTATAGTTCAGGCTTGTTCAAGAGCTCTGGAAGACTTTGCTGGTAATTATCCTGGAATTTTGAACCTCCTGAGTTTTCTTACTCCTACAGCACTATAAAACTCCTTACCAAAAACTGATGTGAAAGGTGTAGAGACCTGTGGCTGGGTTTGTTTTTAACGTTACAGAATGATACTAACTTCACAGTCTACAGACTTACTCTCTTTTTCTGTCAGCCCCTATGTTAAGTCAGTTCAGTTTAGGTGTGTGTTTTTGTTTTTTTGTCAAGGTCGCTTTGGTCATCTTGGCCTGGCCATCAACTTAATCACCTATGATGATCGATTCAACCTGAAAAGTATTGAGGAGCAGTTGGGAACTGAAATTAAACCCATACCAAGCAACATCGACAAGAGCTTGTATGTGGCAGAATACCACAGTGAACCTGTAGAAGATGAGAAACAGTAAACATGCAGGTATGTAAGTGCCTTGCTGAATAGTGATGTGTTGAATGACAGGAGTGTTGTTGATGTGTCAGTGTTACCTCAAAGGAAGAGGGAAATTGATGTGATGAAAAAGCTCTGAATGTGAAAACGGGGGTTTGAAATAGAATGTCAGTGCAAGGAATTCCATGGATGTGCTGAAGGTGGGAGGGGAGGGATGAGTATTTTTAGTTGTTTTAATTGAAATGCTGACCATGTGATAAGGAGATCAAAAATGGGGAAAAGGGGGAGCGGGGAATGGTGTTGGGAGAGGCCAGGATGGAGTACTAGTAGCCTAATGAATTCTTTCTGTATTGCTAAGCTGAAATGAGAAATTGGTGAGGGGCAGAGAGGAAAGTAGTCCTCAAAAAGGTGAGGAGATAAAATGGATAGCTGTGAGAACAGAGCATCAGGCGAAGGGTAAGCACCTCACCAGCCAGAAGAACCAGGTTCAAGCAAAAGGTGCTGCCTCTTTTGTATCCTTTGGTTCATAGAATTCTTGGAAGTGAACCAAGTAGGGAGTGAAGCTGTAATTCATCTTTGCTGCCACTTGAGGTCGTATACGTAGTTTCAACAGAAAATGAGGTTTCACTGTTGGAGACTCATCCAAGTGCTCCCTCTCTGATCATTGTCTCAGGAAAAGCTGCTCAGTTAAGTCCTTTTATAGGAAGATGACTTGCCCTGGACTGCAGTCAAGCGAAATTGGCTGCAGGATGATGATCTGACCTTAGTTAAGATGCTGTCATGCAAGATCCATCACCATACAGTTTGGGCTGAAAATCCTTCTTATGTGTACTCTTCTCAGAGGTCAGGAATTAGAAAGCTAATACCAGTGAAACTGCTAAAATTCTTTTCAGATGACCAAAAATAAAAAAATGGCTATAGAAGTAGACTGCTTGATAGCATTAAAATGAAGCTATGGTTCCTTCTTTGAAGTCATCCAAGGATAGCCCTAGATAGTCATACCAAACTGACTTGAAAGCTTCTGCTTTGATGATTGAACCTTCTCCGTGTTTATAAATAAATAGATTACAGAACAGGTAATGAATGCGGAACAGGATCTTGGATGGTAACAGTTAATGAATGTGGAACAGCTTCCTAAGGGGAATGCTGGCACCATGCCAGAGAGCAGTTTGCTGCTTCCTAAAATACAAGAAACCAGGAGATAATCATGTTCCATTGGTACAGAAGGGCTTTAGCAGCATCTCTTTCTACAAAGCTGAAATCAGTACTATTCAATATGCCTTTTGCCTTTTGAGAACTGTTGCATAGTTATTGTATGTGATTCATCACTTTGAGTTCTGATTTTGTATAGAACCAGTTTAACTGAGGGTGTTTGTTTTATTGGGTTTTTTCTGCTGGTTTTTTTTGTTAGTAGGGTTTCTTTGATTGTTTGTTTTGGTTGTTTTGTTTCTTTTCCCTTTGGTTTGGGGGGGGCTGTTTTGTTTGTTTGATTTGATTTTGGTAGGGTTTTGTTTTGGTGGTTTTGTTGTTGTTTTGTTTTAATTTTTTTTTTTAGGCTTTGATTACACATGCCAGAAGGTGAAGCCCTATGATCCAGATCTGTGACACATCGTTTCTTTGGGGATACCCTTCTCTTTGTGGGTTTTTCTTCATCTTTTCATTTCGGAACTATGAAGACTAAAAGAGCTCGGCCTTTTTTTCCTCTTTAAATTTGGCGGCAAGGAAGAAAGAAGATAAAAGAAGGAATGTCTTTTTGTTTTTCCACTTGTTTGCACTGTGTGCTGATTGAACATTAGTTGCACTAACTGCTGGTTTTAAATTTCGTTTTCTTTGGGCGGGAGGGTCAGCAAGGGAAGAAGAGAAACCCTGAAAAGAGAAGAATCTTGATGAACACGAGCTTGTCTGCTATTTCAAATTCTTTAACCATTGACTGAGTGCATTTCAACTTCTCCCTGGTTACTCATCTGTTTTTTAAGCTAAAGAGCTTCTTACTTATTCGTGCAAAGTGCCTTATGCTATGAGACCATTCAGAATATCACCTTTCCGACAGAGCCCAAGGAATCGACATCTGTTTTTGGTTTCAGGTCAAAGTTCCCCTCTCTTCCCCTTCTCCTCCTTCCCATGTACTCAAGCCCAGGGCTGGGAGGTGAAATGTATTGGTTATTGGTAGTACTCCTTTTTTTTCAACTTTTAAAAAAATTTTTTTAATTTTTTTTTTTTTTATTGGAGGAGTTGATATGCATCTGCAGTTCACCCAAACTGTAAATATCTGTATTTAAAATGAAACCAACCTAAAATCTGGGCTGATTAGGTGCAGCATCATAGCTCCAGAAGGAAAGAGTAGCCTGTGATCCTTTGCAGGAGCCATAAGAAAAGCCCTGTGCTCTAGCAGAACACTAAAGACTGGTTTCCATGAGTCTTCATTAGTAGTTACAGCACTTGGTAGGTAGACTTGTTTCAGAGCCATGGCCCTCTTTCTTCTGGTGCAGTGTGTCCCATAGAAAATCAGATGTGTATATTGTACAAACTTTGTAAATATGATTTTTTTTTTCTGTTTGGGTTCATATATAACTTTTTCTTTTATGATGAAGGTTGCTGAGGTTAAAGGGATTAGACTGATTATGGGAGCAGCTAAAGATGAGAGGGGCTCAGTTTTCTGCAACACTAAACAATGAGAAGTGCTCTGACCTCTGTGAACTGCAGGCCACCACAAGTGTCCCTTGTCAGGGTGGATTTACTCTGGTGCTAGCAACAGTCCTGTACTGCTTGTATGGAAGAGATCACTTGTGGGGCTCCAAGGCCTCCAAATCCATAGCTCAGCCTTTTGGGAGATGCTCTTTGATTTTCCCCTTTAGAAACTTCAGGAACTTGACAAGCTCTGAAGGAGTCCATGACCTGTATTCCACCATGGTGTGAGGGAAATCCAGTGGGTGTCGCTGAGCAGTATACACGTAACGTGTGGATTTGGGTTTGAGAGACCATAAAAAAAACAGTTTACGTGCATAAACTGACAGTTCTGGAGCTTTGTGGAATTAATTCACTTCCTGCAGTACTGCATTTTCTGCCCAGAGTGGCGTCTGTGCAGAACTGTGAGCAGGTAAGGGCAAACCCCTGTTAATGTCAGAAGCTGCAGGAAGCTGCTTGCCATCTACTCTTGTTTGCCATGAGTTGCTGTCTGTCATTTTGCATTGTATATTGCTGAAAAGTGCTTTCTGGTCAAGTAGTGTTGCTTTAAATTGTGCCCCTCCCAACATGCTTGATGTTTGGCCTGATCTACAGGCAAAAGGAGTGAGACAAATCAAAAAATTACTCTTTTTAAAATCCCTTTTAGCCTGTTAACCACCACTGTCAGGAGGCACCTGGGTGAATGCAATCCCTTTTGCTCGGTCATTTATTGCATATACAGATGCTGCACTCACACCATGCTTGCTTACCTTTGAGGAAGAATTTAATTGTCTTAATTTCTCCCCATTTTGACCCTTTTTTTGAATTGGAGTAAAATAGTTTGGAATCGCAAGGTGGTCTAGCTATTCCTTTCCTTGATGATCAGAAATAGAAGCCAGGTGCCTCCTGACAACAACTTTACAAGATTGAAAGGTTTTTGTGTTCAGGATGTTTTTCTTCTTTTTGTCAGCAGTGACTCCATAATTGTAGCAAATGCTGCACTAGAATACAAACTCAAGAGCTTGGTCTCTGTGAGCCACATAGCTTATATCTGACTGGCAGGTACTAAATGTAAACAGTTTTGGGGTGCTTTTTTGGGGGTGGGGGGTGGGAGCTTCTGGGTGGTATCTTTGACCAAAAGTAAAATCTTGCTCCTGTACTGCAGCCAGCTTATGATTTTCCAGACAGAAGAGGGATCATTTTAATGCAACAAAGACATGAAAATGTAAATAAATTTTGTATCTCACCAGGGCATGCACATGTAACAAGAACAGGATAGCGATGTCAAGTCGGGTGTGTGTGCTCTGCATGGATTTGTGGTAGGTTAGCCTGGTGCCATGCATTGATGGTCCCTCTTGAAGCACAGAACTTTTGAAAGTATTACTTTAAAATTGGCCTCTCATTGAGGAATGGCACTTACCTAAACTATCGGGGGCACCATTTTTAGGTGGCTTCTTGTCAAGGAAGAAGCAGCCTATTTTTGGTGCTAGTAGGCTATCTCAAACAGATGCGATCTTGCAAATGGAAAGATGCTCCAGAAGACTAGGATAATCCTAGTTTGTTTTTTTTTTTTTTTTGGTTTGTTTGGGGTTTTTTTTTTTTTTGTTTTTTTGGTTTTTTTTTTGTTTTTTTTTTTGTTTTGTTTTGTTTTGTTTTTATTTTGTGTGTAGGGGGTTGTTTTTTGGGTTTTTTTTTAGTTTGTTTGGGGTTTTTTTGGGGGTTTTTTAAATTCCCTTTTTTTTTGTTTGTTTGGGGCTTTTGTTTGTTTTTGATTATTTTGGTTTGGGGTTTTCTTGGTTGTTTTGTTCCCTACACAAGAGTAAGGAGTATGTATAAATCTTGGCTTCCTGAGATTTCTTGTGAGCTCCAGTTTTTGCTGGTTATCGGCCTTTACAGATGGATTAGTCAGAACCTTCAGTGATGAGCCCTAGCTCAAATACTTCCTCTGACAAAGTTGATGAGAATGAGGACCTGATGTGTTCTGCATTCATTTTTTGTTGGAAGTCTGAAAGTGTCACTCTATGAGTCTCTGAAATGGAGCTTCACAACTGGATGAGGTGGCTGTGAAGAAGGAATCTTCAGCCACTTGAGAGAACCTGTAGGCCAGTTTCTGGGTGTCCACTGTCAGGTGGGCACTGTAGCTGCTGGAGGCCTTTTCCCAAAGGGAGGGGGGTGGGTTGGTCTCAAATACTTGTTTCAATTTCCAGAATGAGATGGGAGCATCTTTCCTTGCCCTCTGTGACTGTTTTTGTGGGTAAGAACAGGGAAGCTCAACATGAATTCATGTTGTGTTATGTGGTGGTATCAAATCATCTCATTCTGATCTTCTGTTTATTTTTATTTGGGATGGGGGGGGAGGGTGTCTGCTCCAAGGATTTAAAAATGCTTCAAACAATTTTTTCTTTCTTACAAATGACTGATAGGACACAAACCTGAGCAGATGGCTGTCTTGCCTCAGTTTCTGTGAGGGAGGTTGCAGAGCTGTCATGCCACATCTCTTGAGCTGCTGTTGTGGTGGTTCTTGCCCTGATGCTGAACTTGATAGTGCTCCTGGGGCTGCTGGTCGTTACTTCCTGAGAACAAAGTGAATTTTGTTCCCAGAGACTCCAGCAGTGCAGCTGCCATGGTAGAGGTTGGGCAACCGTAGTCCCTGCAGGGAGTTTTCTGCTTGCTGTGAACTTCTGGTCCATCTTTTTCAAATCACAGTTTCTTTGTAATTAACCAGGTCTCTGGACCAAAGAGCATGCATCTGAACTTCACGAGAAGGCTTTGGCAGATTATCCTCTAGGCTTTGCTCAGTTCATCACTGCGTTGCTGAAATGCCTCTGCGTGGAAGCATTGTTAAATTCTGCTGTAGACAAATTAGGGAGGGGGGGGGGGGAGGGGGATGCCAGCAGACGCC